>NC_052155.1:176641331-176941331 GCF_902713615.1 Scyliorhinus canicula
CCTGCCAAAATATAAATAAAACTCTGCCGATATCAAAAAGCTTGGCCAAGGATCAGGTCGGGAAAATAATTCATGGTAACTCCAGAGGCTTATTTACAGCTGAAGGGTCCTTTTCCAAAGTGGAGCAGTCGGTCTGCAGTCGTGCTTGTTGATTCAAATTTCACCGTTAAGAAATCTCGGCCTGTAGCAATGAGGTCTTCTGGTGGGTTTCTTCACATCAGAAACAGTTCTGTTTTGAGCGAGGTTTCGGAAGAGAGAAAGGCTGCCGCCGCGTGGCAGTCTTTCTGACAATATGAAATTCACTGGGTGGGATTCTCTGTTGGCGGACACCAAAATCGGGAAACGTGATTGGGTGGTGAACAGATTCCGAAATGCCAAAATCGGGCCAGGTGCCGATTTTCCGCCAAATTGTAATTCTCCGTACCGTGACAGTGGCGTCAATGCGGTCTGGAACGCATCTACAGTAAATACCATTGGCATATCACTAGCGGGCCTCCACGATTCCCCGGCTCCGATGGACAGAGTTCCCGATGGCGCAGTTTACTTGTGCTTTTAAAAACCGTGAATCCGGCATCATGGCTGCTGAGGGAGAGAGAGGAGGTAGCACACAGACATATGTGACTGTGGGCAGCCGAGCCGGATGCTATTGGGCTGGCTGGGGTGGGGGGGTGTGGGGGGGGGGTGGGAAGGGGGGGGGGGGTGGGGGTGGGGGGGGAGGCCTTGCCAGGGCCGGAGAGGAAGGGGGGCTGACAGGGGAACAGCCCCCCCCTCCCCCGGCCATAGGACTGGGGCAATGTCCAGGCACAGACCAGCACTGCTCCCACCTGCAAGGCAGCCAATGTGCTGCGCACCCCTGACCACCCACCTTGGTCCCTGGTTCTGCAGCCCCATTCAGCCACCATCAGGGGCGTTACTAACTGTAGCCCCAATGGGGGCACTGGGTAGAGGCTGCGGAGCGTACTGCTGGCAACAGCAGTGCCAGCCGACGGTACCCCGGCATCAGGGACAGGCACCAGGGCCAGAGTCCCCCACAGTGCCAGGCACCAACAGAACGAGGGGTTGCAGGGATGGGGTGGATATGCGGGGGGGGGCGAGCCCGTAGCGTCAACCGCGGCCATCATGTAGCCCGTTGGACCTGGTTGGGTAGGGGGGAACGCACCATGCTAACATGTCGGCCTTTCACCCCCTGCAGACAATGGATATTGGAATTCGATCAGCAATAGTGTCCTTCCTGCTAGTTGCCGCAGCCCTGGGGGATGCCCTGCGGCTGTATGAGCTGGAGCTGTTTGAGGTGCAGGAGGAAGCTGCAGCAACAAAGCATGCCACAGAGGAACAGGAGGCAGCTGCCCAGGATGGTGAGCCGGCCGCCCAAAATGCCGAAGTGGAAAAGAAGGGGCGCATAAGGTCTCGTGTGTACCGGCAGCGCCTGTCACTCCAGGAGCTGCCGGACCGGACATGCCGTTGAAGACGCCAGTTGAGCGGGGAGACAGTGCGACATATCTGCCAGATCATGGCACACTTGACACCGCGGGGGTATGGGGGAGGACACCAGTTTGCAATGGCCGTCAAGGTGATAGTCGCCTGAACGTCTAAGCCACGGGGTCTTTCCAGGTGCTGAGTGGGGATTTCCCAGACCTTGGTGCGCAGGTGCTTCCGTGCCGTCACGGGGGCCCTATATGCCCAGGCGGTTCATTACATCCATTTCAATGTGGACCCAGCCCACCAGGAGACCCGGGCAGCAGAGTTCACCACCATTGCCGGGATGCCCCGTGTCCATGGAGTGATCGATGGAATGCATGTCCCCCTACGGGCACCTGGAGATGACAGCCACTCTACACAAACCGAAAGGGGTTACACTCAATGAATGTGTAGCTGATATGCGACCATCAGCTGCGTATCACGTAAGTCTGCGTCCGATACTTGGGCAGTGTGCACAACGCTTTGATCCTGGCACGCTCGACGATTGCTGAAATGTTCGAGATGTCGCCCTGGCTGGGGGGGTTGGCTCCTGGGGGACAGGGGTTATCCACTGCGGTCGTGGATTCTGACGCCTATCCGGAAGCCACAGACCAATGCGCAGACCCGCTACAAGGCGCATGCAGTGACCAGCAGCGTGATTGAGCGGTGCTGTGGCCTCCTGAAGTTGTGGTTCAGGTGCCAGGACCGCTCTGGAGGGGCCCTCCAGTATGATGTTGAGGGTCGCTCGCATTTTGGCGGCCTACTGCGTCCTCCACACCATTGTGCAGCAGACGGGTGACATTCTGGTGGAGGATGATAAATGCCAAGCCTCGTCCGACAAGGAGGATGCAGGGGAGGGTGAGGATGGGCAGGACATTGGGTCTAGGAAGGCACGGAAGGCTGCATGATGTATGTGCCAGGGTCAACACGCATGGGACACTCTGATCGATTCCTGGTTTGCCGACTGGGCTGAGGGAAGACACACTATCCAGGGGCATGGACACCTTGGCAGTGCCACCTGGGTACCATGGCAGTGCCAGATTGGCACTCCTGGGTGCCAGCCTGGCACTGCCAAGGTGCCCAGGTGGCACTGCCTGGTGGAAGGGGTACTACCGTGGTGCCAGGTTGGCACTGCCAAGGTAGCATTTTTTGCGCGCGCGCTATCGGGCAGGGGATGGCCACCGTGAGTGTTAGAGGTGGCAGCTTTAGGCTTTTGAAACTTGCTGGTCTTCATGAGCTGAACAGAAACAAAGACATATGGATTCACACAATGGCACTGAACAAGGTAATTATTGTTCTAATGTCCTCGTACCATTCCGTCTGCCGCTTTTCAATTTGCAGCATGCAACCTTCCAACATAACGTGCCATTCTACATCAAATATTTTATTGAAATAAATCTTTCGGAGGTGGCATGCTGAGACTGTGCTTTGAAGGTTCATTTTCTGAAAGGACTGGTAGGAGATGGCAAGGGGCCAGAACTCTCTCAACTCTGTCGATGTGCAGGTGCCTGGTTGAACTCAGCAATGAAGGGGAAACTGAAGCACTGGGATGATCTTGTATGGAAAGAATTGTAAAGCATTCGCAGCACAGAAACAGCCATTCGGCCCAAAAGCTCCTATCCAGTGTCAATGCCTCATGCGAGACTTCCCCCACCCTCATCATTTTCATAACATCTCCCTCTATACCTTTCTCCCTGATATTCTCAGCTGGCTCCCCCTTAAATATCTCAATGCTATTCGTTTTATGGGCGGCACAATAGCACAGTGGTTAGCACTGTTGCTTCACGGCGCCAGGGTCCCGGGTTCAAATGCCCGCTTGGGGTCACTGCCTGTGTGGATTCTGCACATGTCTGTGTGGGTTTCCTCCCACAAGTCACAAAAGGCGTGCTTGTGGGGTGAATCGGACATTCTGAATTCTCCCCGAACAGGCGCCGGAATGTGGCGACTAGGGGCTTTTCACAGTAACTTAATTGCCGTGTTAATGTAAGCGTACTTGTGACAATAAAGATTATTATTCTATAACTATTAGCAAATTCCACATTCTAACCACTCGTGGGTAACAGCAGAACAACAGCTTGTTGTTGGCAGCTATTATGAAACGCCTACAGTAGGTGTATCGGTGGAACTTTTTTACAGCAACCACAACCGGCCAGCCCTCTTTCTCAATTTGAGAATACCTCCACTCAGCATCTGAAAGGGTCCTGGATGCGTATGCCATAGACTTTTCCATTCCATCTTTCCAGCGGTGTGAAAGTACCTCACCAATCCCGTGAGGGGAAGGATCACATGACAAAACAAGTTCCTTCTTCGAGTCCAAATGGCCAATAAGTTGGAATGCAGCAATTGTTGTTTAACTTTATTGAAAGCCTCCACCTGTGGTATCTCCCAAAACCTTCTGTAGTACTTCTGTAGGAGGGTATGCAAGGAGGTGAGTAAGGAGGCCAAATTTGGGATACATTTCTCTCAATAATTTACTAATCTCGGGAAAGATTTTAACTCAGTGACGTTTTTTGGAGTTGGTGCTACATTGATGGTCTTCACCTTGTGGGGTCCTGGGTGTACAAGGGGGTCCAGGGTGTACATGGGGTCCAGGGTGTACTAGCTAGATGGATAAAGAATTGGCTGGGCAACATGAGACAGGGAGTAGTAGTGGAAGGGAGTTTCTCAAAATGGAGAACTGCGACCAGTGGTGTTCCACAAGGATCCGTGCTGGGACCACTGTTGTTTGTGATATACATAAATGATCTGAAGGAAGGTATAGGTGGTCTGATTAGCAAGTTTGCAGATGACACTAAGATTGGTGGAGTAGCAGATAGTGAAGGGGACTATCAGAGAATACAGCAGAATATAGATAGATTGGAGAGTTGGGCGGAGAAATGGCAGATGGAGTTCAATCCGGGCAAATGCGAGGTGATGCATTTTGGAAGATCCAATTCAAGAGCGAACTATAGAGTAAATGAAAAAGCCCTGGGGAAAATTGATGTACAGAGAGATCTGAGTGTTCAGATCCATTGTACCCTGAAGGTGGCTGCGCAGGTCGATAGAGTGGTCAAGAAGGCTTACCTTCATCGGAAGGGGTATTGAGTACAAGAGTTGGCAGGTCATGTTACAGTTGTATAAGACTTTGGTTCGGCCACATTTGGAATACTGCGTACAGTTCTGGTCGCCACATTACCAAAAGGATGTGGATGCTTTGGAGAAGGTGCAGAGGAGGTTCACCAGGATGTTGCCTGGTATGGAGGGCGCTAGCTATGAAGAGAGATTGAGTAGGTTAGGATTATTTTCATTAGAAAGATGGAGGTTGAGGGGGGGCCTCATTGAGGCCTACAAAATCATGAGAGGTATAGACAGGGTGGATAACAACAAGCTTTTTCCCAGAAAGGGGGACTCAATTACTAGGGGTCACGAGTTCAAGGTGAGAGGGGAAAAGTTTAAGGGAGATATGCGTGGAAAGTTCTTTACACAGAGGGTGGCGAGTGCCTGGAAGGCATTGCTGGCGGAGGTGGTAGAGGCGGGCACGATAGCGTCATTTAAGATGTATCTAGACAGATACATGAATGGGCAGAGGGATACAGATCCTTAAAAAATAGGCAACAGTTTTAGATAGAGGATCTGGATCGGCGCAGGCTTGGAGGGCCGAAGGGCCTGTTCCTGTGCTGTAATTTGTCTTTGTTCTCTGTCATCTACCTGATGTAAACCTTTTTTATTCACCTGAGAACCCAAGTAGGTCACTTCATTTTCTTGAAAAACACATTTTCCATCTTCAGGTTTACCCCAGCTCTCGAGAATTTATGCAAGACTTCTAGGTTCACCAGGTGCTCTCGTTCGGAAGTCCCCATAACCAGGATGTCATCCACGTATACCACCAATTTGGGTAACCCTTGGAGTATGTTCTCCATAATCTGTTGCTAATGAGACCCCAAAGGGAAAACAAGTGAACTCAAATAGGCCCTTGTGCGTGTTGATAGCAACACACGTCCGGGATGGCTGGTCTATTTCAAGTTGAAAATAGACGTGGCTCATATCCAACATAGTGAACGTCTGGCCACCGGCTAACCTGGTGTACAGGTCTTTGATTCGAGCCATGGCGTATCTATCTAGCTTGGAAACGTGACTGACAGTTAGCTTATAATCTCCGCAGCGGCGGACCGATGTGACCAGGTTAAGGACAGAGATGGCAGGCGCAACCACTCTGTAAACTGTATGGCCATTATTATGCCTCGATTATCCAGGCAGCCAAGATTGGTCTCCACCTTTTCCACGAGGGAGTATGGAACTGGTCTCACAGTAAAACATTTAGGCGTAGCATCGGGATCAACATAAATCTTGGCTTTGGCTCCTCTTATTTTTGCTGTGTGGGCCTGTAGCGGCCTTGGCTTCTTCCTTGAACAGCATTCATTTTGCCTATTCCTATAACTTTGTCTTGGTTGTGCCCCTTGGCAGTGCTTACAACAGTCCATCATCTGGAATTTGCAACCTTCCAGAACATGTTTCCTAGCCATTGCATTTCCTTGATTGCTGGCGATGCGGGTTGAGCTCCGATGCTGTAATGGATTATCTGACATCTCACTTACACAGCGCCCTCAGATATGAATGGTCATAGTTACACTAGGCCCCGCCCCTAACCGGAAGACATTAATGTCTGACACCCTTGTAGCTCCTGAGCTCCTTTATCTGCATTTTCCAATGATACAGTAGTCCCCCTTTATAACGCGGGTGTTGGGGTCCAAGACCCCCACCCGCGTTGCATCCGAGCCGCGGATATCCACGATGGGAGTTTTAAATTTATTTTAAAATCTATGCATGCGCTTCCCATTGTGAGTCTCCGGGGGGCGGGGGGAGAGGTCAGACCCCCGTAGACTCACAATGGGAAGCGCATGCATAGATTTTTAAATAAATTTACAACACCCATCGTGGATCTAATTAAAACAAGCACTGCTGCATTTTTAACAACTTAAAAGTTGGATTGGAGGGAGCGAGCAGCCGGCAGTGTCAATTTCAGCGGCCGGCTGCTCTCTCCCTCCAATCAGCGGGCAGTGTCAATTTCAGCGGCCGGCTGATTGTTTCAGTGAGAGAGCAGCTTCCCTCTCCGGATCAAAGTGAGCCGGCCCCTGAAATTGACACTGCCGGCTGATTGGAGGGAGCGAGCAGCCGGCAGTGTCAATTTCAGCGGCCGGCTCACTTTGATCCGGAGAGGGAAGCTGCTCTCTCACTGAAACAATCAGCCGGCCGCTGAAGTTGACACTGCCGGCTGCTCTCTCCCTCCAATCAGCCGGCAGTGTCAATTTCAGGGGCCGGCTCGCTTTGATCCGGAGAGGGAAGCTGACAGTTGGGGTCCATAAGCCCCCCCGCCATATATCGCGAACCGCGGTATTGCGGAGCGCGGTATAACAGGGGACTACTGTAGAACTATTACGAGGGCCTTTTAAAATCCAGATGGGGTTCAGCCAATAATTTTGTTCTGGATTGTCAAGTTGTTTATTCCGCATACCAATCTGTCTCGCAACATTTCGTTCAGAGATGGTCCAAATTCACAATGTTCTGCCAATTTCCTAATCTGGCCAAAGATTGGGTGACAGGTTCTCCCAGGTTTCCCCCTCCTGTGTTAAACCTATATCTCTGGGATGTAACAGAGGGCTTCAGATCATAATAGTTTTTTACCAAGTCTACTGAATTGTTAAAAGTCTTTGAGTCGTGGAACCATCTGGTTAGGTCAGACTTCTTACCACGCTGAATGTTGGGGTCCCGCATGCTGTCACTTTCTGTTTGTCACCTCCCTCAATATTATTAGCCCGGAAGAAGTAATGCATGCGCTGTGAATTGGGTCCAGTCTTCTCCGCTTACAACAGAGGGTTCACGTTTACTGAAGAGAGCCATTTTTTTTCCTTACCAGAGAAGCCGCTTTTCTCAACAATGAAGGTTGCTTGGGGAAAGAAACTGCTTTACTCCTCGTCGCCAATGTAACAATCTCATCTTAAGGCCAATCTTCCCACACCATACCCTCTTATTTCCATAACGGAAAAGGCTGCAGCCACAATTTACAGCACACAAGTCCAAGCCCGGGGACCTACAGAATAGCCGCTCAGGTTGAAGCAGCAGGTTTCCCCGCTGCTCATTTCCCTTGGGCGAGCGTCCGCCTGCTCATTAGGGAGGTTCATACTCCATACAGGGAGTATGATGATCCGTAAAGATGATGGAGGAGTAAGGAGGTGAGTTACTTGCTGCAGAATTCTTAGCCTCTGATGTTCTGGCCACCGTATTCATATGGTTGGTACAGTTCAGTTTCTGGTCAGTGGTACCCCTAAGTTGATAGTTGTACAACAGACCGATCCAGGAAGGCTAGGCATGCTCAGGAGTGTAAACCTCGGCTGGGCACAAGGCCAAACTAGGTTCGCTCTGTTCTAGCCCCACTAAAGTCATGGAAAATATGCACATGTTGTAAACCACACTAGAGAAATTTTAAATTCTATTTTGAGTTACTTTATGGCTCAGTCACTAAAGAAAGGATTAGATACATTTTACACAGCAATGAGAAGCTCTTTGCAAACCCATAGAACTATCGCTGTATACTTTATTAACAGACCCTTTGATAGATAAATCAGAGTGACATCCTCATCATTAAAATAAAAAATTATATTATAAAGCAAATCCATGGTGGGTGGGGGGGGAAACAACTTTTATTTATTAGTAATTAAGTCCTTTTATCTAACCTCATCTTCACATTCAATAGCTGTCTTCTTATCCGACGTATCTTCCTGAGGAACAGATTTGCCAATATCGGGATCTAAGAATCAGTACAGAAAAAATAAATTTGTGTATTTCATATTTTACATCGAGTTTCTTTTGGAATGTTAACTCTACTTGCTTGGGGGTGGTGGGGGCAAAGAGAGTTTCAGATCCCGATGACATGCGGGAGAGAGGCAGGTGTAGGTTACAATTTCAGAAATCTGAAGGCCAGCCCTGAATCAGCTCAAACGTGTTCACTTTCAATTTTAATGGTGACTGGGCAACTGATTCGTGAGAGGCAACTCCGTTTTTTTTAAGTATGCTAATAAGGCTGCATGCCTCAACTATTTAGTTTTAGCAGCTGTGACCTGGCTTCGCAGAATTTGGTAGCTGAGGGGAGACGAGAACAGCAGGTTGGAGCAAATAAGTGCCTTTCCAGCACTGCATGTGGGCCAAGAGGAGCAGGAGTGCTTCCCACTTCAGCTCTCCAAGTAAACCTGCTTCTCTCTCACCTGTGTTCTGAAGCTCTCCAACCAAGTGATTTTTCCCTTTCCTGACCCGCGATCTCTTCAAAACGCTTACCCCATGTTCCCCCTCACACCATAATCCTTCCCTCACTCATCCCCACCACTCAGCTTTGGCCTTCCAACATCTGCCTTCCCAGCCAACAGCTGTCCATCTTTTCAATCTGGCTGGCTGCTGGATAGGAAACAGAAATAAAGTTCAAATGAGATTCAACATGAAATTCAATAGGGCCACTGGATAACCCGCATTTCTGGACTGCTATGAACCCCACAGGCCCAACCCCATAGACATTTGGTCCTCTATCCTCGAACAACTCATCACAACTCTAGCCTCCTGCAGTAAAAACTCTTCTATCAAACACCGATTTGGAAACTATAACACTTCTCAAAACAAAAGAATATTTGGAATCTCTGCATCAATGCAATTTGCCTCAAACACTCTATGTGCACATACCCACCACGATGCATGAATAAGTTCCTCCTAAATTATTTTATTGGCCTAATAAAGATCCCCATGCTTGGGAATCAGCACTCGCGTCCCCTCCATCAAATCCTTTAATAATCTAAAATACTTCAGCATACATGAATCCCTGATGGGATTGCTGGAGGCTAATTTTCTCAAAGTCCATTAATCTGTCCTTACCACAGTAACTGGCATTGCAAACCATTTCATCTCTTTCAGCATTGTTGGTATCATTCACATCATCCTGAATTTGAGGTTGAACAGAAAGAGATTAATGTTGTGTCAACCCCAAAATGTAATTAAGTAAAAACGTCAGCGCGCTTAATTAATTTCACTGCGGTCCAAGTTCCAGAAATAAACTTGCCATACTGGCGGGAACGGTTTCTCATTTCCAAAAACTGACGCTACAGTACCACAGAGCAGTAAATTTAGTGGTTGCCTTTTATCTGAATCAGCCCATTACTCACCCTATATGGTTTCAGTCAGCATTGAAGATGTGCATCCAAAGTTCCGGATCAAAGAAGGAGTTTTATTAATGTATTGAAATGTGGGGCAGAGATGTTCTGTATTCAAACTTCCCAGTATGTGGATATGCAGGGCGCTAACAGAAAACTATCCCCAGGAATCTAGGGTCAAAGTGTTGCTATGGACTGGGACGTCAAGTAAAAGTTCATTTAGGAGGGGACAGAACGGAATGATAAGCTTTTTATCAAACAGAGGTCTCTGTTTGACCATTTTTCAATTTGTTTACCTTACTCTCTAAGTTCCACCTAATTTTATACTAGTGCAGTGCGCCAAAGAGTTATTTAAATCTGCACGTTGCTGTGAAAATTATTCAAATTAGCACATCCTGGAGAATTATCATTAGCACTTGACATTTCAGGCAGGATGCGCACCAGTTCTAAGTCATTGATAACTGACCCCTGTAAGCAAAAACACACCCAAATATTTTACAGAACAACAGGAAGAATGTTTCAGCGGCCTGATTTCTTTTCAGGATGCTGAGTACTTGGCTGGCCCCCTTGCCATTTCAGGTTCAAATGCGCACTGATTGGCGGCAGGCAGGACCTCCGTCAGATTGGCTGACAGTTCTCCAGCCCATCCAGGCATAGCACTGCACTGTCATACCTGAGACTAAGTCCCAGGAACCACAGCTCTGGTAAATATCAAGGGCACCGGGAGGTCAGGGTAGGGGTTGCCCTGAGGGGTTGTGGGAAGGCTCCAATCTGAAGGGGTCATACCCCCTTCCCACCCGAGATCGAGGATGAGAACCTGTTCTGTTTCCCACCCTCAGTCATCGGCCACCCATTAGCCTAAGAATTGAGGCTGGCTGGGAAAAGGATCTTTAGTGACCACTTAAGGGCCATAACTGGGGCATGGACAGGTTTCCCTTGCAAGGTCCTGTCCACCCCACTGTAAAATCACCTCCGGGTCGGGGCTGGTGAGGTGCCAGAGAGAATCCAGTCCATGCTATTTTTTGCTCCCACCCCCACCTCGGAACCCACTGATGGGGGGGGAAAGGGAGTTCAATGATGTCAAGAATGCTACAGGTAGGAAGGATGCATTGCAACACATCTGACTAGAAGCAAGAGCACATCTCGCAGTGTCATCGTAAGTTAAACCTTTCTTCTCAATCTTCACCTCAATGTTTTTGCATGGTGATTCGCTGGAAATGTGTGTTGATAATAGCGTAGTCAGGGCAACTGTCTAAGACAGTTTAAGAATTGAGAAAGAAATGGAGGAAGAATTAGAGTCAGATCAGGTACAGAAGGAAAGAGGGAGAGAATGGAAAATTGACCAGCAAGATGCAACACACACAAGTCACTTACCCCCCAGGAATTTGCTGGTTGATTTGCACATTAATAATGCCATGAATTGTTAACACACCTTTACGTTCGAAGCCAGACCAGCCAATTGTTTAACCATCAGCGCCTGATAACTCACAGAAAGGGTGAAAGGTTTTTTAATATGTGAGACTTTCAAAGTGGCTCAGTTTCTGCAATGGTTAAAGAATTGGACAGAGCAGGCAGGGATTGACTCACGCAGATTAACAGAATCCTATCTGGACATTAAGATCATCTAGGGCAGGGGTGGGCAAACTTTTCCGTGCAAGGGCCACATTCAGAAATTCACAATTCACAAAGGGCCGCATAGTATATTAAGTAAAATAATTACTTCACCCGGTTATGATTCTGGGCGCCTCATATAGAACGTAGAACAGCACAGAACAGGCCCTTCGGCCCTCGACGTTGTGCCGAGCAATGATCACCCTACTCAAGTCAACGTATCCACCCTATACCAGTAAGTAACCCAAACAGCCCCCCACCCCATTAACCTTAAAAAAAATTTAAAAAAAAAAAAATTAAAAATATTTTTTTTTTTTTTTTTTTTTAATGACTTGGTGGGCCGCAGAAATACCTTTGGCGGGCCGCATGCGGCCCGCGGGCCGTAGTTTGCCCACCCCTGATCTAGGGAATCCATGTTTCCCACCTTGCTAAGGTCATTGTCTATTATTACCCAGCTCCCCTATGCTTTCCCATCTCCTACACCCACCCCATAATAATATCTACTGGCCACCAGTATATTGAAATTTTTTGTACAATAATACAGCACCGTTCTTATCTGTAAGGCGTTGAGAGATGAATTAATGATGAGACAAAAATAAACTAGAGTTTCACACAATATGTCAACTTTTATGCTTATCGTATCCAAAAAGTTATCTTTGTATCAAGCCATGACGGTTCATACCTGTGATATCTCTGAAGTTGTGCCAATGGTGTCAGTTTCTAAGTACAGCTCATCTTTCTTGTTGCAAACTGAATAAATATCTGGTTGAGAAGTGCTGCCTAAATGATGCCGTCTGCTGATACAATCCTCGGATTCTGGGTTATCCGCTCCTTGACTGTGTTTCTCATTCTGTTTGTTGCACATTTTCAAATGTTGCATCATATCTGCAGAAATATCACAAAAGATCATTTCAAAACGTGCATCATAATCTTTATTATTGTCACAAGTAGGCTTACATTAACACTACAATTAAGTTACTGTGAAATTCCCCTAGTCGCCATGCTCCGGTGCCTGTTCAGGTATACAGAGAGAGAATTCAGAATGCCCAATTCTCCTAACAAGCAAGTGTTTCGGGACTTGTGGGAGGAAACCAGAGTACCCGGAGGAAACCCACACTGACACAGGGAGAAAGTGTAGACTCTGCACAGACAGTGACCCAAGCCGGGAATCGAACCTGGGGCCCTGGAGCTGTGAAGCAACAGTGAGAACCACTGTGGTACCGTGCCGCCCATAATTTAGCAGAAAGCAAGATTCGGGTTGAGCCGGCTGTAAGTATATTACTGAGCACCTGGGCAGGGGACAGGGAAGGCACGAGCTGGCACACCTGGCAGAAACTCTCTGAAAGCTGATGTAACACCTGTGGACGAGAGGGCAGCCAAGTCCCAGGTTAAGCTGCAGGGGTAAAAGATTTGGATCTGGGCATGCTTTTCTATTTCATTATCCCAATGTCTGCTTTATTTCTGTAATTGTAACCGGAAGCCTCAGTGGCAGGTTGGGACCAGATAGATCAATATCAGTCAGCATGAGATGGAGTCCTGCTCTCTCTCCTTTTTAAGGTTTTAGCCTCACTTCCAACCACTTGCTCACCTCCTCACCAATACGACAAATTCTCAACAGCTCTCAGTTCTGACAAAAACCCTTTCAAGTCCTAGTGCATGCCAGGATCTCTCACCTCACCTCACCATTTCTGGATCCCCCAATTCCACGACCGCGTTCCCAGTATTCTGATGTGACCAAGGATAAGCACACGGATTTTAAAAATTCTTTGATGGGATCTGGGCATCACTGGCAAGGCCAGTGTTTATTGCCTTGAACTGAGTTAAAAGTCAACCGTATTGCTGTGGATCTGGAGTCACGTGTAGGCCAGACCAGGTAAGGGCGGCAGATTGCCTTCCCTAAAGTGAACCAGGTGGGTTTTTACAACAATCGATGATGGTTTCATGGTCACCGTTTCTGAGGCTAACTTTTCAATGCCAGATTATTTTTCATTGAATGAATTTATATTCCACTAGCTGCCATGGGGTTTGATCTCCTGTCCCCGGTACATTGGCCTGGGAATCTGGACTACTAGTCCAATGATATTAACACTTTTCCACCATCTCCCGGTAAAAGTAACAATGATATCCTAACTGGCTTGTGACATGGGTCAATCTTCCCTCCTCGCCCTTCTCAACCTGTCTGCAGCCTTTGACACGGTTAACTTCACCGTCCTCCTCCAACCGCTCTCCACTGCCATCCAGCTGGGTGGGACTGCTCTCACGCCTTCCCATTCCTATCTGTGTAATCATAGCCAGAGTATCACTAACAATCACTACTCTTTCTGTTCCTGCATCAGTACCTCTGGTGTTCCCTCAGGACCTGTCCCCTCCTATTTCTATTGGCAACGTCATCTGAAGGCACAGCGTTATTTCCGCACGCACGTTGACAACATCCAGCTACCATCTCTCTCAACTCATCCATTGTTACTAAATTGTTGGACTGCTTTATCTGAGATCCAATGCTGGATGCGCAGAAATGTCCTCCAATTGTATAATGGGACAGACTGAGGCTATTTCTTTCAGTCCCTGCTCCAAACTCTGTTCCCCAACTATCAACTCCATCCCTCTCCCCTGCAATAGTCTTCAGATTAGGCCAGTCTGTTTGCAAACTTGGTATCGCACCTGATCCTAAGAGGAGCTTCCGACCTCCTATCTGTGCCATCACGAAACCTGCCTATTTCCACCTCTAACACTGCCTGACTTTATCCATCTCAATGCTTCTGATGTTGGACCACTCATTCAGGCCTTGTTTCCGCTGGATTTGGACTCGGTACAGTCAGAGTTTACAGCAGAGAAAGCCACTTTGGCCCCTCCTGCCTGCGCTGGCCATCATGCACCAATCTATCCAAATCCCATTTTCCAGCCCTTGATCCGTAGCCTTGTATGCTCATCTAAATGCTTCTTAAATGCTGTGAGGTTTCCCGCCTCTACCATCCTTTCAGGCAGAGAGTTCCAGATTCCCAACCTCCTCTGGGTGAAAAGGGTTTTCCTCAATCCCCTCTAAATCTCCTGCTGCTGACCTTAAATCTATGCCCCTTGGCTATTGTGACCTTTACTAAAGGGAAAAGTTTCTACCCATAACTTTGGACACCTCAATCCAGTTTCCCCTCAGACTTCTTTGCTCTAAGGAAAACAATCTCAGCCTAACCTCTTCACCTATTCCCCCTGTTCCGCTGCCTTCAGGGATTTTGGGACAAGCACACCAAGGTCCCTCTGGTCCACTCTACTTCCTAGCGTCAAATGAACTTTCTATTCCAATGCACTCCTGGCTGGTCACCCAGATTCTACCTTCCGTAAACTTGAGGTCATCCAAATACCTGCTTGCCTGTCTTTACATACAGCAAGTCCAATTCCACTGTCATCCCTGTGCTTCCTGATCTACACTGGCTCCCATTCAAGCAAAGCCTCAATTTTTAAAATTACATCGTTGTTTTCAAATTTCTCCATGACTTCGCCTTCCCTCTATGTTTGTACACTCTTCCAGCCTCACAACTTTCTGAACGATATGTGCTCCACTAATTCTGGCCTCTTGTGCATCCCCGGTTTTAATTACTCCCCCATCGGTGTCCGTGCTTCCAATTGCCTGGGTCCCAAGCTCCTCCATAAGCCTCTTTGCTTCTCGATCTTACATTTCGCTTTCAAAACACCCCTGGTCGTCCCCAGACTTTGAACATCATGAGAACTAATTAGGAAAGGCCCACCTTGAGCATCGCAAACATCAGGTGTATTGTGGTTGTTCTGTTCTGCCCTGAAACGATAAGTCCTCCCACTCGCATGACTGCTGCCACTTGTGGAATCTGGAGAACTGTTTTTAATAGAGGGGGACATTTTAATAACGACAGCAAGATTTTGAGCCAATCTTAGAAATACATTGGGACAGAAGTGGGCAATTCAGCCCCTTGAGCCTGATTCACCATTCAGTTAAATCATGGACACTTATATCTTAATTCTGTTTACCACACAGTAGATGTATCTCTTAATACATACATTTATTACTGCAATGAACCCTATCCCTTCAAAATGCTCCAGATCAGATGGCATCAATTCGGTTCACATATAGGACTGACTTCCCTGGTTTCTCTCCAGTCACATTAGCAGAAATTGGGTCAACATCAACTGACCAAATAATTGGTAACATTTCTGCTGGGACGAGAAAGCTAAATATAATTTACAAAGAACCTTTAATTATGACGTTAAATTTGGGAGTAGGGAGTGTTAGTAATGAGCCAGGTTTCGGCTGCATTGCCCAGAATGCCCTGCACATATACTGGACATTCAGCCCAACCAATCCATGCTCCTTCGTCGAGTCTCCTCCCGCCATCCCTCGTCGAATCCTATTGGCATAACCTTCTAAGAAGGATCTTAGAGATCCTGACCAGAATCTTTCGGTTGTCACTCTTCTTATCGTTACTGGATTCTGGTTTCCAGTCTTCCTTAGGAAGCAACCACGCAGCACTTGCACCCAACAAAAGTGCAGAAACTTAATGGGCGTGATTCTCCACCCCCTACGACGGGTCGGAGAATAGCGGGAGGGCCTTCCCGACATTTTTCCCGACCTCCCGCTATTCTCCCCCCACCCCCCCCACGGCCGCCCCACGACACGAATCGCTGCTCGCCGTTTTTTTACGGTGAGCAGCGATTCTTCCCTATCCGATGGGCCGATTTTCCCAGGCCTTTACGGCCCTTTTCATGAATTTAAACACACCTGCTATCACAGTTCGTGAAAACGGCCGCAAAGTGCCGTTCTGCACAACCATGCCACCGATTGGCACGGCCGCACCACGGCCGTGCCAAGGGTGGCATGGGCCCGCGATCGGTGGGCACCGATCGCGGGCAGCGGGTCCGATTCCCGCGCACTCTTTGTCCCTCCGCCGCCCCGCAGGATCAGTCCGCGGGGCGGCTGAGGGGCATGACGGACCGCACATGCGCGGGTTTGACGCATATGCGCGATGACGTCATCCGCGCATGCGCGGGTTGGAGCCGTCCAACCCGCGCATGCCGGCTGACATCATCGTGCGCGTCAGCCGCTGTGAGTCTTGGCGGCTGGGCTTAGCGAGCGTTCGCTAAGCCGGCGCTGCCGTTCTTCCCGGGACCGCGATGCTAGCCCCGACCGGAGGGGTGAATCGGGTCCCGGGAGGGGGCGCGGAGGCTGCCGTGAAACACGGCCGGTTTCACGGCAGCCTTTACGACTCTCTGCATTTGCGGAGAATCGTGCCCAATGTGTGTGCATGATATTCGATAAAGCAATGATGTCGCTGGAGGAAATGTTCTTACATAGAATCTCTACAGTGCAGGAGGAAGCCATTCGGCCCATCGAGTCTGCACCGACCCGCCAAAAGAGCACCCAACCAACTCCTCCACTCTCTTCCCGTAACCACAACTAACCTTTTGGACACTAAGGGGCAATTTAGCATGGCCAATCCACCTAACCTGCATATCTTTGGACATACATTTAGTATTACTGTAACATGGATGGGAGGATTTCAACTAAGAAATTGAGGAAGGCGAATGGCAAATCCTACAGTATGTCGGTGGGGGGGGTAGTTAAGAATAAACATAGTGAAGGTGCAGCTCAGATGACACGAACAGATCAAAAACCCTTACCCTTTATAGCTTTTTAGACTAGAGCATGTGATGGATGTAGGAATTTGGGATGTTTTACATGTTGTTGCAGTCATGTTATTAAAAACCCTGGTTTAAAATATATACAAGACATAAGAGTATCAGTACTAAATTCAAGTTTGGAGCAGCATTTGTGACAAAACATAGAGCTGAGTTTTTAAGATGGCCAGGGCTCAACCGCACATCCCATCGACTCCAACAGGCTCGCTGCCATTTCGTGTTCTATTGAGCAATGTTTGGCGGCAGGTAGGTTTTCCATCTTCAATTGCACGGCATTCCTGCCTTGCAGAGCTCCCGACTACTGCAGCGCTGTGTCTGGAGAGCTGGCTGATTGGCTGATAGATCCCCATCCTCTACAGAGACAGCATTGCAGTAGCTGAGTAGTCGGAAGAGGCTCTGCAGCAACATGCCTGGGACTAAGAGATGGGACAGGGAGGCCAGCTAAGTGTCAGGGATCCCGGGGAGGGAGGGGACTCCTGGGGAGTCAGTAGGGTGGAGGGGGGTGTGATCGGGGTATTGACTGATAGGCTGACAGGCGAGGGCGAGGAAGGAGGTCTGGAGATGTGGGTCCTTGAGGGGAGGGTGCCCCAGTCAGAAGGAGTTTTGCTTGTAAGTTTTGGGGGGGGGGGGGGGGGGGGGGTAGTTAAGAATAAATATAGCGAAGATGCAGCTCAAATGACACAAATAGATAGGAAAACACTGGATCGTTTCTACCTTTTTAGAATGGAGCCTGTGATGAATGTAAGAAATTGATATGTTTACATTTTGCGGCAGTAATGTTATTAAAAACCATGATTAAAATACATAGTGCCTATGTTAAAGCTGTAATTAAGATGTCCACTTACTTGGTTACTGATAAAGGGTTAATGAGCATTGTTTATATTCTGGATGGTTCCCTGGAGTGTAGATAACTTATGAGGGATGGCATTTAGTCCTAGATAAGCAGGTCATGGAACTTAGCGGGATGTAATTAATGGGAGGAGCCAGGTCTGTCTGTAGTTTTGCAAGATTGTAAGTTGAACAGCTGTTTGCCATAGGATTTGAGGCTGACAAGACAGAGGTGTACTGGATCTTCTCTTGAAAGGGTCTCTCTCTAGAAGTATTTACACAGATAAGCAAGTAACCCGTTTTGTTAACTTCATTTAGAAGTGACATTTGAAATGTATTTATTGGGTTGCTTAATTGGAATTAATGGCAGGTGCATATCGTAAGTTCAAGTTTTGCCTTTTATTTAAGAACTGTTTAACTGATCACTGTAAAGCTATTTTTTTGACGTTGATGTGGTTAATTCTGTGTTTAAATTAAAGTTTGATTTAACATAAAAGGTACCTATTGGTTAGAGTCATTACTCCTGGGGTGAAGAATCCTTTCCTCACAGTTTTATAAATAGAAAAATAGTTTGGGGCTCCCGTCTGATATCCTAACAAAAGCTGGGGTCCAGTCAGGTATCATCAATCTTTATCCCAAAATCTTCCAAAAGCTCTTAGACTATTCGGGGAATTGTGGCGGTACATTCTGGTACAAAACCCTCCATTGGTCCAGTCCCTCCCTGCTGCAGATGTTCTTACAGAAATATTTCAATATGACATAATCATCCTCAAAAATGGAGATTATTTTTTGGTGTAACTGGTCATGGCAGGCACCCTTTTTACTCATAGCAAAAACATACAAACATATGAATTAGGAGCAGGGTTAGACCACTCGGCCCCGCTCTGCCATTCAATAAGATCGCGGCTGATCCGATTGTAACCTTGACCCCGCATTCCTGCCTACCCCCAATAACCTTTCACCCCCCCTTGTTAATCGAGAATCTGCCTAGCTCTGCCTTAAAAATATCAAAAAGACTCTGCTTCCGCCGCCTGTTGAGGAAGTTTCAAAGACTCACCGCCCTCTTCAGAGTCATATGGACAAACTGTGTTTCTCGCTCCACAGTCGCTGCCAGACCTGTTGGGTTTTTTGAGGGTTTTCTGTTTTTGTTTCAGATTTCCAACATCTGCAATATTTTGCTTTTATTATACCCTTTTCCTCAGCACCAGCTTCAGCTAAGCCATCGTAGTAATTGTTGATGTTGCACAATAGTAATCACGGCCTGAGGGGCTTGAGCATAGGTCTCAACATTTTGATAAAAATCCATAATATCTGCTTTTTATTAAAATATCTGTCTGCCTGTTGAGAAAGCTCACAGTAAATGAATTATCTTTGAAATATAGTCCCTCATTCTGTTCCTTACATTACAATAGTGACTACACTTCAAAAGTATTTCATCCACTTTGGGATGTCCCAGGATGAGAAAGGGAATATACCTCCTGCCTCCCAAAACCTGTCCACCAGCTACAAGGCACAAGTCAGGAGTTTGATGGAATATTGTCCATTTGCTGGATGAGTGCATCTCCAACAACACTCAAGGAGCTCGACACCATCCAGGACAAAGCGGCTCCCATCATTGTTGCCCCTTCCATAAACATTCACTCTCTCCAGCACCAATGCACTGCGACAGCCGTGTGTACCATCTACAGGAACTCACCAACATCACTCAGGCAGCACCTTCTAAATCCATGACCACCACCATCTAGAAGGGCAAGAGCAGCAGATACCTGGGATCCCTGCCACCTACATTTCTCCTGCAAGTCACTCACCACCCTGACGTGGAAATATATCGCCGTTCCTTCACTGTCACTGGGGCAACATCCTGGAACTCCCTCCCTAATTGCACTGTGGGTGTACCTACACCTCATGGAGTGCAGCGGTTCAAGAAGTCAACTCACCACCACCTTCTGAAGAGCATCTAGGTATGGGCAATAAATGCTGGTCCATCCAGCGACGTCCACATCCAGTAAATTAATTTTAAAAATGCAAGTACTTTCTTTTCAATGCGACAGCCTGTTTGCATATAACAAATCCTCCAAATATCAATGAAGGGCACGACTCAGCAGACAAACGTTTTCACCCCCCAACCTTGTCAAGGCCCTTGGGAACCCTCCACCCCCCTCTCCCAATTGGCAAGACTCTCATGGGCCGAACCCTTGGCAGTGCCAACCTGGGAACCCTGGCAATGCTCTGGTACCCGAGGATCTCTAATGGACTGCGAGACCCCCACCCCCGAGGTGCCGCCACGGCTAATGGCTCATTTAAACATGCTGATCTGGATCTTGCATAGAGAGGGAGAGATCCAGATTCCCACCACTCTTTGGGTGAAAACATTTTTCCTCACATTCCCTCTAAACCTCCTGCCCTTACCGTAAACCTATGCCACCTGGCCATTGACCCCTCCACCAAGCGGAAAGGTTTCTCCTGTCTACTCTATCTGTACCCGTCATGATTTTATACATTTCAATCATGTCCCCCCTCAGTCTCCTCTGCTCCAAGGAAAACAACATCAGTCTATCCATTCTCTCTTCATAACTAGAAATTGCCAACCCAGGCAAACTCCTGGTAAATCTCCTGTCCACCCTTTTCAGTGCTATTCCATCCCTCCTATAATGAGAAATCCAGAAATGCACACAATAATCTAGCTGTGTCCCAACCAACGTTTTATATAGTTCCAGCACAACCTCCCTGCTCTTAAACTCTATGCCTCGGCTAATAAAGGCAGTATACCATCTGCCTTCTTAACTACTATGTCCACCTGCCCAGCTACCTTAACGGACTGGTGTACATGCACCACAAGGTCCCTCTGCTCCTCAGTGCTTCGCAGGGTCCTGTTGTTCATCATGTATTCCCTTGCTTTTTTTGTCCTGCCCAAGTGCATCATCTCACATTTATCTGGATTGAATTCCATTTGCCACTGATCAGCCCATCTGACCAGCCTGCCTGTATCCCCCTGTTGTCTATGGCTATCCTCCTCACTATTTGCCACCCCACCAATTTTCATATCATCCACAAACTTACTAATCAACCCTCCTACATTCATGTCTTAATCATTTACATAAACCACAAACAGCAAGGGCTCCAACATTGTTCCCCTGGGGGGGGGGGGGGGGGGGGGGGGGGGGGGCCATTGACAGAGGCTTCCAGTCAGGAAAACACTTCTCACCCTCTGCTTCCTGCCACTCAGCCAATTCTGGATCCAATTTGTCAAATTTCTTTGGATCCCATGGGCTCTTAGCTTTGCTACCAGTCTTCATTGGAACCTTATCCAAAGCCTTGCTGAAGCCCAAGTAGACTACTTGGTCAAATGCATTGCCCTCATCTACACACCAGGGGCTGGATTCTCCGACCCCCTGCCGGCTCGGAGAATCGCCGGGGGTCGGCGTGAATCCCGCCCCCGCTGTCTCTCAAAGTCTCCGGCACCAGAGATTCGGCTGGGGCGGGAATCGCGCCGCGCCTGTCGCCCCCACCCCCACCCACCACCCCCCCGGCGATTCTCCGGCCCATGATGGGCCGAAGTCCCGCTGCTGTAATGCCGGTCCCACCGGCGGGAATCAAACCACCTCCCTTACCAGCGGGACTGGCGGCAAAGGCCCTTCCTGCCGGCCGGCGGGGCGCCAACCAATCCGGCGGGGGCCTAGACCCTCAAGGTGAGGGCTTGGCCCCTGAAGGTGCAGAGAAATCCGCACCTTTGGGGCGGCCCGACACCGGAGTTGTTCACGACACTCCATCCCACCGCGCCCCCCCGCCCTGCCGGGTAGGGAAGAATCCAGCCCCTGGTCACCTCTAATTGGCCTCCCCATAACAAGACCATGCTGACTGTTCTTGATTAATCATTGCCTCTCCAAATGCAGATTAATTCTATCTCTCAGAATTGCTTCCAATAGTTTCTCCACCACTAAGGTTAGACTGACTGGCCTTTAGTTTCCTGGTTTATCCATTTCTCCCTTCTTAAATAATGTGTGGTGAATCACAGTAGCGTAATTCACACTGTATTACACATGTTGTACTATGTCTCTGTAAGCTCGGCACACGAGCAGTTGCGCTGCTCTGCCACTAGGGGGAGATGCACTGGGAGTGTACGGGAGTTTGTACTGGGCTCCACCCTTGGCTCCACCCACAGCTCCTCCCCCTAACCGGAAGTATAAAGGTTGATGCTGAGAGCCTGCCTGCCAGTTCATCTGGAGTTCATCTTGTCACAGGCAGGCTCTGTTGTAAGACGATTCTAACCACGTGTCACGTGAATTGATGGTCTCATCATAATGGCACCATATTGGCTATACTCCAGTCCTCCGGTACCTCTCCTGTGACCAAAGAGAAATTGAAAATTATTGCCAGTGCCCCAACACCATTAGAATCGTATTTGAAAGAAGATTTGTCAAAGAGTCATTGGTCTCGAAACGTTGGCTCCTTTCTCTCCCTACAGATGCTGCCAGATCTGCTGAGATTTTCCAGCATTTTCTCTTTCACCACGATGCTTTTGTTGTGTTGCTTTCCAGCGTCCGACCATCATAGCTTGGAGCCATGTCTCCCTTGGCAGAATGGAGAAAGATGGAATCAGGCCGCTGCCACTAAGTGGCAAAGAACAGACTGAAGGAATTTCTGGTGCTTGTGGAGGGGTACAGTCAGCAGCCAGAGAAAAGGCCAACAACAAATAGGCCAGTGCTGTTGATAAAGGTGGACTCACCAACTACTGTCACTTCACATCTCCTATTTCCCCTTCCACCAAAACAACCCCCGCACCAATACCTTCATAAAGTCTCTCACTACCACAGAGTTTCGACAAGTTCCTTCAGAAGGTAAAAGTTCCACTTTTCCTCTGCCGGCTTCCAAATCCCCCCCCCCCCCCCCCCCCCCCCCCCACCCACCCCCCGCTGACAACTAAACCTCCTCCCCTTCCACAGAAATGATCTCCGAATTCTCTGCAACAAACAAGTATTTGTGGGTTTAAAACAACGATTTACAAATGCATTCAGCTGAAAACATGAAATTACAACAGTGACCACACGTCGGAAGTACGATATTGGCTGTAAAGTGCTTTGCGATGTATCAAGGTTATGAAACCTCCTGTACAAATGCAAGATTTTCAATTCATGTGCCAAAATGTTGCCAATTAAAACAACGGTGCTATACCTTCCTCTCGCCTCATTTTTCCTGGGTCTTTTGTTTAAAGCAGCTAGCAAAATGGAGTTCTTCTTTTCTAACCTATAAAATGAGAGAAAACTATTCGTCATGGTTCATGTTTTCAGTGATTTCCCAATCTGACCTTCATCAGTAAAGGATATAATTTGGCACATGCAAGCCATTGAATGGTGGTGCAGACTCAATGGGCCGAGTGGTCTAATTCTGTTTCTATGTCTTATGGAGCATAATAACAGTTTAAAGACAAGCAGAGTTCCTCATTGAAAAAAGGCTATTAATTATTTGAATTATTTGTGATTAGGGTCAACCAAAACCTGCAGACACAAATATTATTCCAAAGTCTTCTGGTCTTTCCAACGTTGTTACTTCTTTTAAATTAAAACCTAATGGTCTGGATTTGACGTGCCCCGCTCCCCAGGTTTTGCAACAAGGCGAGGGAGCATGAAAGTGCATGGACAGGATTCACTCCAGGATCCCCCCCCCCATTCAGATTTGGAAGCAGTTGTAGGTGGGGCGGGGGGCAGGCGGGGCCTTTGACAGGTAACCTGCCCTTACCCCAGTTAAGGCCCCTAAGTGGCCACTTTTCCTACCCTGCCTCAATGTTTAGGCTGACAGGTGCTGGATAGATTGGGGGCGAGTGGAGGGAAGAATTAAAAACAAATCAAAATCATCAATCTTGGGGGTGTAAAGGTAGCGGGGGTGGGGGAACACACACTCCATCAGAAGCACCCTTCCCTCAAGGACTGCATGTGTCCTGACCTCCTCCCTACACCCCCCACCCAGAAACTCTTCATTGATCAGTCCCATCTCCGCAGCCTAGTCTGAATGTGTTCAATGACAGTGGCAGTCTGTTACAGCCACATTTCTTAGCCAAGCCAATAGAGAGGGAAATCTGTCTTACTGATCAAAAATATTATTTTGTATTTTAGAAATGAGTAGGAAAAGCTACTGACCCCAAAAGCATAGAATTCCAATAACACATTCAGGATTTTAAAACTTAAAAGATGTATTCACCAGAAAAAAACGTAAACACATAAGATTAAAATTACATACTTAAAACTGTCTTACAAAAATCACCCCCCCCCCCCCCCCCCCAAGCCCCAAACAAAAACCCCACCTGGTCAACATTAATAAGTTACCTTCTTGCCAAGAACTCCCTTCTAGATTTTTAACTATATAAATCTAGTAATATGACTCAATGAAAGGACTGCTGTCACTTTAATAAAGGTATACCACACGACTCCTGAAACAATTCCACTTTGATGTGGGAATCCAAAAGAAAAATTCAGAAACAGGCTGATTTCTGAAAACAAAGACTTTACTGGCTTGACTGGGATGAGTGCTTCAAATGCGCAACTTCCACACCTCCCAGTACAGATCTGATCTCAAGACATTTCCCCACACAGCCACCACAGCAACTCTGCTGAACATATTTCCTTAAATATCCTTTTTCCCTTTCAGATTCCATTGTCCTCAAACACCTCTTTGAAATAAACTTTTCCAAAATATAAGAATCTTTCACGTTTTCCTTTTCCCTTCTCTTTCAGGTCAATAAAATGTAATATACCTTCCCCTGTTTACTCATGGAACCGTGGTAAGTTGTAATCGTTCGCTGCCACTTTGGAAATTCTCTTTGATATTCACCAGCTGAAAAGTCAAGTTCCTCCTTATCTCACAATGCAAATTTTAAATCCAACCTATATGCTTGTAAATCCAACCTCATCACAACCTCTCATTGCAAATGCCTAAACCGTACACCATTGATCTCTCAGCTCTCAGAGACAGGCTGTCTCTAATGACCTTCCCCCCATTCAATAAATAATGGACACACACACACAGAGCCTACTTTACAGGATGCAACATAATCTCCAAAATGTTTTTTAAAGTATCCATTACACACAATCTTATTATATTGGCCTTTTGGCACCATTCATAATCTCAAAATTTGGATGAGTAGGGTCCCAGTGGATTATTTGTGCTGCAGAATTTGTGAAATTTCACTTGGAAAAACTGCTAAAGGCTTCAATGATTAAATTTGTCTTTGTGAAAGTGTGCACATTGTCTACCTGTCTACTTGCTACGATTGCCTCTGCTAAGCAGATTTGTCATTATTGTTGCAAGATCTGCAATAATATGCATTACCTTAAAATGTGCAAATTATTCATCTGAAGTCGTTGGTCAGCAAACTGGATTATCTTGTTGAAGCCATTAACCTGTTGAAATTTTAACACAATGAAGTCAACTAATTTAATAATACACTCAGCATCCAAATGGTGTGAACAACCTGTTGTTATTGCAATCATTCAATCAGCTATTGAAAGGATACGGACAGTCCAATGGTTATTCACAGCTCATTGCACCTATGAGTACATGAACCTAAATGTTGTTTTGTTGCAGCTCCTCTCAGCACACATACCATGAAGTAATCATAATCAATAACAAAAATCAAAGAAAGAAGTCCATTGGAACAGGAGGCTAGAGGGCCAATGCGAGATCTCCCAGTAATGAAGTCACCACTCCACTGTCACAGATGAGGGCTGCTAATGTATGGGGGAGGTAAGGGTAAGGAGAGGAGGGGCAGAGGGCGGGGAGGACAGGAGGTCACCTCAAGAGGTTAAGAGATTTTAAAAATTTGGATCAATAAAAAATGGCCACTGATTCTCCGTTTTGCTGGGGGCTAGCAGGATGGCAGCGTAGAGCACCCGGCTCTAGCTGATGATACGCCCCGGAGAATTGCTGGGTCCGTGGCCGCGCATGGCGGCGGCCTACAGCGGCCGCGCAATGCTTCATGGCGGAGGCCGCTCGTGGGCCCGCAAAATCGTCCTGCCCCTCAGCCGGCTCGCGCATCCCGGACCACCCCACCACAGCGGCCCCAGCCCCGAATAATGTCCCCTCCTGCCCGCGGATTGGCCCTTCCCCGACTGTGGCGCCACTGGACTGGGTCCGCAACCACCGCGCTGAGTTCCCGACGGGTGGGACCACACGGGTCCCGTGCCGTCGGGAACTCGGCAGGTCGGGGACGGAGCATCGGGGGGGGGGGGGAGACCTCAGGCAATGGCCTGCCGTTGATACATGGCGCGGTGGAGGGGGTGGAGCATTGGGGGGGGGGGGGGGAGACCTCAGGCAATGGCCTGCCGTTGATACGCGGCACGGCGTACTCCTCAAGTACGCTTTGGAGAGGGCAGAGCATCGCGAAAGCGGCACGGCCCCTGATTTGGTCTGGAAATGTGATTCTCTGGCCGTTTGCCGAATGCATTTCAGCGTCGGCGACCAGAGAATCCAGCCCATCGTTAACAAGACCATAAGATATAGGAATAGAATTAGGCTATTTGGCCCATCGTGTCTGCTCCGCCATTCAATCATGGCTGAAATGTTGCTCATCCCCATTCTCCTGCCTTCTGCCCAAAACCCCTGATTAATCAAGAACACCATATTTGTGCTTGGGGTGATGTTACATACAGGGCTACAGACCAAGAGCTGGAAGGTGGGATTAGACAGACTAGTTCTTTCTTGGAACCTAAGAACAAGGAGCGGGAGTAGCCAATTTAGAATCTTGGGCCTGCTCCACCGTTCAATACAATCATAGCTGATCTCATCGTGGCCTCAACTCCACCATCCTGCTCCTTCTCCGTAACCCTTCAACCCATTACTAATTAAAAATCTGTCTAACTTCTCCTTAAATTTACTCATTGTCCCAGCATCCACCGCACTCTGGGGTAGCGAATTCCACAGATTTACAACCCTTCGGGAGAAGTATTTCTTCTCAAGTGTTTTAAATTCGCTACCTCTTATCCTGAGATTATGACCTCACAATCGAGAGCTCCACAAGAGGAAGCATCCACTCCATGAATACTTTAGCCATACCTTTTATCATCCTAAATACCCCAATTTCATCTCCCCTTATTCTTCTAAGCTCTAGAGGATACAGGCCTAAACTGCTCAATCTCTCTAAGACAAACCCATCCTCTCTGCAATCAACCTAGTGAACCTTCTCTGTACTGCCTCCAACGCCACTACATCTTTCCTCAAATCAGGGGGTCAAAACAGTGCACAATACTCCAGGTGCAGTCTCACCAATGCCTTATATGGTTGCAACAACACTTCTGTACCTTTATACTCTATTCCTTCAGCTATAAGTGCCAATGTTCCATTCACATTCTTTGTTATCTACTGCACCTGCATGCTAGTTTTCCGTGATTCATGAACGAGGACCTCTGGATCCCTCTGTACCTGCGCATTTTGGAGTCCCTCCCCATTGAGATAATAAGTTGCCTTTCCATTTTTCCGACCAAAATGGGTGACCTCGTACTTAGAGCATAAAACATATAGTGCAGGAGGCCATTCGGCCCATCGAGTCTGCACCGACCTACTTAAGGCCTCACTTCCACCCTTCCATCCCCGTAACCCAATAACGCCTCCTAACCTTTTGGGACACTAAGGGCAATTTGGCATGGCCAATCCACCTAGCCTGCACTTCTTTGGACTGTGGGAGGAAACCGGAGCACTCGGAGGAAACCCACCGTATCCACATTAAACTCCATCTGCCATATTTTGGCCCACTCACCTAACCTACCTACATCCATTTGTAAGGTTATTTCCTCATTGCAATTTACTGTGCCATCTATTTTAGTGTCATCTGCAATTTTGGCTGGAGAACCTTGTATCTCTGTATCCAAGCCGATAATACAGGGCCCCATGTTCGATTCCCGGCTTGGGCCACTTTCTGTGTGGAGTCTGCACGTTCTCCCTGTGTCTGCGTGGGTTTCCTCCGGGTGCTCCGGTTTCCCCTCACAAGTCCTGAAAGACATGCTGTTAGGTAATTTGGACATTCTGAATTCTCCCTCCGTGTACCCGAACAGGTGCCGGAATGTGGCAACTAGGGGATTTTCACAGTAACTTCATTGCAATGTTAATGTAAGCCTACTTGTGACAATAAAGATTAATATTATCCAAGCTAATAAATAACCCTTACCCCATGTGATCTAACATTGTGTATTGACTTCCTGTGCAGTCCCTTATCAAACACCTTCCGGCATGTCCAGATTTGATTTGATTTGATTTATTTATTGTCATGTGTACAAAGTGTGGTCGAACGACCACCTAAAATGGCGTCCCGCAAAGGATGCTGGGAAAGTTAGCCAAGTATAAGGACAAGCAGTCTGCAGTTTAAATAAACATTGACGAGCAAGCTGCAGCCTAGACATCGCAATACACAGGAAAAAGACCATCTCCAGGCCATCCCAGGAACAATAGAATTATCCCGTCAATCACACTTGTTTGCCAGACACAGCGGCGCCCAAACTCCTTATTTGGAAAGCCTACATGCCCCCAACACTTGCAGGCATGGCCACTGAGCGCCTACCCCGAAACCGATGTGGCAGCCCGATTGGACTTGATCAATCAGGGTGATCGAACCCTGTTCAATTGATTGGCAATGACCCAGAAACCGCCCAAAAGGGGCGCAAAACGCAAGCAGGTTAAAAGGTGCTGCACCATCTTAGGATCTTCCTCTGCAGCAGCGCGAAACAGAACAACGGTGATCTTCACTGCCCACCATGAAGAGGACCATCATGCCACCAAAAGAAGACCAGAGCATCAGACCAGACCAAGGACCGAACATCGAGGACTACACAAGTTGAATACAGATAAAGGCCTTTAGCTGCCTGGGTACTTGCTACTCATAGAGGTTTACAGCATGAAAACAGGCCCTTCGGCCCAACGTGTCCATGCCACCCAGTTTTTACCACTAAGCTAATCCCAATTGCCCGCATTTGGCCCATAACCCTCTATACCCATATTTCCCATGTAACTGTCTAAAGGCTTTTTAAAAGACAAAGTGTACCTGCCCCTACCACTGCCTCTGGCAGTGCGTTCCACACACTCACCACCCTCTGTGTGAAAAGATTTCCCCTCTGGACCCTTTTGTATCTCTCCCCTTAAACCTATGCCTTCTAGTTTTAGATTTGCCTACCTTTGGGAAAAGATGTTGACTATCTACCCTTCTATGCCATTCATTATTTTATAGACCTCTATAAGATCAGCTCTAAGCCTCCTTCGCACCAAGGAAAAAAGTCCCAGTCTACCCAGCCTCGCCTTATAACTCAAGCCATCAAGTCCGATAGCATCCTAGTCTTTCCTGCACTCTTTCTATTTAATAATATCCTTTCTATAATAGGGTGACCAGAACTGTACACAGTATTCCAAGTGTGTCGTTACTAATGTCTTGTGCAACTTCATCAAGACGTCTCAACTCCTGAATTCAATGTTCTGCCCAATGAAACCAAGCATGTCGAATGCCTTCTTCACCACCCTGTCCACCTGTGTCTCCACTTTCAAGGAGCTATGAATCTGTACTCCTGGATCTCTTTGTTCTATAACTCTCCCCAACACCCTACCATTAACTGAGTACGTCCTGCCCCGGTTCTCTACCAAAATGCATTACCCACATTTATCTAAATTAAACTCCATCTGCCATTCATCGGCCCACTGCCCAATTGATCAAGATCCCATTGCAATCCTTTTTTTTTGGAAATGTTTTTTATTGAGTTTTCATATTTTATATCCAACAATTACAAATTATTAGAAAAAAAAACACACAAAAATTGACATGTATATTTACAGGTAAGCATCTTCATAATAACAACTGTGGCCGCCCCCTTTAATAGGCATACATATTTTATATTCCCCAATATGGCCGAGGCACATGTTTGTAGGCATTTGTTTACAATTTGGTTTTGGGCCTTAGCTTGCCATCAGACTGTCGCTTGCGGCTTTGTCCTTCCTTTTTTTTTGGAATAATTTTTTCAAGTTTTCAACAACAAATTTTTATCACAACAGAGAAAAACAGTAACCCCTCCCCTCCAATACAAAAACAATAAATTAACAAGAAAAGAAATAAGCGTAAAACCATGCGAACAAACCCCATAACGAACCCGTAGCCCTCCCCCCCGGCTACCTTCCCCCGATTCCCGTCCATTTTCCCCTGATTCTTGGCCACCCGGCTATTCTTCCTCTTGTTCGTTGGCCACAAACAGATCCCGGAACAATTGCATGAATGGCTCCCACGTTCTGTGGAAGCCGTCGTCTGACCCTCGGATGGCGAATTTGATTTTCTCCATTTGGAGAGATTCCGAGAGGTCGGACAGCCAGTCTGCAGCTCTGGGCGGTGCTGCTGGACCGCCAGCCAAACAGGATTCTACGGCGGGCGGCTTTAAAATTCCGGCTGCGAGCGGCTTTAAAATTGCGCGTCTTCAATATGCTCAATGGCTGAGCTGCAGAAATCTCTTTGATGGAGAATTTTAGAGATTAAAAAGATTCATAATACTTGAGTTAAGTAATTCCTCCCCATCTATGTCTAAAATCATCACATTGCAATTTGTAGACATATCCCCAGGCTGTAAACCACCCATCAGAGGAAAACTTACATTCTGCATATGCACTGTAGAATCCTGAGAGAATAATGCCTGTTTCAATGAGGCCATTTCTCATTCTTCACTACTCTAGGCTATAGAATATAAGCCCAGGGCTCACCTCCCGCATTAAAGTTAAGAGAAATGGTGAGTGTGAAGGTCGGCCGGCGTGGGTCACGAAGGATGGTGGTTGGTAAAAATGGTTCCCGGGCAAAAACGTTTGAAAAACACTGCACTGTGCCACCAATCTTGTTGTCATTTGCCTCCTCAATTCTCATCCAAATCATTAATATAAATAACAAATAACAGTGGACCCAGCACTGATCCCCGAGGCATAGCGCTGGTCACAGGCCTCCAGTTTGAAAAACAACCCTCTACAACCACACTTTGCCTTCTGTCGTGAAGCCAATTTGTATCCAATTCGCTACCTGACCTTATGCAACAACGTACCATGCGGTACCTTATCAAAGGCCCTGCTGAAGTCTGTGCAGATAACGTCGACCGCACTGCCCTCATCTACCTTCTTGGTTACCCCTTCAAAAAACTCAATCAAATTAGTGAAACATGGGGCGGGATTCTCCCAACGGGAGACTAAGTGCCGACGCTGGAGTGAAACCTGGAGTGTTTCACTCCGGCGTCGGAGGCCGCTCCTCGCCCCCTATCTCCCGCGCGCCGGGCCTTGGCGCCGCGTAAAATGGCGGCGCGTAAATTAAATGACGTCACCCGCGAATGCGCAGGTTGCCATCCTCCCCGCGGGCACCCCGCAAGAAATGGAGGAGTAATCTTGCGGGGTGGCGGAGGAAAGGAGTGCATCCTTCAGAGACGCCGGCCCACCGATCGGTAGGCACTGAGTGCGGGCCAGACCCCTTTTGAGCGCCCCCCTGGTGCTCGATCCTCCCTCCCCCCCCCCCCCCCCCCCACAGGTCGCCCCCGCAGCGTTCGCGCACTGTTCATGCCGGCAGCGACCAGGTGTGGTTGGCGCCGACATGAACCCGTCGTATTGGGTAGGACGCTCGGCCCATCCGGGCCGGAGAATCACCGCTGACCCATTACAAACGGCGAGCGGCGATTCTCCGAGTGGCCTGCCGTAAATCTCGGCGCGCCGTTTTGGAGGGGGGGGGGGGGTGAGAATTGCGCCCATGATTGTCCACACACAAAGCCATGTTGACTGTCTCTAATCAGTCCTTGCGTCTCTAAATGCCTATAGATTCTGTCTCTCAGAATACCTTCCAACAACTTACCCACCACAGACGTTAGGCTCACCGGTCTGTAGTTCCCAGACTTTTCCCTGCGGTCCTTCTTAAACAAAGGCTCAACATTCGCTACCCTCCAATCTTCAGGCACCTCACCTGTGGCTGTCGACGATTCAAATGTCTCTGCTGGGGGACCCGCAATTTCCTCCCTAGCCTCCCACAATGTCCTGGAATACATTTCATCAGGTCCCGGGGATTTATCTAACTTGATATGCTTTAAGACTTCTAGCACCTCCTTCTCTGTAATATGTACACTCGCAAGTTAAGTTAAGGTCTAGTATGAATTTAGTATTCTGTAAAATAACTTGTGTTGGATGGTGTGATTGATTAACTGTGACATTGTGCGATTGTGAATACACATTATTTGATTAAACAAAGCCAGCTCACAGTCATTTGTCCACTGCATAGGGGTTAAAGACGAACTATGGCAGCAAATAAGGTGCAGTGAAAAGTATTGTTCTGCTTACAGTCATGGCAGATCGCTCCATAAATGAATGCATAGAACACACAATAATAACGGTTATAAAAATATGCAGAAAGAGGATCTGTAGGGAAGAGCTTGCAAAGAGGCGCCACACTCCAGCACCGATATACTACATCTACAGGATCTCCATTATCCACTTTGCTTCTTACATTTTCAACGAACTCCAGCAAATTTGTCAAACATGATTTACCCCTCATAAAACCATGCCGACTCTGATGGATTGAGTTTTGACTTTCCAAATGTCCTGATATTAATTCCTTAATCATAAATTCTAACAATTTGCCAACAACAGATGTTAAGCTAACTGGTCTGTAATTTTCGACATTCTGCCTCCCTCCTTTTGTGAATAAGGACGTTACATTAGCATTTTTTCAATCGGTTGGAACCTTTTCCGTGTCCAGGGAATTTTGGAATATTATAACCAATGGATCCACTATCTCCGCTGACACTTCCTTTAACACCCCAGGATGTGGGCCATCAGGCCCGGGGGACTTGTCTGCCCTCAATCCCAATTGTTTGCTGAGTATTGTTTCCCTATTGATGCTGATTGTTCTCAGTTTCACCCTTTCTATTACCTCTGAATTGGCCGTTCCTACAGGGATGGTACTAGTGTCCTCTACCGTGAAAACGGAGGCAAAATATTGATTTAGCATCTCTGCCATTTCTGTGTTCCCTAAGATTAACTTTCATCTTCCAAGGGACCAACATTCACGTTAGCGATTCTCTTCCCTTTTATCTACTTATAGAAGCCTTTTCTATCCTTTTTGATGTTTTGGGCTAGCTTTCTTTTGCAACTTACTTTTTCAGTAATCCTTTGTTAATGTTTAAAAACTTCCCAATCTTCCATCCTGCCACTGGCCTTCGCAACATGGTATACCTTAGATTTTATCTTTACAATGTCTTTAACCTCCTTGCTTAGCCATGGATGATTTCTACACCTCTTATCATCTTTCTTCTTCTCTGGAATATATTTTATAGTTGTGAGGTATTAGGTATTTCCTTAAACAACTGCCCCTGCTCATCAGCTGTCCTACCATTCAGCCTTCCTGCCCACTCTACTCGGGCCAAATCTGTCCTCATGCCTGTGTAAAATTTTACCTTTGTTTAATTCCACAGCGCTAGTGTGGGACTCCACTTTCTCACCCCCAGACTGAATTTTGAATTCTGCCATACTATGGTCACTATTCCCTAGATGATCCTTAACTATGAGGTCACCAATTAATCCCTCCTCATTACAAAATACCAAATCCAGAGTAGCCTGTTCCGTGGTTAGTTCCGAAATATACTGTTCCAAGAAACAATCACTATTACATTCAATGAACTCTCCCTCGAGGCTACCCTTAATCCAGACTATGTGCATATTAAAGTCACCCATGATTATTGTTGTACTTTTCTCACAAGCCCCCAGTATTTCCTGGTTTATACTGTACCCCACTGTAGAACTACTGTTGGGTGACGTATAGATTATTCCTACCGAGGACATCTTCCCGTTGCTATTTCTTAGTTCTACCCAGACTGATGCCACATCTTGATCTCCGCTACTTATATCATTTCTCATTACAGCACCAATCCCTTCCTTCACCAGCAAAGCTACACCTCCTCCTTTTCCTTTCAGTCTATCTTTCCGGAATAGAGTACCCTTGGATATTCAATTCCCAGACATGGTCTACTTGTAACCATGTCTCAGTAATCGCCACCAAATTATACCCCTTTGTCTCTATTTGCTGCGTTAACTCGTTAATGTTGATCTGAATGCTTTCTGCATTTAGATACAAAGCTTTTAAATTTGTTCGATTGTCAAGGTTTCCTACCCTTTTATAATTCCTTGGTACAAGAGGACATTCACCCGTTCTGTCTCTCACCTTTATTTTCTGGTAACCATCCACCACATCGCTAACCTCTTCCTTTAATTTAATTTTGGTTTTCTAATTTTCCTTGCAACTGAACACCCCCCCCCCCCCCCCCCCCCCCCCCCCCCTGGCGCCCGGCCCCCATTCAGTTTAAAATCCTATCTTCAGCCCTAGTTATGCGATTTCGCCAGGACTCTGGGTCCCAGCATGATTCAGGTGAAGACTGCCCTACTCCAAACAGGCTCCCCTCCTTCCCCAGTACTGGTGCCAATGTCCCATGTATTCAAACCCATTTAAATCTCTCAGACCAAAATGTGCATCTGCACATTTTATACCTTGCACGTCAGTTCTTTCACACATTTGTGAAGTTTTACATTTTCTGCTGCGAGAATCTTGCACTCTTCGTTCTTCTTCACGATGCGTTTTTGCACCATTTCATTCTAAACGTAAATTGAAATTAAACAATGGAATTGTAAAATGATCACCAGAATCTCCATAATGCCTCACCACAGAAACCAGAAATGTTTCTTTTATAGAAAATGTACAGGAACCAGAGAAGTTGAATGTATGTGTAAGACAAATGAAAGGAGAGGAACCACAAACTCTGGCGATTTACATAACAAAGGTCAGCATTAGAGTGTTCATGGAAAAAATCATTTCAAAATTAATTGGAAAAGGAACTTGGCAAATATTAAACACATTCATTTGGTAACGCAGAACTTGAGTATTTTTTTTTTAAATTTAGAGTACCCAATTATTTTTTCCAATTAAGGGGCAATTTAGCGTAGCCAATCCACCTACTCTGCACATTTCTTTGGGTTGTGGGGGCGAAACCCACGCAGACACGGGGAGAATGTGCAAACTCCACACGGACAGTGACCCAGAGCCGGGATTCAAACCTGGGACCTCAGCGCCGTGAGGCAGCTGTGCTAACCACTAGGCCACCGTGCTGCCCTTAGAACTTGAGTATTGCTGGCATATTTTGTCAAAGCTTTTTGTCTCGACTCATCAGGAAATTTTACAAGAAGTCCAATGTCAGGGGCAACCACAAATTTATATATAGTGTGCATACGGTACAAATTTGCTGTATTCCTGCAAAATGCCCTGATGAATGCCAGATGAAAACGGGTGGCATAGTGGTTAGCAGTGCTGCCTCACCACGCCAAGGAACCAGGTTCAATTCCGGCCTCGAGTAACTGTCTGTGTGGAGTTTACACGTTCTCCCAGTGTCTACGTGGGTTTCCTCCGGGTGCTCTGTTTTCCTCCCACTGTCCAAAGATGTCCAAAGGGCAGCACGGTAGCATGGTGGTTAGCATAAATGCTTCACAGCTCCAGGGTCCCAGGTTCGATTCCCGGCTGGGTCACTGCCTGTGTGGAGTCTACACGTCCTCCCCGTGTGTGCGTGGGTTTCCTCCGGGTGCTCCGGTTTCCTCCCACAGTCCAAAGATGTGCGGGTTAGGTGGATTGGCCATGCTAAATTGCCCGTAGTGTCCTAAAAAATGTACGGTTAAGAGGGGGGGGGGGGGGGGGTTGTTGGGTACCGGGTATAGGGTGGATACGTGGGTTTGAGTAGGGTGATCATGGCTCGGCACAACATCGAGGGCCGAAGGGCCTGTTCTGTGCTGCACTGTTCTATGTGCAGGTCAGGTGGATTGGCTATTCTAAATTGCCCCTTAGTGTCCAAGTATGTGCAGGTTAGGTGGGGTTATGGGGATAGGGCAGAGGAGTGGGCCTAGGTAGGGTGCTCTTTCCAAGGGGCTGTGCAGACTTGATGGGCCATGTGGCCACCTTCTGCACTGTTGGAATTCTATGGGAGCACTCTGTCGGCCATGCTCTGCCAGAAAAGCAGCTCGCAGCTTGGCCGGTAAAGGCTGGAGACCCTACTCCCGGGATCTACATGGCTCACAATGCCCCGCAAGATCTCATTGGACGTTGCAATGTAAATTCAGCCCAGTGCGGGAGGGATCACTTTTTGGCAAATCTGCATATTAGAGCGAGACAGCTAGTCTCACTCTAATATGTAGATTCCCGAGGTACCTGAGGCTTTGGGATTCATCCCCTTCGCCTCAGGAGACCTCAGGTGAGCGCTACTCAGCACTGGTCCCCACAAATGGGGACCAGACGGAACAGCACTCTTGGGTTTCTCCTTCTCTTAGAATGATGTATGGTTCATAAAATCACAAGGAGGGAGAGGCGGAAACAAGCGGAGCCAAAACATACTTAAGAGAGATTACAGATTAAGCATCTTGTTTGTAGGTTTCTGGCATAGGATCACGCCCACAGGGAATACAGGTGGGAAAATTACACATTTATGGCCGTGTTTTTCCATCCACTAAATTAACTGATGTAAAATTAATTAATTGACGCCTCTGTCGATGTGTCAAGGGGCAAAACTTGCGCGTCTATTTTTTCTTCTCGAATACAAACACTAACCTTGCTGGTTCTATGGGATGACGTAGGGCTGCCTAAAGAGTCTCTCACTTTCAAATCAACTGCTGCACATTCCTGAAACCAAGCAAATGTTTCTTTATGAATTGCTTCTCCCACCTTAATGTCTGGTGTTTGCCAATAGATTATAGTTACTTTCCCATTAACTAGTAAACTATTGTATATATTACATAATGGAGCCTTCAGCCGAATTACTTTTCAAGCGTTAACATTCTTTATTAAAATAGTGGAGGAGGTTAAGGGAGGGAGGGAGGTGGGGGGGGGGGGGGGGGGGGGGCGTTGAGGCAGGAACAGTTAGTGGGGGAGGAGGGACTGGGGAAATGTGTATGTAAACCACGTTGGCTGGTTGTCAATTGGGTGAGGGTTATTTACTTTGTTGTTTATCCTCTTGGCCTCCACCCCGTATAGCAGCCGCTCAGCGTCCCCGAATCTTGGGGCAAGTCTCCTGCGCGCCATTGTTGCGAGCTGGCTGGGTGAGCAAGTGCAGCTTAAGTGCTGCTCAACCTTGTTAGCTGGGGGGGGGGGGGGGGGCTGGCGAGCGCGGTGCCGGCGAATCGGCTGCGAGCCTTCATTTGCGGCGAGAGGCCAAAGGGTCTCATTAGTGGACCAATTAATGTTGAATTGCGTTGCCGGCCTCGCTGGGCCCGAACGCCGGGAAGCTCGCAGCAGTTCCTGCTCGCTGCCACACTTAGAAATCACTTCCGGAGAATCGCGCCCCAAGTCCTGTGGCGGGGGCTGAAATTTGGAAGTGTTTCCCCTGTGGCGGGCGGCAAGAAAACATACCAGATCTTCCAATCCCGACCTCATTATTTAAGCACCTGGGTGTTATATGGCGTGTTCAATGGTGGGTCAGCCCTGATGGCGCTATCGTATCTGGGCACCGTATCCAAGAGGCGCCCAACATCACTGACCGACTATTGAAGAAAGAAGGTGGACCACCTGGAATTGAAGATAGATCTCCCGGAACACTCCGAGGCCAGAAGGTGGACCCCCCTGAGAACGGACATGGATCTCCCGGAACATGCTGAGACCGGAACACAGACCCCCCCTCCCAGGACACCTAATCTGGAAGGTCCACCTGAAAATGTTCCCCAGTTCCACTGCTCTGGTGTTCCAGGATCGCAGGCGGCCTCCATCCTGTCCCAGGCATTGTTCAGGAGAGCCCCAACATCCGCAAGCCACGCTGTTCCGAACATGTTTCATGCCGGTGTGTTTTCTTGCCGGCATCACAGAGAATCGGGAATTGGGGGAGGGCTTTATCTGCATCCAATTAATGGGGTGCAAATGAGTTTCATGCCGGTCTTTGGTGGGTTTTCTGGCCTGCTGTGGTGGGCAGCAGCGGAAGATTCCCCTGTAAATTCACGCCACCGGAAAATTATTTCTGGGTCTCCCGCCATATTCAGCCCCCTCGCCCACCATTGAACCCGCCGAAGGAGGCTTGGGAAATTCCGCCCCTATACAAGTTCAAATAGACAACAAACCGGACAATCGCTAAAACCCAATAAATAGAAAGAAAAGCTGGTAATGGTTTCTTTTCTTACAGATACATTCCTGATTAAAAGCATAGGATTTGATTTTCTTGAAAGTGGTTAATCAAGCCTCATACCATAACAATCTGTACTAAACATATATACTAAGGATGTTCACCTCTTGTTTCGAATGTTTGATATTATTGTTCGTCTCAGGTGCTTTTTCCTTCAAATCTATGTTTTCTTTATGGCCAGTGTCCTCACCTGGAGGTATACCATTAGAACGGCTGTTGGATTCCTGGAACAGAATTACATTGTACACCTTAACGCACTTTTTACCTGACCACATTTGTGGATTAATCGCTGTAATCTGGGCACTTCCACTTAAAACAGACTAGGAATCTCATGAATATTGTAAATGAAGGTCAATTGGCACAGTCACAGGGTCCAAGGATATCATCAACTCTGCCTGTTTGCTCCAACCAGCTCTTGCTCCTGCCCACTGAGGGAGAGGTGAGGAGGCACCTATTTAGAGTGAAACTTGCAAGGGAACCTCAGGTGCGTTTAAGGAAAGCTTGAAGCAAACTCGTTTTTACTGCAATTAAAGAAAAATACTGTGGCAATCGGAAACAAAAACAGGAACAAGCAGGAGCTCCCTCTCTGTCGCTCTGAAGTAGAGCCACATTGGGCTTGTAACATTAACTCAGTTTCTCTCTCCACTGATGCTGCCAGACCTGCGGAGATTTTTCAGTATTTCCTGTTTTATTTTGTTTTTAACTGCAGCTGGGGTAGGCGATGGGCCTTAAAGATTTCCAATATTTTGCCTTCTTGCAGGCAAAGATGCTGCATAAACCTTTCCCTCCCACGATTAACGCCTACTCTTTTTCACTCTTCTTCCCTTTTAAAGTTGCTGCTGCAGGCTTATCAAAATCATATTTCATGCACTCTACAAAAAGTGTCAATGAAAAAAGGTTAAGGATAGACATCGCAAGTTTGAAGCAGATTTTCGGACAGAGGGGAAATAGCAAAAATTAAATGGGTCGACAGTAGCTATCAATTGTCAGACTGTTTTACAAAAAGAAGGGCTAGTTCACAGAAACTTTTGGATATTGTTAATGAAGGGTGCCTGTTTCTGTGACTGTTATTTTTTTCTTCCAAAAAAAAAGAAAAAACGAGAAGGTGGGGGAAATTACATGTGTGTTTTTGAGTTTCTTATAATTTTGTTTTCACCTAATTATTTTTTTTCTCCAAGAAAGGGGAGACTTTTAAGTAATGGGTTAAGAGTTTATGTTAAGTATCCAATAATTGACACTGATATGTAAAGAGGCTTCAGGTGGCCTTTGGATCAGGTGATGTGAAGATAGTGTTTTGTCCAGTCTGTTGAAGTGAAATAAAAGTGTTTGAGAAAAGGAGAAGAACCTTTGACTCTTTATACAACAGCAGCTAAAAGTCTCACAGGTAACTGACCCTGTTATGATAGAAATACTGCTTGAGGTAGTTTGCCCTCTGAAGGGTACATCTGGACCTCCCATGCCTTGAACTCCTGCTGTGCAGGTGATTGATCATTCTGGCTGGCAGCTGTGTAGTTACAGCAGTGCCAGAAGACAGTAGTGGCCACTGTTGGGAAAATAACCAGCCCACATGAAGAGAAGGTAAGTTCGGGAATTTGCGGGGAGGGGGGTGCATGGCTGGGTAAGTAGTCAAGTTAAAGAAGCTGAGGGTGGAGGAAGGGCAGAACATTTGGGAACAGAAACTATAATCAAACTGAGTCAGCGTGGCTTGATGAATGGGAAATAATTCCTGACATTTATTAGAATTCTTTGTGGATATATAAAGGGGAACCATTAGATGTAACATACTTGGATTTCCAAAAATGTGTTTGATTAAAGTACCGCATAAAAGGTTACTAAATAAAATAAGAGCCCATAGAGTTGGTGGTAGTATATTAGCATGTATCGGGATTGGCTAACTGATAGAAAACACAGGGTTGAAATTAGCCAGCCTCTTCGCCGTGGATGCAAATCCCGTTATGACCGCTAAATCTTGTGAGAGGGCATAACGGTTGTTGCGCCGTTGAAATATCAGTTTGAGTTCTTACCCTCCTCCCGCTGGTGACATGTCAGGTTAACCCCAGAAAGGGTATGAACCTGATTTTTCACAGTTTTTAATATATTTACATTCACTTACCGGGCTTCACGCCATTGCGCAGGCATTACCAGTGGCGGGGAGAATGGGTGGTACCAGTGATGGGTCAGGGTGTGTCCAGACGCTGATGGAGAGGAGGGGGTTGCGGGGGTCTTGGGTCACCCTTATGATTGCGTGATGTGCGGGGGGTGGGTTGCCCCGATCTTTGCATGGTGGGGGAGTTGGTTGCCCTTCTATGAGTGGGGGTTGGGGGTGTTTCCTTTACCCGCTGGGGGGTCCCGAAGTCTGTTACGTGGCAGAGGGGGTGTCTTTAATTTAACCTTAAGATTGTTGAGACCTTTCAAAATTCCACGCCGATCTCAGACTCCCTGTTTTGCTGGTGTGTTTTGGCCCCGCCCCTCCAGCTGGCTGTGTGATCTTCACCAAATTCTTGCACACAGCATTGTATTGCCAGGCGAGAGAGGCGTCTGAGAAGCCGGCGAATTTCACACAGCTTTTCTCTCCTGATCCAGCACTCTGCAATTTTGGGAAAATTCTTCCCAGAGAATTGGGACAAAGGGGGTATTTTCAGGATGGCAACCTGTAACTAGTGGAGTACCACAGGGATCAGTATCGGGGCTAAAATATATATTAATGACTTGGATGATTTGAGGTGAAAGTTTGCGGATGACACAAAGATAGTTGGGAAGGCAACTGATGAGAATTGCACAGAGTCTACAGAGGTGTAAAGACTGGTTAGGTGAGTAGACAAAAACTTTGCAGATGGAATGAAATGTAGGAAAATGTGAAGTTATTCCCTTTGAAAGGAAGAATAAAGGAGCTAAAGTTCAGCAAGTAAGGGAAGGAAAATGGGATGTTGACCTCTATTTCATAGGGAATGGAATATAAAAACAGGGAAGTCTTGCTAAAATTATTCCAATCACTAGTTAGACCACACCTGGAATACTGTGAACAGTTTTGGTCTCCATATCTAAGGAAAGATAGACTGGCATTGGTGGCAGTCCAGTCTAGGTTCATTCTGGGTATTGAGGGATATTCTCATGAGGAGAGGTTGTGTAGATTGGACCTGTACTCAATGAGGTTTAGAAGAATGAGGCAACGTTATTGAGACATATCGGATTCTCCGGGGGGTTGACAGGGTCGATGCTGAGAGGCTGTTTCCCCTTTTGGGAGAGTCTAGGACCAGAGGGCAGAATCTCAGATTAAGGGGTCGCTCATTTAAGACAGAAATGAGGAGGAATTTCTTCTCTCAGAGGGTAGTGAATCTATGGAATTCTTTATCATAGAGGGCTGTAGAGGCTGCATCGTTAATTACGTTGAGGCTGAGATAAACAGATTTTTAATCAGAAATGGAATCAAGGGTTATGGGATAAGGAGGAAAAGTGGATTTGAGGATTATCGCATCAGGGCCGGGATTCTCCCCTATCCGGCGGGGCGGGGGGTCCCGGCGTAGCGGAGTGCCGCCAACCACTCCGGCGTCGGGCCTCCCGAAAGGTGCGGAATTCCCCGCACCTTTGGGGGCTCCTAGGCCCACGCCGGAGTGGTTGGTATCACGCCGACTGGCGCCAAAACCAGCGCCAACGGCCTTAGACGCCCGCCGGCTGGCGTCGGGCTGGCCGAAAGGCCTTCGCCGGTTCGCGCATGCGCCGGTGCGTCAGCTGCCGCTGACGTCACCACCGGCGCATGCGCGGTAGGGGGGTTCTCTTCCGCCTCCGCCATGGTGGAGGCCGTGGCGGCGGCGGGAGAAAAAGAGTGCCCCCATGGCACTGGCCCGCCCCGCCGATCGGTGGGCCCCGGTCGTGGGCCAGGCCACCGTGGGGACACCTCCCGAGGTCCGATCGCCCCCCCCAGGACCCCGGGGGCCCGCTCGCGCCGCCAATCCCGCCGCCACCAGAGGTGGTTTAAACCACGGCGGTGGGAGAGGCCTGACAGCGGCGGATTTCGGCCTATTGCGGGCCGGAGAATCGCCGCAAGGGGCTCGCCGATCGGAGCGGCGCAATTCCTGCCCCCGCCAATTCCCGGCTGGCGGAGAATTCCGGCCATGGCGGGGGGCGGGATTTTCGCCGGCCCCGGGCGGTTCTCCGACCCTGCAGGAGGTCGGAGAATTTCGTCCCAGAGCAGTCATGATCTCATGAAGGAGAGACCTGATGGGCCGAATGACCTACTTTAGCTGCTATATCTTGTGGTCTTATGGGGAAGCGTAAAGAGGGTTACCATGTTGGGTGAGGTGCCCGCAATGGGCTTGAGGTTCTCCAAAAGAAGATATTTCCACCTACTTCCTTCCTGTCGGACCGAGGCCTCTGCAGTGAAAGCTGCCAAGCAGCTCGCCTTGTCCCCACAAGCTGAAAAAATTGTGATGGAAGCAGAAGGAAGTCCTTAATTGTTCACTTAAGGGCCTCAATAGACAGAAGGGCAGGTGGGTTGCCTGATACCTTCATGTCAAACAACCAAGGAATGGGTATGTGTTCCTCAACTAAACGCTTATTTACCCAACTATGAAACTTAGGCTAATGAATTTGTAAACAGACAAAATTCCAAATGCTGATTATAATTACCCGGCAAATAATGATTCCTTCCATTGACGAAAGGATGACATCTATTTTGGAGAGTATTTGGCTGGTTCTCCTGACGCAGACAGAATTGGCGCAATCTCCTTTTTCTGATGGTTTTTTGGTCGATAAATCAGAGTGCACCAACTTCATGTCCTAGGTCAAAATGTAGTAATTAAAGCAAACTTTAGTTGTACTTCAAAGCAAAAGTAAAAAAAATATATATATATATACTGGCAGGAATGAAATCAAATTATAGGCTGAGATTTTTCGCCATTCCCCGCTGACGGGATCTTCCGTTCCCGCTGATGGCAACTCCCATCAGGCGGAAAAGTTTGCGAACAATGGGAAACCCTATTGACAGCGGCGGGACTGGAAGGTCCTGCTGCTGCCCAATGGTGGGTCACCTCTGTAAAACACACCGCTGGCGGGGTGGGGGGGAGATTTTTCAAAATTCTCAAGATGTGACGGAACTGCACGGCAAAGCTGCATGTATTGACTGAGAAACTAACGCTTGGCTATGTCAATGAAACTAATTGTTGGTGCAATTGTGCGACTTGCAAGGACAATTAAGAGTCAATCGTGCAGTGCAGGACTGGAGTCAGATACCTGACTGACAGGGTAAATGTTGCGCGTCTCCGTGCTGAAGATCATTAATAAACCGGTCTTCTTTTTCCCCCACCCTGGTGCTCGCCCACAATTTACCAAATCTCATGAATTCAACTTTGCGGCATACCATGGGGTGATTTGAATTCCTGGTTTACAAGCTGGTAGCCTGCTGCACAGCACCTAAACTACTGTGTATCCTTTTAAAACATTAGGCCATAATTATAACATTTTGACAAGATTGGGTGAACACAATCATTATGCACAGTTATTACCTAACCGTAACAATACCATTGTACGGTAATTTGCTTTGGAACCACTAGAAAGCTCAAACATTAAATGAAAATGCTTTTTAAATATCTTTTGCCATTTAACAAGTGAACTGGGACTTTTTGAGCCTTTCAGCATTGGAAAATAACACCTAGTTCCACTGTAAATAACACATGGTGCAGGTGGGAAATTCGTAAAGAGAAGTTGTTTTTGGACAAGGAACAGCATTTTGCTGATCCTATCCATCAGCCTCCATATTTCTTCTTTACTGCTTGTTATATTCTCAGCCACACTTTTTCACCACTGTTCTTGATTTCTCCAAATGCAGATCTCCCAGATTCCTACCTTGGTGAATTTCTAACTCGTCCAAAATTCAACTAGAACTACCTTATCCCACATTAAGTCCTGCTCATCCATTCATGCACCAGGTTCTTAGCCTCCCCAAATACATTGGATTTAAAGTCATCATCCTCATCGTCAGATCCCTCTCCTCAGCTCTGCCCCGCTGTAATTTCAAAAGATCTTTCAGGCTTAATGTCCTCACCAAAACCTTTTGTCCTCCGCATCCGGCCTTCTGTGTATGTCCCTCGACCTCCCTAATTGCTTCTTTAGCTGGTTGATGCTACTCCCTCGCCAAACCCTCCATTCACTCGTCTGGACCTCCAAAAAAGTCTTGTGTGAAACCCAATGCTTCCCACCAACATTTTGGTCGCCTCTCCTAACTCCCTGGCCCTTAATATGTTTGGTGTCTTCAGATGTCCCCTATGCAAAGCACCATGAGACATGTTTTTACACTGAAGTTACAACATCAATGAAATGTGTTGCCATTGGCTTCTTCTAACATGTAGAAAGACAAACATTATTTTTGAATGAAGTACACACAGACAGAGTACCACAAATAGCCATTGCCTAAAACTCCCAGTTAAAAAGAACAAATATATTTAACGTCTCACCAGAATAATGTTAGCCAGCATTTTCATGTTTTGTCTGATTTCTTTTTCTTTCAGTTTGGAAGTATCTTTCAATGTATTCATTTCAGTTTTCAACGTCTGCACCACAATATTGGTTTGCCTTTCCTAACCAAAAACACAACGTAATAAAGGAGGGAGGAGGAGGAAGAAATGTAAAAGTTGTTTACATTTTCCACACGACTTTGTTTTTCCTTCTCGTATTTACTACGCTTTTTGATTCTCTCTGCAAACAACGCATATGTGTAAAACCTTTACTTTTTTGAATCTTCAGGAAGTTAAAAAAAGTTAACTTAGGAGTGAGTCCCTGTTAACATCCAGAGGCAACATGGAGCCAGACTCATTCGCTGCGGTTTGAAAATGTAACGCATCTTAAGTTCAACTGGGTTTTGAGCCATTAAATGTCTCTGTGTCGCATCTTTTGATTGTAAAGCTCAGTTTCAACATATCCCCACTCTTGGAAGCTCTGTTAAAAGATCTTGCTGAATACCTTTCATTAATCCTTACAGGCTGTTTTTTATTAAGGTACAAACCACAGCCAACGATCTACTAACTACTTAACTTAACAAATTGCTATAAAACACCACATAAATGCCATGACTGCTGTCTTTAGGGGCAGTCTATTTCATAAGGTAATTTTTCCCATAGAAATCCAGTGCGAAAAGTTCTAACTTGAGCCTTCTAGTTTTCTTTTGAAGACTTCGGTTCAACCTCATATGATAAATGGCACAGAAACAGGCCATTCGGCCCAACCAGTCAATGCTGGTGTCTGTGCTCCATTCCAGCCTCCTCCCATCTTTGCTGATCTACCCATGGAACAAAGAAGCAAAATTGACAGTCGCTCCATGTCAGGAGCGAAAATGAAAGTTGCCTAAAGCAACAAAAGGGCCTTTACAAGGAAGATGGTGGAAGGATATTGCCCCTGGCTGGTGTGATTTTCCAGAGCCAGCCAAAGGTCCATTGACTTTGGTGACACCGGTAAACCCCACTTGCGGGTGGGACCGAAGGATCCCGCTGGAGAACCAGGGTCAGTCCCAGAAGAAGCGGTCAGTGGCATTTAGGAATGAGATAAGGAGAAAAGCAACTGGTTGTGAGTCTTTGGAATCCTCCAATCCAGAGAGTTGTCCATGCTCAGCCTTTGAGTATATTCAGGACCGAGATCAATAGATTTTTACATACTAACAGAATCAATACTAACAGATATGAATCTGGAGATAGTGCAGGGAAGTGGAGCCGAGTTAGATCAGTCAAGATCTTACTAAATGGCAGAGCCAGCTCGAAGGCGCCTATGATCTACTCCTCCTATTTCGTATGTTCAAGTATCAAAGTTACGTGCTGATATCTAATTGTTTCATTATGGCTCCCACAATTTCTCAGAGAGGTTGGTTTTCCCGCAGGCTTTGCCCCTGCTCAAACTGTGCACAGCGAACCCTGCCGTGGTCTTTCAGAGCCAATTCCAATTCAATGCGCCCAGTAAGAAATTCCCAATTAGAACGGCGCCTCCCACTATGACAACTCGGCAATGGAGAGGAGCACAATAGCTGCCACAATAAAGGCTTTGAAAGGACTGCAGTTTGCATTTTGATGGGATATGGTCATGTACTGGTAAGCTACCACAGGTGGGGGTCAAACACTGTTTCTTCCTGTGCAAAGGGTGTAGGTAGTAAAGCAGATTAGGAGACAGCAAAAGGATTCTGTGGTGGGGGGTAGCACACGAACCATCTGTTGTGTAGACAGTGATGCGACAGTACCTTCACTGGCATTCCGATCAGCTTGCCCAAAGAGCAGTGGAAGATGGGCGTCAGAGAAATCCCTGCCTACAGTTCCCACAGTAACTGTGAATAGACAGAGAAGGAGGCAGCCCGCCATCAGGGAGCAGCAGAGGCATTGTAGCCGACTCTCATGTATGCACTTCACAAAGTTGTGACCAGCAGAATGCTGCACATCTACTGCTGCCTTACTGAAAGAACATAGAACATAGAACAGTACAGCACAGAACAGGCCCTTCGGCCCCCAATGTTGTGCCGAGCCGAGAACTCTGATACTTACTCACACTAAAGGAAACACAGGCATTTGGAATCCTGAAGACATTTCAAAGTGCTTCACAGACAATAACATTGCTTTTCGAACTGCTGCCTCTGTTTTGTAGACAAGCACAGCAGCCAAAGTGTGCACCGCAAACTCTGATAAATGGCAGTGCCATAAATCATAGAATCATAGAATTTACAGCGCAGAAGGAGGCCATTCAGCCCATCGAGTCTGCACCGGCCCTTTGAAAGAGCACCCTACCCAAACCCACACGTCCACCCTATCCCCATAACCCAGTAACCCCACCCAACACTAAGGGCAATTTTGGACACTAAGGGCAATTTATCATGGCCAATCCACCTAACCCGCACATCTTTGGACTGTGGGTGGAAACCGGAGAACCCGGAGGAAACCCACGCAGACACGGGGAGAACGTGCAGACTCCGCACAGACAGTGACCCAAGTCGGGAATCGAACCTGGGACCCTGGAGCTGTGAAGCAATTGTGCTAACCACCATGCTACCCAATGACTAATTGGGACTTATTTTGCAGTGCTGATCAAGGGATAAATTTTGGCCACGACATCAGCACTGCCACGCTCATCTTGGCAGGCAGATAGTGCCTTTAGTTAACATCTTACTGCCACACCCACAATGGTGCGGCACCCCCTGCCATACTGAACTGAAGGCGAGAATAAGCACTCAGATCCTTAGGCGGCGTTTGAAGTTGTGATTTTTGGACTCATCAACTCGTAGGGTTAAACTCCTAGGTTAGGAGTGCTACCTTACACTTGCTCTTCCACAAAGTTTGCCTATGTTTAAGTTGACAGATATTGGTGCTGCAGCTCACAGTTGTATGAAAGCCCTGGCATGCCAACAACTTGCAAAGTGCATCACACATTACATTTCTGTAACACAGCCTTGCTGCACAATAAGAACAAACATGCGCATATTAATAACCTTTCGTGACCCTGGGGCATGCCGAGGTGCGGACTTTTGAATGTTAGGCAGACACATCAGGAACCAATTTGCACACATCAAGATCCTATGCACAGCATAAATCACCTTTTTGGTGATTTTGGGTGAGGAAAAAATGTTGCCTTTAACACAAGAAAAACTCCCGTGTTCTTTGAATAGTGCAATCGGATCCTGTGTTTATGTGTGCCTGAGAGACAAAATGGGGTGTGGGTTTAATGTCTTGTCCAAAAGGCAACCCCTTTACTTGTGCAATGCCCCCTCCTCGGTGCCACACTGCACTGGAGGGTCGACCAAGATAATGTGCTGTGGTTTCTGACATGGCAGCCTGGAAGAACAACGCCCCACCACCCTTGAACACACCTGCACACGTCCTCCAATTCTCACCCTCTCCATAATGTTTGCAAGCAGCAACTCGGCTGTGGCGGCTGAACAGTACACTGGTGAGGAGCAGCACGTTGTGTAGCGGCTAGCCAGCTGAGGGCTAGGAAACACATGGCCCAATGGTCACATGCTGCTGCCTTTTATCACTCACCCCCCACAGCCCTTTGGAAATGTAGCCGTGCCATGACATTGGACCACCATCAGATCACTGGAGCACCACAAGTTAGCGAATCTCCCTCTCTCTGGCACTAATTTGGTTTGTCCAGCTCTTTCAAGCTACTTTCTGATATTTCTAATGTTGCCTTGAAGCTCATCCCCGAGTACCAATTCCAGTTTCGACCTTCTATGGGTGGCCATGTTACAAGGGCAGTTTATTCCAGGAGTGCAAAACGATCAAGCTTTGCAGAAATGCCTTGGTACACAGTATATGTCCTGTAAACAAAACTGGAAAAAGCACTCTTACAGCTACCCCAGAGTGCGGTGGATGCTGGGGCAGTGAGTAAATTTAATGAGGGGTTAGACAGATTTTTAATTGGGAATGGGTTCAAGGATTATGGAGAAAGGGCAGGCCGGTGGAGTTGAGGCCAGGATGAGATCAGTCATGATTGAATGGCGGAGCAGACCCGATGGGCCAAATGGCCTAATTCTTCCCCTACATCTTATGAACTTATAAAAGATTTTCAGCCAACAACTGCTCAGAATGTGACTACCTTTCGCGTGCACCTTATTTTGTCTGTATGCTGCTCTGCCAAGGACTCTGTAGCCACTTTAACTTAAGGCAATTAAATTGGCAGCAAATGTGTATCCTGTCCTGCCACCTGACGGTCTGCTCCTGCCTATCTGCTGATCCCAGCCAGCTTCAAAGCAAGCAACTGAGCCAATGTAAAAAGACGCGGCCTGGTGTCCAAATCGCTCAGGCCTCATAGTGCCGAGGTCGGGACAATTTGGCCACCCACCCTCCACCCAATTTCCACCGCAATTTGAAACCAGGGTTTCACATTTGCATGCTGGCGTGCCAATTATTTGCCACTCGATTGTAAACAAGTATGCCCACATTATTTGTAAAAAAAAAAAATCGCCTGCCTGAATTTGTCACACTGAAGTGACAGCATTCCATTGGTGGAAGCACTGCTGGATTACCACCGGCAGGAAGGTGTAATTACAGCATCGGCAACTTTGCACAGTTGCCAGAAATAACGACGTAGGAATTTATTGTGAAAATAACACAAGTGATTAGGACAAAAAATATTACTTTAAAATGGTGGCTGGAAGTTCACACTCAGCAGTGACCGGCAATAAATAATTCATGCACATAAAAACATCTTCCTTATCCTTAATCATTTCTCAGGCGAGTCTGCTCTCAGCATGAAGTCATTTAGTGAGAACGTACTTTCTCCTGCTGCTCGGCAGCCAGTATGTCAAACTCCTTTTTCCACCTCTTGGCGTCCAGCTCAGCTAATCTCTTTTTCTTGGTCTCCTCCTCTGCGACCTGTTGTAGCCGGTGGTTCTCGCTCCTCACTGCGGAAATTTCTTGCTTCAGGTTCAGTGTGTTGCAGTGCTCCTTCTCAGTCCGCACACGAAGCACTTCAATCTCATCAACTAGCTTGCTGTAGTTTTTGTTAATCTGCTCCCTCTCCGCAATCCTTGCCTCCTCGTGCCTCTTGTACTCCTCCTGGCAAGGAGAAAGGAAATCAATTTTTCTCTGTGCGTTTCTTAAATAGAATTTTAAAAAGGGCTTACTTGCTGAGAAATATTTTGAGAATCTAAACCCAGTTCGCCTTGAAGGGTTGCAAACAACAAATACAGGTGTCCGACAAAGCCCACAACTTCATTGACAGCAAAAAAAGATAGTAAACGTTGTTTAATTATATTCTCTAATTCTTTAGGCTAAGGTTACTTTGATTTTGCAGTAATATTGAACCTTTTAGTTAAATTTATTGAGACTGTCACTTCACACTGAGGGACCAAACTGTGCTTCCTGCAAGCCATGGAAACACTGCTATACGTTAGTGTAGAGAGATATATCGTTCAGTTTGACTGGCTTCCACTCTAATCTGTTCGGAATTAACCACAGGTTCCATTGTTTCCATTCATTGAATAGGAAATAAATTCATGGAATAGCTAAACGTTCCACGGATAAGCATTGTTTCCTTTGAGGTAGTTAAATTGAAATAAACAAGCTCGTGACATGAGGTGCAAGATGAGACATATTCTACATTTGCCATTTTTGTTTTGGAGGTTGTGGGGAGGAAGGGGAGATGCCAAGAGAGTACATTCAAATTCTTTTCTCGGGAGTGGCGATGGATTGGGTGGGGGAAACACATTATGCACAGTCCGTGGAATGAATGAGCATGGTTGCGAGTGAATTACCTTTCTCATTCCAAAAACAGTGGGCGAGATTCTCCGCAAATGCGGAGAATCGTAAAGGCTACCATGGGACAGGCCGTGACCCACAGCAGCCTTCACGGCCACTTCCGGGGCCGATTCACCCCCCCCCCCCCGGGCGGGGCTAGGAGCGCGGCCCCGTGCGTCACGGCCTTGACGACGGTCGTCACGGCCGCACGTCAAGCGTCACGGCGGCTGACGTGGCCGATGACGTCAGCCGTGCATGCGCAGGTTGGACAACGCCAACCCGCGAATGCGCAGTTGGCGTCTTTCTCCTCAGCCGCCCGGCAAAACATGGCGGCTTGATCTTGCCGGACGGCAGAGGGGAAAGAGTGCGTCTGCTTTGGACGCTGGCCCGACGATCGGTGGGCACCGATCGCGGGCCTGTCCCCTCCCGAGCACAGTCGTGATGCTCCCGTGCCAATCGGGCCTCTAGATGCCCCAAACGGGCATCTGGCGCCCGTTTCACGACGGCAGCGAGCGGGTGTGTTTGCTGCCGTGTTGAAATGGGCGTGAAGGCCCGGCCGCTCGGCCTCGGAGAATCGCCGCTCGCCGTAAAAAACGGCGAGCGGCGATTCGTGCCGTGGGTCGGGCGTGGGGGGGGGAGAATAGCGGGAGGGCGTGAAAAATGTCGGGAGGCCCTCCCGCTATTCTCCCACCCGGCATGGGGGGCGGAGAATCGCGCCCAGTACTTTTTATAGCACCTCTAATATAGTAAAACAGCCCAAGACGATGCGCAAACAAACCTTGAGACACTGAGACATGTAAAGAGATACCAGGAGGGGGAAGCAAAGGCTTAATCAAAGAGGTTGCTTTTAAGGAGAGTCTTCCAGGAGGTGGGAAGAGGGTTAGGGAGGGACTTGGACGTGCTGAAGGTACGGCCAACAGTGGTAGAATGATGAAAATCAGGGTTGCGCATGAGGTCAGAATTGAAGGCTAACAGAGATCTCGAGAAGTGCAGGGTATGACCAAGTTACAGAGATAGGGACAGGTAAGTCCATGGAGGAATTTGAAAATAAGGATGAGAAATATAGGGCACGGTTTACTGGCCACGTCCCGCCAGAATTGGGATGGGATGGGACATGGTAGGGAGAGGCCTCTTCCGGGGTCCCCGACAGTCGTTAAGCAATCTGGTTCCCGTCCACAATGGACAGGGCCCAGACTTGCAGAGTTAAGCAAGTTTAAAAGCTCACTTAACTCTGCTGATGGCCGGCTGAACCAGCACCCGGGATCTACCAGTCTTGCCAAGGAGACCCCAGCCAGGCCCCGTTTACTACTTGTCCCTGAAACGGAGGCCCCAGGGTGGTTGTTATCTGGGCAGGGTGACACCCTGGCGCTGCTGATGACACCCAGGCACCTTGGCACTGCCAGCCTGGCAATGACACCTGGGCACCCCGACAGTGCCACCTGGGTGTCAGTGTTGGCACTGCCAAGGTGCCCAGATGGCACTCCCATTGTGCTACGCTGGCACATTTCCTATCCCAGTGATGGGGCCCGGGGCTGTGTGGGTGGGCACGAGGACCCCCTTATAGGTGAGTTGGGGGGTTGGGGGGAACGCTTGTCAGCGTTCCTCAGTGCAGGAAATGACGTTAAGTGCGGCCACGGGAGGCATTCCCCACCGGAGCCTGAAAACACAAGAGTGCCATTAGATAGCGGGGTCGTTCCCGGCGTGTAAACCTCTCAGAACAAACTCTGGTTTTTTTTGGTTAGATCGCGACCATCAAGTCAATGTAGGTTAGGGAGCACAGGGTGATGGGTAAAATGGATTTGCTGCGATTTAGGGTAAGGACAGCAGTGTTGTGGATGAGCTTAAATTTACTGAGGGTGCGAGGTAGGAGCACAGAAATACGTAGTCAAATCTGGAGGTAACGTAGGCATGGATGAGAGTTTCTGTAGCAGGCGGGTTGAGACCAGGAGGAAGGTGATGTTTTCTCAGGTGAAAGGCGCTGAGCCTGGAAGTTGGTGATCTTGGAGATGGTGAGAATATGGGGTTGGGAGTGAAGCAAGAGTCAAACAGCATGTCATGGTTGCGAACAATTTAGTTCAGTTTCAGACAGTGGCTAGGGTTCTATGTTCGCTTTCATATATTTGAAATAATGCTACTTTACAGCTTTGTAAGAGCAATTTGTACATTGGCTGCAGCTGACATGATTGTGATGCACGCTGGAAAAATAACACATCCGCACTCCACATCTGCACTCCTGCACGTCAGGAGTTCTCCGAACCACTCCGACAGCTGGCTCAGAACAGGATTGATTTGGAAGGTCTGGTAGCCGATTTCTTGGCTGTCTCCTTGGCTGTGGGGGCAAAGCCAAAAAATAGGAGGCTCGGATAAGGGTACAAGGTAGATCTGCAACTCTGAGACCACAGACTGAACTCAGCTCGCTAATATTTCAAGGTTGTTCCTGGCACACGAGGCAAGATGTGACAGGAGATCACTGAATTCACAATAGTGATGTTGGCTGCTGTTAATCATGACCCTTAAAGACATACCAGTATGTTGGGCCTCGCAATGGCTCCCACAAGAAATGACGGACCTGGTGTTATGGTCCTATGCTACACATCTGGCTTTACCTTAGATACCTGGTTGGGTTTAGTGGCAGTTACCTTCCATAACTTCTGTGTCCCTTGCATTCCAGAGTTGCAGCACATGTGTGTTGCTATATTCCTGGTGATGTAATATGTCCCTCCTTGGCGTAGAAACTGGAAAGCACATCTTTCACGCAAGCTCACGTAGTGCTTCCGCCACCCCCCCCCCCCCCCCCCCCTCCCTCCCCCCCCATGGAATTGCTGCTCCCATTCATGTCCGGCATGTACAGCGATGGGAGTGGCTGACCTGGTGGCATAGTTTCACATTCATCATAGAATCCCTACAGTGCAGAAGGAGGCTGTTCGGCCCATCGACCACACTACCTTGGCCGAATCCCCTGCCCTATCCCTGTAACTCCATCCAACCGCTGGACACGAAGGGACAATTTAGCATGGCCAATCCACCTCACCTTCACATCTTTGGACTGTGGGAGGAGCCCAGAGCAGCGGGAGGAAACCCACGCAGACACGGCGGGAAGTAAAAATTCCACACAGACAGTCACCCGAGGTCAGAATCAAACCCGAGTCCCTGGGGCAGCGGTGCTAACCAGTGTGCTGTCGCGCTGCCCATTCCTGGAACAAAATCGCTCAAGTTGTGCTTGTGTTATCTAATACTGACAGTTCTGAAACAATGGGATAGTGCAGAAGAACAGCCAATGCTAGAAATGCATATAAGTTATTACTTGATACAGTGAGAGTGAGATGATCACTCGGATAAATGCAGTTGCCAAAGTGACCAGGACAATGAGGCCATGTGCAATAGGGCCTGCCCAAATGAACGTCCCAGTCCATATCCAGAACTTTCCAGCCGTTCTCACCGGCAGGATTTCTGACCCTGCTAACAGTGAGCCTCCGCCGTGGGTTTCCCGGCGCTGGGGAGTGCATAGAACGGGACACCTCATTGGCCAGCGGCAGGATCTTCTGATCCCACAGCCAGCCAATGACGGGCCTGCTCTGCAGCCGCAAAACACACGGCGCGGGGGCACAGAAAAACCCACTCCCTTGAAGCTGCCCAAAGGTAGAACATGTATCAAATTATGTCATTCTAGTTATTTTAGGGGACACCAGTACTTTGTAATAGCAATATATTAGCAGTCAACCAACTGAATAGTTATTACCCTACAATTTTCAACTTGCAGCATCAACATCATTAAGGCAGCATGATTGAGCTTAGGGCACTGACTAACTCACACACCTTTATGCATACATACTCAATCACCACTACTATCCAATGATAAGCAGACATGAAGCACAATTCTGGTGGATAATCATAGTTTTGCCTGTTCTAAGCTAAGGACGTTCTATAATGTTATGATTCTATATGACCCCTCTTTCAAGAAATAAAATTTAAAATAAACTAATAATTTTTTCTTACTTTTAAGGACTGGACTTGCTGCTCCAATTTATTTTTTTCTGTTGAGATTTCGGTTAAATTCACAAGGGCCGCCTCTATCCTTTTCTCCAACTTGGCTATGACAATGAGCATCTGCTCATTTTCCGCTGCTGTACTGTTTAGATTTGCTTGCAGATCAACACACTGATCTGCCAAACTTTTGTTCTCACACACCACACATTGGTGATGTTCCTGTATCTGACTGTAATCAGCATTCAGTTTCCCAATTTGCAAGTGAAGGCTCCTGTTGGCCGCCTCTAGTTCCATAAGCTGCCACTGGATTTTTTGCAATCTAACCTTAACGGTCTGCGCAGTATCTTCAATTGCGTCTTTTGCCAGCAAAATCTTCTGGTTGTACTGATGCATTTCTTCTGCAGCACCTTCCAAGTCTTTCAAGCTTATGATCATCCGATCTTTTTGTGGCGGGCTTTTGCCCACCAGTTCTACTTCGGAATGGTCGCATTTGAGACTCGAGACCGGGGTCCGAAGAGCCTCATTGTGCTGTTCTGAGTGCTTTTCCAGATCGGGCACCCTCTCCTCCAGGCACATGCTCCCTTCTTGCGGCTTTACAGTCTGAACATAATTGTTTAGGCAATTCACATTGCACCTTGAGTGACACGTTTCAGAGGGTCCACTGGCAGTTTCACACTTTGCATTTTCAATAGGTGCCGTTAACAAACTGCTTTGTTGCTCCGTCGCTAAATTATGATCATCTTCGCAAACACTAGCCAGAGATGATTCCTCCCCAGGAAAAACGAGAAGGCTCTCACTGTCAACTTCACTAATCTCATCCTCCTGGAATGTTCTTACCTTTTTCGAAAGGAAAAGGGAAACTGTGTTAGGGCCGTTAAGAGAATTTTTATTCCGTCTTTCATTTTAAAAGCAGTTATTTTTCTTTTATAAGGCATCATGAGATCTGCTTCCTCTACTGTTTTTGATGGCACTTTCTCCCTTTTATGCTGATCTGGTCAGCGACTTAACACCCACGGCAATACTTTTCCCTGTTATAACTTTATCAAGGTTCATCATGACTGTGAGTGCTTCTATCCAAAATATTATCCCTTTCTGCTCTAAAAAATGAAGGTGGGATTTTCTGGTCCCTCTCACTGGCGGGACTTTCCGGACTTCCTGAAGCTGGCCCACCCAAGGTGGGTTCCCCGACGGCAAGGCCAGCGTGTAACGCAAATCACCAGTGACTTTGGTGGGGCCGGAAGATCCCACTGGCACCCGTTCCTCTGCATAACTCCCATCTCTGATAGAATGTGGATTAATTTCCTCCGTACCTCCACCTAGGCTGTCAGATCTAAATAGGGCACAATAGTCTAACTCTGGGCCAATCGGCTTACGATTGGAAAATACATGGCCAGTTGGGCTGAATGGCTTGTTTCTGAGATGCAAATCCTACCGATCGGTAACTCTCTACAATGTAGTCGGGATTTTATTTATACTGTGGCCAGGATTTTCTGGCCCCGCTTTAACAAGCTTCCCATTCAAATCTTCACTGACTTTGGTGGGAACAGAGGAACCCAGCGGTGGGCAGGACTGGAACATCCCGCTCTAAATTTAATTCTGCAAACGAAACACACATTTAGCGTAACAGTTTCATCCCACATTGGGAAAATGAGCGATGGACTGAATATTTTTTTGTTTCATTGTTGCCACAAGTGCTTTGATGAAAGTAAGGAAAAAACAACATATGAATGAACCTCTTACTTCATTTTTAGGCATTTGACACCATATCTGAAGCAGCTTGGTTCGAAGTCCCTCTGTCAATAATTGATTTGCCTGCATTAAAGCCTTAACGTGATCGAGCTGCTTTGCCACAGAATCATGCTGCTGCTGTATCTGTGAATTTTCGGTGATCGTTGTACTGAGCTCCTGTGGTCCGTTCTTCAGCTCATCCTGTTTGGGTTTATTTGCCTTCTGAAACATGAATCATATTTTTTAAATGGTCAGTACTGCTGTCATGTTACAGAGGGCTGCTTAATTGAGGACTGGCAGTGACAAGGGGCAAGACTTTCAGCTCTGTAGCGTCAAGGTTTTGGGCCAATTGATTGCTGTTTAGAGTTCCAAAATGGTACCTATGGTGCGTGCACATACACACTTGTGATGCAAAAAGAGCGCTGGATACCATGCTGGTATAGGCACTACGTCATGATGTAAATTACCGCGCCATGCTGATTTGATATCTGCTTTGGTTCAAGGTTCAACCGATATACCCCCCCCCCCCCCCCCCCCCCCCCCTTTAGCTTGCGGAATAAGCTTTAAGCTGCAGGGAGAGCTCACCCACCGTCAACCACTAGGCCCAACACCCCACTCCAGCAGCCTAATTTAAAGGCCTCATCAACTACTTCCAGGTTACAGACTGGTTGTTGTTTGAATTTGGCTGGTTGTTGCTTTAATTTTACACATTTTGCACGTTATTCTGTGACTGCTTCAAGTTTAAAAGTGGAAGGGCGTGGTGTGGCAGGTAGTGGAAGGGCCTGCTCTTGCTCCCCATTCGTATGTTCGGAGGTATATTTTGTTATAATAGGATTCATTGCTCTCCCAGAGACACAACTTCTGCACTTATCAGAGCTTCACATACTCCGATTAGGCTCAGCCACAAGTTGCTGCAACATATCTGGTCAGTCCTTGCAGTATCCCCAAATTGAGGAAATGAAATTGAGAATAATCAAGGAAGCATATATGATGATCACAAAGCTGTATATAACTCTGATGATTGAGGTGGCTGGATCAATGGGATGTCGGTGCCAAGGAATACAAAGGTACAATTTAATGTTGCAGCTCCCATCATCAACAAGCACCACCTGGTTGGTTATTTGCAGGAGTCGTGTAGATTTGGCAATCTCAGTACTGGCATTCTAATAATATGGAATGTACAAATATAATTTTTCTACTGAGTCAAATCAAAGTAATATTGTCAACCGACCTCCTCTCCAGCAGCATCACCTGCCTGCTTGTCGGAGTTGAAAACATCATCCTTCATGATGGATTCTTCACTATCACTGTCTAAGAACAAAAACAGAAATAGACAGGCATGTTACATACTACACTTCCATAGACCTGTGAAAGGCACAGTGTTTCTTTCGGAAGTCTAGCCAACTTTAAATCCCACCATCATTCATTCTTCACTACATAAGACAAGTATCTTACTTGAAAAAATGACCTTACTTCTAGTCAGATTTAATGACTAACAATTAAAATTGCGCTGGCTGGTGGGTGCCATTTTTTGGCGGTCAATTTGTGAAACACAATTTTGTTTGTGACTGAAAAACAAGGGGCAGAAATGTGCTGGTGTTTTTCTAGATAACTAAGAGTGACCCATGATCAGTATTTATTTTGAAACAATGGAACTTATCTGATACCTTCAAAGAATGCGTGCGGGCCATATGGGCAACAACCTGTCCTCAGTAAATTAACAAGTCCAAAATTTCTTCCCTTCCATTCTTGCCCATCCTAATCTTACCTTTGATAATATCCCTTCCACATATTTTAAGACAGTTCCATACTGTTTATAAGTGTCAGTCAACTGTGCACTGCCATTTGGAAAGCCTAATTAATTAAGCCTTATATGAAGGTACTGATGGATGGTCACAAGAGCATGGCAATGTGTAACAGACTAGAAGCAGAGTTTCCAACCAACAACCTACACTCACTACCATAGAAGGTGCATGCAAGATTGGTGAAAAAAAGGTGGCAACTCTTTTTGCTGGTTTCCGGCCCAATTAATGCAGCGCGCAATATTCCAAAAGGTGCAATTTCTGGTCTAAAAACAGAAAGAGTCATACGGACTCGAAACGTTAACTCTGTTTCTCTCTCCACAGATGCTGCCAGACCTGCTGAGCTTTTCCAGCATTTTCTACTTTTAATTTCAAATTTCCAGCATCCGCAGGATTTTGCTTCTGTACAATTTCTAGAGCTGTGCACTCCGCTTGATGCTGAAAATGAAAGCCCCAAATATGCAGAGCTCTTTAAGGTGCTGTTGCTATTTTTGTCCATTATTTTTGTTCGTTTTCAGTAACTTTGCAGGCGCATTTTTTGGAATGATTTTTCTTTTTAGGGTATTCTATTGTTTTTTTTCGAGCCACCAAATTAGGTGGGCAATGTGATGGAGGCAGGAAGAACATTGGAATCCTGCCAGAAATAGTTCACTTTAACAGAAGCATATGCAAGACTTTAAAACAGGTCTTATGAAAAGAGGCTCAAACAACACAAACATGCACACAGCTTGGGAAATTCTCAAAAAAAACTATTCATTCCTTTCACAGATGAGCCCCCCAGTACCATTTGAGCGCATCTATCTCAACCCTGAAATCTAGATAACTAACAGCGATCCATGCCGAGTGTTTATTCGGGGATCTATCCTATACCTTAGAGTCCTTCACTGTACAGTGGGAGAGCCATGAGACGGGATTCTCCGAGCCCACGCCGGGTCTGAGAATGGGCGGTGACGCGGGAAATTCCCGGCACGCTGCTCCGACGCTGGGAAGCGATTCTCCGGTGACTGGAGAATCGGCGCCAATCGCGCCTGCGTGGTCAACGCGGCGCCGGCGGCCCCACCGGCGATTCTCCCTGGGCGACCGGCCGAATTCCTACCGAGTCCCTCCAGCGTGGTTCCAACCTGGTATCACCCGGCAGGAGCTCAGACCCGCAGTTGCGGTGGCTGTCCTCGTGGGGGGACCGGGGGGGGATCAGACTCCGGGTGGGGGGGCTCCACGGCATCTAGGCTCGCGTTCGGGGGCTATCCATGGGCGGGCACCCGCGATCTGGAGGGGGCCTACCTCCTTCCACGCAGGCCCGCTGTAGGGCTCCATCATGTTGGTCCAGCGCGGAGACGGCCGTTGCGCACATGCGTGGACCCGTGCCGGCAGTGCAGGGCCGCCTTCTGCCGCCGGAGCACCGGAGCAGCGTGCAGCACTCCGCGCCGTGCTGGCTCCCTGCGGGCCGCTGAATCATGGGCCAGGAGGCCCGTTGACGCCAGCATGCACCACTCCGGTGTTTACGTCGGCATCAATATATGTCACATCATATCAGATCTCATTCTCAGGTTAAAAATAAAGTGAATTTATTGATCAACTAACAAGTCAATAACCTGAAGGATAAAATGCAATCATGGACTTATGGAAAAGTAAAAAAGAGTCGCAATTTATTGTAAGCCCATTCTTTTAAAGATAACTAGCTCCACCACTTTACCTTTTCCTGTGAAGATTCTAAATGGTTTTAGTATAAGACCATAAGACATAAGAGCAGAATTAGGCCACTGGGGCCATTGAGTCTGCTCCGCCATTCAATCATGGCTGATTTTAGTATAGTATAGTACATTAATGCATCTTAGTAAACAAATAGACCCTCTTCATTCATGACTTTTCCACCAGTTAGAGTCACAGAGCTTTACTGGGAAAAAGAGGCCCTTTGACCCGTTGTATCTACGGTGGCCATCGAGTACCTATCTATTCTAATCCCATTTTCCTGGTCCATAGCTTTGTATGCTTTGGCATTTCCAGGGATCACCTAAATGCTTCTTAAATGTTGTGGGGGTTTCCGCCTCTCCCACCCTTTCAGCCAGTGAGTCCCAAAGTTGCAATGGCTATCGTTTTTTGACCAGCATTTGGTGCCAGGTTTTAGAGGAAGAGGGCGACTTCTGCCCTCTGCCTCAATCCCACTGTAACCTCGTCCCATTTCCTGGAGTAGAGGATAATTGAGTACAGAAGGAAATTGCTGTGGCACATCACTACTGTCTAAGTGTGGCCTTCATTCTCCAATCAATTGCTTTTGAAAACGGGCCACTTGGACATTCAAACATCTCCTTTCACTGTCCAACATTCCATTTGACGTTTTATTTACGTGCTGTACCTGCATATAGCTTTCTGCACTTCATGAACAAAGACACCCAGATCCTTCTGTTCAGACGCATTTTGAATCTGCTTTCCATTTAAATAATAATTCGCTTTTCTATTTTTTTTGACCAAGATGGACAACCTCACACTTATCTACATTAAACTTCATCTGCCAAATTTTGGGCCAATCTCCAAACCTATCTATATCCTTCTGTAAAATCTTTATCTTCCTTCACTGCCTGCTTTCCTACCTATTTTAGTATCATCCGCAAATTTTGCTTTGTTACACTCCCTGCGTGCAGATCATTTATATAGATTGTGGCAACCCACTAGTTACAGTTCACCATCCAGAGAAAAAGCCATTTATCCCGGCCCACTGCTTTCAGTCAGTCAGCCAACCCTCAATCCAATCTAATACTCTAACCCCAAACCCCTGCGATCTCAGCTTCTGGATCAGTCTTTTATGTGGCCCCTTGTCAAACGCCGTCTGGAAGTCTAGATATACCACATCCACAGGTTCCCCATTATCCACCTTGCTGGCTACGTCCTCAAAGAACTCAAGCAAGTTTGTTAAGCATGACTTAGCCTTCATAAAACCATGCTGACAATGGTGGATTGAGCTTTGTCTTTCCAAATGTTCAGTCATCTCCTCCTTAATGATTGATTCCAGCAACGTCCCAACCACAGAGGTCAAGTTAACCGGTCAATAGTTTCCTACTTTTTTGCCTCTCTCCCTTTTTGAATAGTGACGGTGTTTCCAATCCACTCTTTCAGTGTCTTGCATCATTTTTCTGGATGTGGGTGTTGCTGGCAAGGCCAGCGTTTGTTGCCCACCCCTATTTACCCTTGGACTGAGTGCCCTGCTTGAGCATTTCAGAGAGACGTGAATCAACCACATTGATGTGGGTCCGGGCAAGGGAAGTCGATCTCCTTCCCTAAAGGACATTAGTGAACCAGACTCGATAATCATTGTCGTGGCCACATTTATTGAGACTAGTTTTCAATTCCAGATTCATCAACCAAATTTAAATTCTACCATCTGTTCGGTGGGATTTGAACTCGTGTGCCCCGAGCATTAGACTTGACCTCTGGATTACTACTCCAGTGACATTACCACTAGGCTACCATCACTCCATAATCAGAAGATTCCACTGGTTCAGTCAACTTACCACAGGAAAATGTCCCAGAAAAAGATGATAAATCCAGATTTTGTGAAAATTCTTCCAAAGCATCCAAGCAAAGAAGACTGCTACCACAATCTGCTTTTCTTATTTCCTCTGGGTAGTCGTTACTGTTCATTTCATCCTGGTTTGAAACAAACAGAAACAGAGAGGTGGTACATGCACCAGATTTGCAAATAGTATCTTGAATACAAGGGCACCAATTCATGCACTAAAATCCTCTACACTTATCCTCATGGTGTACAAGATTATGAGGGGCATGGATAGAGGGGCTGGGCAGGCACTCTTTCCCAGGGTGGAGGGGGTCAGTCACCAGGGGGCATAGGTTTAAGGTCCGTAAGGGCAAAGTTTAGAAGAGAAGTGGGAGGCAGGTTTTTTTCCCACAGGGGATGGTGAGTGCCTGGAACACGTTGCCAGGGGAGGTTGTGGAAGCAGATACACTAACGGTGTTCAAAAGACATCTTGACAAACACATGGATAGGATGGGTATACAGGGTTACGGCACAAGGAAGTGCTGAGGGTTTTGCAAAGGTTGGTATCATGACCGGTACAGGCTTGGAGGGCCTGTTCCAGTGTTGTATTGTTCTTTGTATATGTATATAACTTTGCATAAATTACCATGGTATATTTGGAAAATTACTGATTTTCAGTTTGTTATAGTTAAGTGCAAGCTACTGTGCATTGTTGTAAAGTAAATGGGTATAATGAGAAACGTGTGAATGATAGCGAAGAAGCAAAGTGTGAAGTAGAAAGGGATCTTTTGTTTGAAACCTCATACCATTATTCCAGCGCATCAGACAAAGCTATAACTTTTGATTCACCCAATGGACGAACAAGATCACCGTAAGAGACACATCAGCATGGGCTTCAGATAATACTCCAACCAGAACACAGAAAAAAATGGCCTCCATCTTGGTTTCCATTAAGGGCCCAATCAGATCATAGAAAAAAAAAGACAGATAGCCAGCTCATGAGTTTGAATGATATTTCGCATTTCCCAACAGATAAACTTCATTATAAGCTCCTTAAAAATAGACCTGGGATGAAAATTAAAAGAAGATATTATTTCAAAGGTGTAATCTGAAAGAAGTGGGGCTGGAGTTTCAATTGCTGGTGGGGGAAAGACCTCATGCAGACGTGACTTAATAATGATGGTCCTGGATGTTGTCTCCGAATCCCAACGCCTCGGGGGGGGGCAGTCTGCAATTTTCAAAGCGAGGGTGGGGCAGAGTGAGCACTGAACCTGCTCACCTCCAGGTAAGAGCCTAAGGTTCCTTTAGGGTCCTGCCACTAGGCCAGGCAGGCTGGGGCTCATTTTCAGTGAGGATTTAAGCCAGGGGTGGGCAAACTACGGCCCGCGGGCCGCATGCGGCCCGCCAAAGGTATTTCTGCGGCCCGCCAAGTCATTAAAAAAAAAAAAAAAAAAAAATTTTTTTTAAAAATTTTTTTTTTTTTAAATTTTTTTTAAGGTTAATGGAGGCGGGCTGTTGGGTTACTTACTGGTATAGGGTGGATACATTGACTTGAGTAGGGTGATCATTGCTCGGCACAACGTCGAGGGCCGAAGGGCCTGTTCTGTGCTGTACTGTTCTATGTTCTATATGAGGCGCCCAGAATCATAACCGGGTGAAGTAATTATTTTACTTAATATACTATGCGGCCCTTTGTGAATTGTGAATTTTTGAATGTGGCCCTTGCACGGAAAAGTTTGCCCACCCCTGATTTAAGCAATGCTGCCGCTGCCTTGCTGAAGAGAGCAGACAGCTCCTCAGAGGGCTGTCATCTCAGGTTCGCTGCGGGGAAAGATGAAGTTTTTTTTTAAATTGCTGTTTAAAGTGGTTGAAACCTCAGATATCCTGCAGTGGATCGTGCAATTTATGCTGCTGCCCCCCCCCCCCCCAAGGAGCTGACTGCTCTCTTCAGCAAGACAGCGGCAGGCCCCATCACAGCTGTGTTTGACTTGGCTGCTGGTGCGAGACAGGCAGCTTCTGCTCGTCTCTAATTGGACACCTCCTGCTTAATTAGGGTATTTAATGTTGAGGCATGGCCGTCGGGAACCAAAATTCATTCAAGCGTCAGGTTCCCAACCCACCCTGAAAATGTGGTCAGTGGTTTGAATGGCCCGAATATTTGTCCCCAGGTTGGGGGTTTACCAAGTTGAGAGATTTCCCACCTTGGTGTTTTAAAACTTTTAAAACTTTCAGTCAGAAAGAGAAGTTGGGGCAGTCGATCCTGGTAAGAATGCACGGCTGCCAGAGTTGGAGACGGGCTGGGCACAAGGTTTGTTTCAATGCTACAGCATTGTGTTTAAATAAACAAAAAATAATCAAGCAAAAAATATTTCTCCAACCTTCACCCACTCCCTATGCCCATTAATGTCAACCTATGCCTATCCCACTTATGCTAACTCACCTAGTACCCTTGGGAAGTTCCTTGGCAGATTTGATACAACCTGGACAGGGTTGATACTTCCTGATTAGCTTTGACAGGTTTGACAGCTGTACAGCTGGACAACTTTTTGACAGCTTGACAGCTCCAATACGTTTGTGCAAAGGGTGCCCTTGATGCTCCCAAAAGGTTCCTTACATCATAGAATCCCTACAGTGCAGGAAGAGGTCATTCAGCCCGTTGAGTCTGCACTGATCTACTCAGCCCTATATCTGTAACCTAACCTACGCACGAAGGGCAATTTAACATGGCCAATCCATCTAACCTGCAAATCTTTGGACTGTGGGAGGAAACCGGAGCACCCGGAGGAAGCTCACGCAGACACAGTGAGAAAGTGCAAACTCCACACAGATTGTCACCCAAGGCTGGAATTGAATCCGGGTCCATGGCGCTGTGAGTCAGCGGTGCTAACCACTGTGCCACCATCTCTCAAATGTATCCTGAGCCCCTATCCAGAGGTGTACCTTACCTCTCCAAAGGCTATCCATAAGAATCCACCAGGTCTCCTACCTGTGCTATTCCGGTGCTACTCCAGATTTCAAACCCCTTCCAAAATGCCACTTTATCTGGGCCAAAGTCCCTTATCATTACGAACTGTGAAACAGAACCCACACTCAAGTTTGCAAAATTTGACATAATGTTAACACATCCACACTCATAAGTCCTGTCTGATCTGTGGAACATACACAACATTATAAACATGATATATATCATTCGTGCTTCCTCCACTCAGGTTGGTCGTAAATGCAAGTGCTCTTACCTGTGATAGCTCTGAAGATGCACTGATAGTTTCGGTTGCAAATGATAGTTCGTCTTTTGTGTTGCTTATTGAACTAGTTTCCAATGGAGAAATACTGTCACACTGACATTGATTGTAGCTGGCTCCCTTTGCCTCTAGGTTATCCATATTCTGATTCCACTTTTGAACTTTTTCATTACTCATTCCCAACTGCAGGAAGATTTCTGCAAAAGTATCAAATGTACAAGTTAACATATAACATTTTATTTAAAGATATTTTACGCCAACATACACTTCTTTAAGCAAATGCGTAACCACATATACGGTATTGCTTTACACACTTGATAGCCCCTTCAATTTCCAGCTTAAAACCTCCCAAAAACCTATGTCGCGCATATAAAGTCAAACCACATCTCCCAGTCTGCTGCCCACTCCTAAAGGATTGAAGTTCATTGTTCCCTTCCCTCTATCACATGGGTACCACCATAAGGCCATATTTAAAATATCATCGCCTAGATTTTCCACTCGAGTTGTGTCAGGGTCCAGGTATTACACCAGTGGACTTAGGCAGAAGTGTCTTCAGCAACCACTCCACTAAGTCCCCACTCTCTTCTGTCACTTCCAGGATCTCTGACTAGAAGTGATGGGGATACACATATTACCTAAAACAGTTGTATTATAAAGTGAGACAAATTACAAATACGGGCTACCCATTGTATTTTCTAGCATGCTGATATAGCAACGCTAAATGGGTTTTTCATGATTTCCATCCACTGCTGTCTTTGACTGGTATACGGGTCATTTAAATGTTAGGAAGGTAAATCTATGGGTGGAATTTTCCTGTCCTACCCGCCGTGGGTATTGCAACAGGCGGGAGCGGAGAATCTAGCGAGATCGAGAAAACCACCAGCGTAAAAATGGTTTGTAATTTTCCCAATGGTGGGTTAATGTTGGTGTCGTGACAGGAACGCCTTCTGTATTCATTGCCATCTTATGAATGTGTCATAATATACACCAGTATATCATGGTGCAGACACACACTGATGGACACACACAGGGACCAATCAACATGTACAAACACCGCAGCCAATCACCAGTTAGAATACACACACTATAAAGGCAGAGAGCACCACGGTTCCCGCTCTTTCTGGGTGCTGCCTCTCAGTGTAACAAGAACTCATCCAGCCCAGCACAGACTCACAACACGTGCTGAGAGAATCAACTGGTTCGGACAAGGCTTAGGTCTCTAGTTTAAGTTAGCATCATTTAGGCCCACAGTCATCGTGTGTTAGTTAGTTAGAAGTAGTTAATAAAATTGAGTTGGACCTTCAGCAGTGTTGGAAGTGTCTGTTCATCTCTCAAGTCGACATGAGCCAACACTTCAGAATGCTTGTTAAATTAGCATCATGCGGCGCCTTCCAATCTTGCGCTATGGCAGCAGGGAATCATGTCAGTCAGAATCTTGTTTGGAAAAGAGTGGTTTGCCCAGGTCAGAGGTCGGTTCGCTCGCGACTTCAAGGTGAGGGCAACAATATACAAAGGCTAAATGCCGCAGTGCTGCGCCGGTGCCAGTGCAATGCCCCCCAACGTTGTAGGGTTGGTCTGCACCTGACGGCTGCCTCTGTAGTCACAAGGACACCACTGTCCAGTGGTACTCTGGCAGGGCTCAACATTCAATTAGAGACCATTACTGCGACTGAAGGTGGGGTGTAGGGTTTGTGCACAGCATGGTGTGCAGTGGTTGCTGTCCATTGGTTTATCTGCAGATGAGAAGCTAATGGTTATTGGAGGCATCTACAGCCTGTATATGGGGATAAAATAATAAAGGTCAGAGAGGGGGGAAATTTCTTTGGGGTATTCTCCTCGATATGTGGTCGTGTACAAAGCCTCTGGCTGGGGGTTGGTAAGAGATCCACATGGAGCATGGGCACATTAACAGTGATGGGCTTGGGGACAGGGTGGGAATATCAAACCCAACAACAATGGGACCCAGCCTTACTGGGGGAGTCTGCAGAATAAGAGAGAGCTCTACCTTCACATCGCGAGAATCCAAGTAGATTTCTGGGACACGGACAGCGAAGGGGGAGTGTGAAAGTTGGGAAGTTGCCTGAGTCTTCCCCTCTGAAGACAGACCTAAAGTAGTTGTTGAATTGCTCCACCATTTCCTTGTCCTCTATCATAAATTCTCCCATTTTGGGTTGTAAGCACTGTTGGTGCAAGAGACCTGGTCTGGGGATGCTTCTAACCTGTTGCTGCCACTTGTCTGAGCTGAGAAAAAGGAGGATGACATCCTTGGGAAGGTAGCTATTGCAACGTATGCCTTTTTCAGCGTAGTAACAGGAAAATGTAGGAGTCTCTGGCTTAACATCACAGTCGCTGCATTTCAACATTAACACACAGGAATGTGAATTTTGGCAATTCAGGCAACCATTAAGGAGATACATGTTTGTAGCATTTTTGACATTCCTGAGGACTGTCACCTGCTTTCAAGAGTTCAATTTATAAAGGCCCAAAATGCATCCAGTCATTAATCATGAGCAACTTATTGGTAACGAATATGCCTGATCAGAGATCGGACCACTAAACTAGGTCAGGTCTTGCATGTCATTCAAACCTGCTCCAACCTCTGTGGGATTCGATGTAAAGTATCCGGGTTGGCTTCTTGGCACCTGGTGTGTCTGTTAGCATCTCAGACACAAGACTGCATCAGTGGCAAAGTTAGTAGGTCAGAAACCACCATTGATCATTACAGCTGCAATCGATTATAAATTCTGAGCTTCGCTAAGTTCAGCCATTAATCATTAATCTTTCATTTCAAGAAAAGGACAAAACCATTCCGGATGCAGGGCTCAATGCTGCTTTTTTTGAGGTTTCTAATTCAATGGCGGAATAGGAGGAGGGAGGGGCGAGGTCGATCGCTACCTCAGGAGGATGAAAGTGTAATATTTTTACAACAGTGGTTGCACATCCGATACCCAAAAGTGATTTCAATATTTCCATACTGTCCTAACCCTACCACTATGCCTGGGTGGAACCCCAACAGAGCAGCAGAGGTGGAGGCAGCTTGCTGATAGCTATGTTCTGATGTCTGCAATGACTTTGGCAGGTGTCTTCTGGTGATCTGAGGCCTGTAGGCACCGGCCTGATACAGTCTGCTGATCAAGGGCAAATGCACCCTCATTGGCTCGAGCAGCTGGTATGGAAGGGGTCACAAGTAGAGACTCAGAGTAGCTTGTCACCCTTGGAAAGTCATGAGTGGAAACCCCAGGATGTTCAACTGATGCTCATCTACCCTGTGGGTGTCCAAGGGTCTCTCTCTCACTGCATGGGGAAAAGGGGAACATTGTCCCCTCTTGCCTAGACATTGATGGTGTCCACCAGCGCACGTGGACATGGAGTCCATAGGTTGAGCGCAAATCCAGCAAAGCCTGCTGGGTCACCTTTCCAACGTTACATCGAGACGCTCACATATCGGGGCCACGACTTCAGGCACAATGCGGATGGATACTCCATCCTTCGCTCTTGTCTGCTGCGCAAAGATGGACTTATACTGAAATACAGAAGTCGCTGTCAGTTTGATTTTTGTTTGCAATTGATTACGAAGGGATAGGGTAGACATAGAGACCTTTCCACTAATGGATGAGGCCAGAACTAGGGGTCATAAATATAAGGTTTCTGAAAACAGACATGTCAAAGCTTTTCATCTTGAACTCATCAGGTCTCTTCACAGAAATACCAGTATAAGGGGAAAACAAAAATTTATGCTGCAGGAGAAGAGAATGCTGATTGGTTGGTAAGTGGACTTTGATTGGTAGAGGCGTTGCCATGAAGAATGCACCAGTTGATGGTGACTGACAGATAACTGCCAAGCATTGTTTGAAATTTGAACTAGGCAGCTTGACCCTGATTGGTCACCGCATTGCTTAGGGGAATAAATCAGCGAATGGCTGTAACTTATTTTGTTTAGCTGAAACAGGCGCAATCTATGTACATTTATTTTCGGTCTGCAAAGAACAGGGGCTGTGTGTATTAACATGTGTAGCTTCCAGTACATGCGAATATGCCACACTGCGAGCTTGACGCACAATCTTAAATTGGTTGTCAGCGTAATTTTTAGCACACTGAGGGTTATTTAGCAAATATTGCGACCAATCACATCTAATGTTGGACACCGCATTTTGTGTTCTGTAAGCATGGGCTGGTTGTGCATGGTCTGTACCTTGCTGTTCATCTGACCCATAAGTTAGCCATCTAACCAACTGAGGTAACCAACCCTCACTTAGTATAAGATAATCATTACTAAATCCAATAGGGAATTCAGGAGAAACATTTTTAGTCAGAGTTTGATTGGAAAGTGGAACTTGCTATCACAAGGAGTGATTGAGACGACCACAGATACATTTAAGGTGACTCTAGATATGAGGGAGATAGGAATAGAGAGTTATATTGATAGGATTAATTGAAGAGTAGCGGAGAGGGCTCGTGTAGAACAGAAACACCAACATGGACCTGTTGGAGCAAATAGGCTGGTGCTGTGCTATCGATGCTACATGGTGCAGTGGGGTCTCTCATTGCAGCTGTTCCGTGTGGTAGTCACCACTGTTTGTATAATACGTATATGAGAGGAAATACGGTAAGGCTCCTGTATTACAGGTACGAGGGTAGATCCCTGCCTGCTGGCTCCGCCCAGTAGGCGGAGTATAAATGAGTGTGCTCAACGAGCTGCAGCAATTTCGGCAGCAGCTGCAGGAGGCAACACATCTCTGTTTAATAAAGCCTCGATTACTCTATACTCTCGTCTCGTCGTAATTGATAGTGCATCATTCCGATGCACCAAAGATACAAGGGCTGCAGTAAGAGGACATTCCCCAGCTGTCTCCCAGTCCTGACCAAGAAATATGGAACAAATAGCATTACGGAGAGCCAAGCAAAGTGACGCGGGACAAAATATAAAGTTACAGGACAGTCCTGTAAAATACAAGATGCTTGATCAGCCTGTTAACTGCTGTAGTTCGCTACCAAAACTCGATTGAATTTATCCTTATGCCCTCCCACAAAGAATGGCTTATAAAAACCCATAAAGTTTGGAAAATACTGACTACATCATACAGCAATTAAAGAAACAGGGGCGGGGCAGCACGGTGGCTCAGTGGGTTAGCACTGCAGTCTCATGGCGCCGAGGTCCCAGATTCGATCCCGGCTCTGGGTCACTGTCCGTGTGGAGTTTGCACATTCTCCCCGTGTTTGCGTGGGTTTCACCCCCACAACCCAAAGATGTGCAAGGTAGGTGGATTGAACACGCTAAATTGGCCCTTAATTAGAAAAAATTAATTGGGTACTCTAAAAAAAAATTTTTAAGAAACAGGGGCGATACATACGTAAAGGAAAAGTGAATTTTTTTTTACACTCACCATTGTGGGTGGATATTTAAAATGGAACAGTGAAAAGGGGAGGAAGCTAAAACCTGATCCTTGCAAATGACCCGAGTCCATTCATGCTCAAAAATCACAGCTACGGGCAGCACGGTGGCCTAGTGGTTAGCATAACCGCCTCACGGCGCTGAGGTCCCAGGTTCGATCCCGGCTCTGGGTCACTGTCCGTGTGGAGTTTGCACATTCTCCCCGTGTCTGCGTGGGTTTCGCCCCCACAACCCAAAAATGTGCAGAGTAGGTGGATTGGCCACGCTAAATTGCCCCTTAATAGAAAAAATAATTGGGTAATCTAAATTTATAAAAAAAAAAAAAAAAAAAAAAATCACAGCTACATCATTGTCTACAATTGGAAACTATTTCTGGTGTTTTGAAAAGTGTTTTGTAACTAGTTCTGTGAATGGGACATCGACCAATCACATCTGGCTCACAATTCAGGTTGTTCACCTCTAAGCGTCACAGAATGGATAAATAATTTTAAAAATAAATTTAGAGTACCAAATTCTTTTTTTCCAATTAAGGGGCAATTTAACATGGCCAATCCACCGAGCCTGCACATCTTTTTGGGTTGTGGGGGTGGAACCCACGCAGACATGGGGAGAATGTGCAAACTCCACACAGACAGTAACCCATGTCCAGGATCAGACCTGGCGTCATGAGACAGCCAGGGCCGGCCCAAAGTACCGGCAACTCGGGCAGTCGCCCGGGGCGCCATGTGCTAGGGGGCGCCAGAGACTCGGGTCCCGCGCATGCGCAGTTGGGCCGGTGCCAACCAGCGCATGCGCGGTGGCCACCCTCCCCCAAGGCGGCCCCTTCCGCCCGCACGCCGTCCGCCGCCCCCCCCCCCCCCCGGCCCCCCCTAGGCCCCCCCCCGCCCGGCCTCGGCCCCCCCCGGCCCCCCCAACCCCCCTCGCCCCCCCCTCTCGGCCCCCCCCTCCTCTCGCCCCCCCCCTCTTGCCCCCCCCTCACGGCCCCCCCCTCTCGGCCCCCCCTCCCTCTTGGCCCCCCCTCGCCCCCCCCCCCGAAGGGCGCCGAAGTTGAGCTTGCCCGGGGCGCCAGCAACCCTAGGGCCGGCGCTGGAGACAGCAGTGCTAGCCACTACGCCTCCGTGCCACCCCTAGAATGGGTAAATTTCAACGGGTTTTGTTCTCCCGATGTCTGGGTGGGTTTCCTCCGGGTGCTCCGGTTTCCTCCCACAATCCAAAGATGTGCAGGTTCGATGGATTGGCCATGCTAAATTGCCCCTTTTTGTCCAAAGGTTTTATGGGGTTAGGGGTTGCGAGGGAGTGGGCTTAGGTGCTGTGCTCTTTTAGAGAGTTGGTGCGAACTCGGCACGGTGTAGGGCACAACAGCGGTGCAATGGTTAGTGCTGCTACCTCACAACTCCAGGGACCCGAGTTCAATTGTGGCCCCAGGTGACTGACTGCCTGTCTGGAGTTTGCACTTTCTTCCCGTGTGTGCGTGGGTTTCCTCGGGTGCTCTGGTTTCCTCCCACAGTCCAAAGATGTGCAGATTAGGCATATTAGCCAGGTTAAATTGCCCCTTAGTGTCCAAATGGTTAGGTAGGGTTAACGGGTTACAGGGATCGGGTGGAGACATGGCTTAAGTAAGGTGGTCTTTCCAAGGGCCAGTGCAGACTCGATGGGCCGAATGGCTTCCTTCTGCACTATAGGGATTCTCTGATTCTGAGATTCAATGAACTGAATGGCCTCTTATTTCAGTGTAGGAGTTCTATAGTTCTCTGATTCTATGACTTCAATTACTTTCACCAAGATCAAAGAAAATATCAGAACTAAAGCATTTAAGTCACCCTTACCCTGCACTTCCATTCATTTGGTAAAAGTGGCACCATAATCTTTTGTTTGTGGCATCGTACAATCATTGATACACACTTCCTGCAATGTTCTTACTGTACTTCTGCATTACACTTTTTTAACATAGCCACGTTTATACAAAATTTTTGTTACTAATTCCTTGCAATCATTTGACATATCTAGAAATTTAATCCATCTCAACCAAACTTCCTCTAGTTGACTGAATCCTAGAGAATAAATCTTCGTGGTGTTCACATATATTCATCTGTTAGAACATCAGCAACAGCTTAGCAGGCAACCTAGCTACTCAGGAAACTCCAAATTCTTTAATTTGCTACTATCTTCTCATTAGCAGAAATTTCTAAAATTCAAAATGAGCCTTTAAATTTCATTTAAGTGGATGAGAACTAGCAGGTCACAATCATGTGATTAATCGAATCAATGAAGTTGTTTTGTGCATGCTTAAATAGCTTCATTAATAACCTCAGCCTCTGTTAAACATAGACATAGACATAGAACAGTACAGCACAGAACAGGCCGTTAATGTTGTGCCGAGCCATGATCACCCTACTCAAACCCACGTATCCACCCTATACCCGTACCCAACAACTTGGGCCCACCCATAACCTTAACCTTACTTTTATTAGGACACTACGGGCAATTTAGCATGGCCAATCCACCTAACCCGCACATCTTTGGACTGTGGGAGGAAACCGGAGCACCCGGAGGAAACCCACGCACACAGGGGGAGGACGTGCAGACTCCACACAGACAGTGACCCAGCCGGGAATCGAACCTGGGACCCTGGAGCTGTGAAGCATTTATGCTAACCACCATGCTACCCCGCTGCCCAAAAAAAGCCTGTAGTAAGAATTTTAACTGAGGTCTCTCAATTTCTTAGTTCCAGGGAGATGCCAGAGTTTAATTGTACACAGTATGTACAAATCCCTCCTATCAATCAAGAGGATTTTCTCATTACAGTTTGCCCTCTGATTAAATTTCTTTTTCTTCCAAATAATCCCACAAGACCTTGGATAACAAATTTTCATTTTCCTTCCTCACAGAATGTTTACATGGGCCTCAAATTTGTATGTAAAGTCCTCCTGGTTTACCACTGCAACTTTTGGCATGAAATTAGCAGCACTACACAAATCGCACTCCCCCCCCCCCCCCCCCCCCGGGAGAAATCTTCCATTAGAATCCTCTGGGTGCTCCGCTTTCCTACCATGGTCCAAGGATGTGCAGGTTAGGTGGACTGGCCATGATCAATTGCCCTTAGTGTCAAAAAGGTTAGATGGGGTTACTGGGATAAGGTGGAGGTGTGGGTTTAGGGAGGGTGATCTGTCCATGGGCCGGTGCAGACTCGATGGGCCGAATGGCCTCTTTCAGCACTGTAAATTACATGTCCATGTCTACAGCAAGGCTGGGTTAGGGTATCAGGTGGGCGGGAGGAGAATTGTATTCATTGTAAAGTGGAAGCTGGCATTCTGAGATTGGTATGGCGTACTGGTCTCCATGAGGGTGGACGTGACCCCCACCAGCGGGCTCCATGTGGAGAAAGTTTATTTTGGACTGGGTATGAAGCAAATGGGCCAACTGCAGCATTGGGGTGGGGATTTGGTTGGCATGGGTACAGCCAACTCAGATTTCCAGTGGCTCAGGTCAAGCAGGTGCTAAAGATGCAGCACAGGTGACATTTGCACCTGTCTGCTCCTCTGACTACATACAGGTCAGCATGAGAGGGGACTGGCAGGTGTGATCTCAGCCCAACTATTGGGATTGCCATCTGTAGAATTCCAGGGTTATTGTAACTACGAGCAACTGAATGAACTGCTTAAATTTTATCCCTGAGCGAGAGTGAGATAAGCAATAGCTGTCCTTTTCTGTCATGCCTACTTACAAAGCCAAACAATTAATTAATTTATCTCAATGGGAAGCAGACTAAGATTTTTTTTTGTTCTTCACTGGAAGGAACGTCACCCCAGTTATGAGGTAAAACATTACTCCAGATTTTCCTCTGAGCTACGACCATTCCTTTTGCTGTAACTGCCCATTGGTCGCAGAGTATGCAGCAGGCTTTTGGTCCATTCTATCCATGGCATGTGCAGTCCAAGGAAGTAGGAGAAAGGAATTGCCCAAACCCACATCATTAGCTGACGAGAGAGTTGTTTTCACAAGCAAATTGCAAAGCAAGGAAGTGACTCCTGGTACTTGAAGAGGTTTCACTCTTTAGTCTTCCACAAAGGGATTGTCACGGGAGGTGCACAATGGTAACATTCGTTTTCTTTTAAATTCAGCAGGTTTTTCTTAAATGAATCCTTAGAGGGTCAACGGAATCCTTAAAAAGACTTACCCTCAGCAAAGCCAATATTCATCCCATGTGGCTTGTTTTGTTCTGCAATGCTATTGATGGTCTCTGCAGTCAGCATATCATTGGCACTGAGGAAAAAAGGTCATTTTCAAGACAGTTGCACTGGCAAGGAGGACCAAGTTGACAATGGTCATTGGGCTTTTCAATGTTTCAGGAAGTTCTGCATTCAAATTGCGCAAGTAAATTGGGTGTAAACTGCCTTCCAATATTTGTGGTTTTATTCAAACCAGCATTAAATTTCAAAAGACTTTTAATGTTGTTGCCAATTTGTTTGACCCCCACTGGTCTCGGAGACAGGAGGTTGTGGATTCACGTCCACTATGTACTTCCAATCTAGGCTGACTCTTGTAATGTTGAGGGAAGCTACATTGTCGGAGGTGGCATTGCTTAAGAGGTGAGATCTCAGACACCGCAGCCTCACCTGTCTGATCAGATGGGACACAGAGAATCTCATTGCCCACGTGGGTAGAATATTTATTATGTCATGGGATGTGGGCATCACTAGCAAGGCCATCATTTGTTGCCCATCCTGAATTGCCCTCAAAATGAGTGACTGGCTAGGCCATTTTGAGGACAGTTAAGGGTCAGCCACATTATTGTGCAACAGGAGCCACATGTAGACCAGACCAGGTAAGGACAGCAGATTTTCTTCCACAAAGGGCATCAGTGACTAGATGGTCTTTTAGGACAATCGATGATATCTTCATGGTCACCGTTACGTTACTGGGACGAGCTTGCAATTCCAGATTTTCTTAATTGAATTTAAATTTCACTAGATGTCATAGTGGGATGTGAATCTATGCCCTGGCAACATTAGGCTAGGCCTCTGGATTACTAGTCCAGTGATATTACCACTACACCACCCATAGAAAGCAGGATCACCAATCCTTCAGTTGCAGCTTTGAGTCTCCAGAAATTGATGAGCAATGCTGGAAAAATGCCATTGGGGTATTAAAAAAGTATGTCAGTCATTTTCTTTGAGTGTTTAATTAAAATATTAAAAATGGGGGTAATAAGAAGGTTGTTGGGCTGACAGTCAAGCATCATCCAATTGGGAAATGAGTTTTCCAGTTGGTGTAGGAAGGCCATGTGCCCGCATTGTGGATTTTTGGTCCAGTAATAGCTGGAGCATGGAGGGCAAGCCAAGTATGGAAACCTCTAGCAACACAAGCTGGCAACCTACAAACAATAAACAATGGAAGGGTGGCACGATTCATCTGTGTTACTCTGCCCTCTGGTATAGCTGGCTTACTTTGCCTGGCAGTTCAATTGAAAACGCTCACCATTTGCTGCCATCCTTCACGGTACCATAGTCAGTGAGACAGAGGGAGGAGAGCCAGGTGTTGTTGTCCATTTGCACTGTGCCGCCTGGTGATAGCCTCCCAAGGCGCTGCCTCGTCAATTCACACCTGAGCTCGTCCCGCCCCGCGCGCCATGCGGCTCAGACCACGCATGGCGTCACTCGCCCCCCCCCCTTTTGTGACGTCACAATAGCCCCGTTTCGTTACACCTCGCGTTGCTCCATGACGTCACCCATTGGCAACATTGTGCTGGCGGGAAAGGGCCGGCAGTCACTTTTACCAGTATTTCCCATAATCTCAGCTGGATTCTTCTCCGAGATATTTATGAATGCAATATATATAAAACGACACAGGCGACTTAAATGTTACCCTCCAAAAATAATTTTATTACTTTTATTGCTGATCACATTACTTTTACTATCTGCTTTTCTATAATTTTAGGTGTGTTCTTAAAATATATATAAACACATTCTATAATACATGCATATAAAACGAATACTTTTTATTTCTTATCACTACTTTTATTACCTGTATTTTTAGAATAGCAGCTGTATTCTCTAATATATATATATACACACACACACACATTATATATAACGACACCGGGTACTTCGATATCATCATCTATTAAACAATAGGTATTACTTTTATTACTCCTCACATTACTTTTAGTACCTGCATTTCTATTAACTCGGCTGCATTCTTCTCTGAAATATATATTTCTAAACACGTCCATCTATAGAACAACTATTTATATATACATATCTGTTTAGAAACCGAGGAAGGTCGCTTCCATGTTATCATTCAAAAAAATCGTTAAAAGATTTTTTTGTAAACAAGGAGTCAACCTCACGTGCATAAAAGAAACGTGTAAAACTTTAAAAGTCATGTTATTAGTCTTTCCACTCCCGTCCACACGCCCAGCAAACACATTTTGAACCGTAGTCACAATAAACCTTGGGTTGCTCGCTGTTAGAGAAATATTGCAAAAAAAAAAAACAATTTTTGGTTTGTTTTCAGAACTTTTTAGGTCGAGGTGGGTTATTCACTGACAGTAGTTTTGAATCGTTGATGAAATTGGTCGGGGGAATAAGTCAAATGAAATGGAAATGTTATGAGGGCGGACTTTTCTAACTTTGTGGAACCTTTTTAAATTAACCTGTCAACACCATCACTGAATTGGCTATATTTTAAAGAAAGGCCGCCCCAGTTTATAACCATGAACGCTGCTGAGTGGAGAATCTGAGCTGGCCATTCTGGGTTGAATTTTGGCGTTTCTGGTTCGGCGTTTCGAAAACGCGTTCATTCGGACGGAGCAGTACCGGCGCGGCCGCCGTTGTCATGGCCGCCTCGTGTCCTGGCCGTTACCGGGGGATGAGCAGAGCCCGGGGCCTCTCCCCGCTCCCCGGGCAGTTTGACGATGCCGAGTCCGAGCACAGGTACAGGAGGAGCCGGGAGACCGGCCCGGGCCCCAGGGACCGAGTCTCTCATTCCGGCTATTGCCTCCCCCCCTCCCCTCACCATCCCCTGCCCCCCTCTCGCCATCCCCCCCCCCTCTCACCATCCCCTGCCCCCTTCTCACCATCCCCCCTGCCCCCCTCTCACCATCCCCCCTGCCCCCCTCTCACCATCCCCCCTGCCCCCCTCTCACCATCCCCCCTGCCCCCCCTCACCATCCCCCTGCCCCCCTCGCCATCCCCCCTGCCCCCCTCGCCATCCCCCCTGCCCCCCTCGCCATCCCCCCTGCCCCCCTCGCCATCCCCCCTGCCCCCCTCGCCATCCCCCCTGCCCCCCTCGCCATCCCCCCTGCCCCCCTCGCCATCCCCCCTGCCCCCCTCGCCATCCCCCCTGCCCACCCCTCGCCATCCCCTGCCCACCCCTCGCCATCCCCTGCCCACCCCTCGCCATCCCCTGCCCACCCCTCGCCATCCCCTGCCCACCCCTCGCCATCCCCTGCCCACCCCTCGCCATCCCCTGCCCACCCCTCGCCATCCCCTGCCCACCCCTCGCCATCCCCTGCCCACCCCTCGCCATCCCCTGCCCACCCCTCGCCATCCCCTGCCCACCCCTCGCCATCCCCTGCCTACCCCTCGCCATCCCCTGCCCACCCCTCGCCATCCCCTGCCCACCCCTCGCCATCCCCTGCCCACCCCTCGCCATCCCCTGCCCACCCCTCGCCATCCCCTGCCCACCCCTCGCCATCCCCTGCCCACCCCTCGCCATCCCCTGCCCACCCCTCGCCATCCCCTGCCCACCCCTCGCCATCCCCTGCCCACCCCTCGCCATCCCCTGCCCACCCCTCGCCATCCCCGCCCACCCCTCGCCATCCCCGCCCATCCCCTGCCCACCCCTCACCTCCCCCTGCCCACTCCTCACCTTCCCCTGCCCACTCCTCACCTTCCCCTGCCCACTCCTCACCTTCCCCTGCCCACTCCTCACCGTCCCCTGCCCACTCCTCACCGTCCCCTGCCCACCCCCTCACCTTCCCCTGCCCACCCCTCACCTTCCCCTGCCCACCCCTCACCTTCCCCTGCCCACTCCTCACCTTCCCCTGCCCACTCCTCACCTTCCCCTGCCCACCCCTCGCCGTCCCCTGCCCACCCCTCACCTTCCCCTGCCCACCCCTCACCTTCCCCTGCCCACCCCTCGCCGTCCCCTGCCCACCCCTCGCCGTCCCCTGCCCACCCCTCGCCGTCCCCTGCCCACCCCTCGCCGTCCCCTGCCCACCCCTCGCCGTCCCCTGCCCACCCCTCGCCGTCCCCTGCCCACCCCTCGCCGTCCCCTGCCCACCCCTCGCCGTCCCCTGCCCACCCCTCGCCGTCCCCTGCCCACCCCTCGCCGTCCCCTGCCCACCCCTCGCCGTCCCCTGCCCACCCCTCGCCGTCCCCTGCCCACCCCTCGCCGTCCCCTGCCCACCCCTCGCCGTCCCCTGCCCACCCCTCGCCGTCCCCTGCCCACCCCTCGCCGTCCCCTGCCCACCCCTCGCCGTCCCCTGCCCACCCCTCGCCGTCCCCTGCCCACCCCTCGCCGTCCCCTGCCCACCCCTCGCCGTCCCCTGCCCACCCCTCGCCGTCCCCTGCCCACCCCTCGCCGTCCCCTGCCCACCCCTCGCCGTCCCCTGCCCACCCCTCGCCGTCCCCCTTCCCCCTCTCGCCGCCCGTCTTCCCCCTCTCGCCGCCCGTCTTCCCCCTCTCGCCACCCCCCTTTGCCCCTCACCTCTTGCCACCCCCCTTTGCCCCTCACCTCTTGCCACCCCCCTTTGCCCCTCACCTCTTGCCACCCCCTTCCCCCCTCTTGCCACCCCCTTTCCCCCTCTCGCCACCCCTTCCCCCTCTCGCCACCCCCCTTCACCCCCTCTCGCCACCCCCCTTCCCCCTCTCGCCTCCCCCTCTTGCCACCCCCTTCCCCCTCTCGCCACCCTTCTCACCACCCCTTCCCCCCTCTCGCCGCCCCCTTCCCCCCTCTCGCCGCCCCTCTTCCCCCTCTCGCCGCCCCTCTTCCCCCTCTCGCCGCCCGTCTTCCCCCTCTCGCCGCCCGTCTTCCCCCTCTCGCCGCCCGTCTTCCCCCTCTCGCCACCCCCTTTCCCCCTCTCTGCACCCCCTTCCCCCCTCTCTGCACCCCTTCCCCCCTCTCTGCACCCCCTTCCCCCCTCTCGCCACCCCCTTCCCCTCTCGCCACCCCCTTCCCCCTCTCGCCACCCCCCCCTTCCCCTCTCGGCACCCCCTCCCCCCCTCTCGCCACCCCCCTTCCCCCCTCTCCGCCACCCCCTTCCCCCCTCTCGCCACCCCCTTCCCCCCTCTCGCCACCCCCTTCCCCCCTCTCGCCACCCCTTCCCCCCTCTCGCCACCCCCTTCCCCCCTCTCGCCACCCCCTTCCCCCCTCTCGCCACCCCCTTCCCCCCCTCTCGCCACCCCCTTCCCCCCTCTCGCCACCCCCTTCCCCCCTCTCGCCACCCCCTTCCCCCCTCTCGCCACCCCCCTTCCCCCCTCTCGCCACCCCCCTTCCCCCCTCCTCGCCACCCCCTTCCCCCCTCCTCGCCACCCCCTTCCCCCCTCTCGCCACCCCCTCTCACCACCCCTCCCCCCTCTCGCCTCCCCCCTCTCGCCTCCCCCCTCTCGCCACCCCCCTCTCGCCACCCCATCCCCCCTCTCGCCATCCCCATCCCCCCTCTCGCCACCCCCCATCCCCCCCTCTCGCCACCCCCATCCCCCCCTCTCGCCACCCCCATCCCCCCTCTCGCCACCCCATCCCCCCCTCTCGCCACCCCCCTTCCCCCCCTCTCGCCACCCCCCTTCCCCCTCTCGCCACCCCTCCCCCTCTCGCCACCCCTTCCCCCCTCTCGCCACCCCCCCCTTCCCCCCTCTCGCCACCCCCTTCCCCCCTCTCGCCACCCCCTTCCCCCCTCTCCCCCCCCCCTTCCCCCCTCTCGCCACCCCCTTCCCCCCTCTCGCCACCCCCCTTCCCCCTCTCGCCACCCCCCCCTTCCCCCCTCTCGCCACCCCCCTTCCCCCCTCTCGCCACCCCCCCTCCCCCCTCTGCCACCCCTTCCCCTCTCGCCCCCCCCCTTCCCCCCTCTCCACCCTTCCCCCTCTCGCCACCCCCTTCCCCCCTCTCGCACCCCCCCTTCCCTTCCCCCTCTCGCCACCCCCTTCCCCCCCTCTCGCCACCCCCTTCCCCCTTCGCCACCCCTTCCCCCCTCTCGCCCCCCCCTTCCCCCTCTCGCCACCCCCCGATCCATGCCATGACTATTCCAGTGCTCTCCTGGCCATACTCCCAATTCCATAACCTGGAGCTTATCCAAAACTATCCTAATTTCTAGTGTCCTCTCTATCCATCAGCCACTGGCCTACAATGGCACCCCATCAGACAAGACTGCGGCTTTAACATTCTGAATCTTGTTTTCAAATCCCTCCATGGCCTCAGCTATCTCTTCCTGCCCTGTAATCTCCTCTAGATCTAGATCACCTTTCGTGAGCTCTGCACTCCAATTCTGGCATCTTGCATATCCCTATTTTTGTCCTTCCACCCTGGCTGCATGCTTTTACTGTCTAGGCTGTAAACCTCCCTACACCTCTCCACCTATCTACCTCACTTTAAGACACTCCTTAAAACTTACCTCTCTATAACCAAGCTTTTAGTGATTTTCCCCAACGTCTCCTTTTGTGGCATTTTAAAATTTTGTTTGGTAGCACTCCTGTCCAGCATCTTGGGATGTTTTACTATGTCACAAGTGCTCTGTAAATGCCAGTTTTTGTTGTTTAGTGATGATGGCTGTCCTGAGAAAACAAAAGAGGCAGCAAAAAACGTCAAGAGTCTGCATCTGAACAACTCGGACAAAGAAGAAACTTATATTGAGAGTGATGATGGTGAAGACTGGGACTGGGATGATTGTGATGGAGACTTCACCAAGCGCTACACTGCTTCCAGGGGTTATAACCAACAGGTAGACCGCTGCTTTGAAATTTCATTCAATGTTGACATCACTTATTTGGTTGTTTACAGTGGAAAATGGAAGACCATATTGGTCCCGATCTTTTATTTAAAACAAGTCGACATGCATAATTCTGCTGCTATCTGATTCGAAGAATTTTGAGTTAATTCACTTTCCTGAGGCGTTCACCATATTCAGTGATGAAATTAACTAAGAATAAAACAGTCGGACAATTTTGTCTTGTATTATTGAATGCTTCTCTGTGTTCCAAATCCAGAACTCCTCATATATTTGAGAAATTTTGTGTAAATTGAAAACAAATTTAAGCAAACCATGTTGTTAAAGCACATTGCATTTAGTAGCTATGTAAATAAAGCAATATGTACTTGAGTTTTAATTGTTATTAAAGTTCACCTAGACATTTCATTTGTTTTAAAGCCTCTTATAATGGTGGATTCTGTAGTATTTTTCTTGTACTAATCTTGTATGTTAAAATTTGATGAACAGGAATCTTTTGTCTTGTGTATTGTAGTTAACTGTTTCTTAATGTTAACATATGCTCGTTTATTACTAAGGTCTAATCTTAATTTTAAGCCTGTGACAAAATGTGATTCATTGTTTCTTTGTTGTGTCATTTCAGGCAAATCGACAGACTTCTGGTAATTTGGCAAAGATGTCCACTCCTACGGACAAGGTTCTGAGAAGGTTTGAGCATAAAATTAACCTTGGTAAGTTTGTTGGGACAGAACCTGTTCCAAGTAGATGAAATAACTTGATTTAATAAAATATATTTGGTTGTTTAAGTTGTTCAACTAAATTATCTGTAATATTCAGTACTTGAGTGAGTGGTGTTTCCATGGCTTTATAACTGCAAATTATTTGCCAAACAAATATAAAACTTCTGAATTCTGTTAACTTTAAACTGCAAATTTTTTTTGCATGCTGCCTGGGTGGCACGGTAGCACCGTGATTAGCACTGTTGCTTTGCAGCGCCGGGGTCCCAGGTTCGATACGCGGCTTGGGTCACTGTCTGTGCAGAGCCTGTACGTTCTCCCTGCATCTGCGTGGGTTTCCTCCGGGTGCTCTGGTTTCCTCCCGCAAGTCCCAAAAGACTTGTTAGGTGAATTGGACATTCTGAATTCTCTCTGTCTACCCAAACAGCCACGGAGTGTGGTGGGTGACATGGGGATTTTCACAGTAACTTCATTGCAGTGTTAATATACGCCTACTTGTGGCACTAATAAAGATTATTATTATATCGTTTAGTTCATTTTACATAAAATGGACACTTGACCTATGATACGGAATTGAGTTCAAATTCAACGAAATGATCATAACATTTCTATTTGAGTTTTTGACCTTTTTGTTCATTTATTATGCATTGAACCCTTGTGATGTAGCAATTTGGTACAGATGGATAGGAGGTGAGGTCATGCTTTTTCCTGAGACGTTGAATTTCAAATCTCAGCGCACTAAATTATGCCAGAATGCATCTTTACAGGGAGAGCCAGAAGGAAACTAGAGATGCATTAAAACTGGGTCGGTATCATGCGCCTCCTAATGACTAATTGTAAAGTAGTATTGTCAGATACTACAAGGGCTGGTTTGGCACTCTGGGCTAAATCGCTGGCTTTTAAAGCAGACCAAGGCAGGCCAGCAGCACGGTTCAATTCCCGTACCAGCCTCCCCGAACAGGCGCCGGAATGTGGCGACTAGGGGCTTTTCACAGTAACTACATTTGAAGCCCCCTTGTGACAATAAGCGATTTTCATTTTCATTTCATTTCAGAAGTCGAGGGATAGGCCACTTCCCTGCCTATCCAGTTTTTCAGTGGTTCATGTTGTTAGGTGTAAGGAAAGCTCTAATGCAGCCTGTATGTTACCATCATTACAAGAAGATAGATCTTGGTGATGGGTGCAGAAACGTCTTTTCTGAAGAATAATTTCTCGTCTTTCAACTTTTTTTGTCAGATAAACTAAATTTTGATGACTCTGTGATAAACAGGGTAACTGAAAAGTCAAGGCAGAAACATACAGACATGTAAGTAAAATTTGGAGAGGTAAAATTTTAAAATGAGTATCACATTTGAGCAGTTTTTATTAGTGTAAATAATACGATGTGTATTCTTATTTTTTTTACAAATACAGATTTCTATTGCATTACGGTTATTGATAGCTAAAGAAAGATAGTTCCATTAGTGGCTGAACTAATTTATCCAGTGAGTAACTGAGCTATTTTATCAGATTTCAGGTTCAATCCTGAGTCTGTGATGAGTTAGATGATATCAACTGGGACAGCAACCCGGATGCTATAATTGATCTCCAAGCTAAGTGGTTAAGGACAGGTGAATGAGCCAGAGCTGCTACTTCTGTTTGCTGTTCATTGACTTGTTGCTCGTTTTACTGGAGTGTGATTAACACGCCTCCGTTTAAAGGCCGTGTGCTTAACACTACTATGGCTCTGTATGTGTAATTATGCTCGGAGTCGCCAGGTGCCGTATTTAGATACCGTCGCAAGTATATCAAGGTCGGGTTCAAAGTAATAAATCCGTACACCGATTAGTAAGTCCAAACGATTGGTGTTTATTATAACAAATATAATAAATACACATGCATACGCTAAAGAGACTAACTTACTTCTAATACTAAACAACTAAATACTTATCTAGACAGGAACAGGCAAGATCAGGGAGCAAGGCCTTCGTCCCGTTCTTGGTCTGTAACTTTCTGATTCGCAAAGTTGTCAAGGGCTAGCAAGGTCTGGATCACGTAGCGATCGTTGTGTTGGCGCTTACAGTTCGATGGCTGAGGCTCAACGGCCGGTGATGAAACTGGAGTCAGGATGTGATGTAACAGGTCTGGGCCGGAGCAAAACAACAGACCTGGGCCGGAGCAAACAACAGACCGAACCATGTGCGGGACCTACTCTTATAGGTCCTAGAAGTCCGTGCCCCTTGGGGCGGGTTCTTTCACCTGCTAGGTATCGATTGGGTCTTTCCCAATCGATATCTTTCAAACTCCCCAATCTTAGGGTCGTTCCTCGATGGGTGGGGCGGTCCCTACGGCTCTTTGTGTTGGTTGCTTTGGCGCCATTCTGTCTGGGCGTCTATGGAAAAGTATCCATTGATACTTAAATGTTTCTATTGTCCGGGGTCTGGATCTGGATCACCTCATTACTATGCAGATCTGTTTCCCATTTGCACCTTTGGCTGAAACTCGGCACCTGGCTAGAAACTGGTTTCTGTACGTGCAAAATGCAAAACAGTCTTCTGCAAGCTGTTTGTCCTCACTAAGACTGTTTTTCCCTGCAGCCTTAGCAGTTCTCCATTTTGTAGCCCAGTGTCCATCTTAGATGGCTACAGACTCCTGCTGGAAGTGCAAATGTTAGGGTTGGCTGCAATGATTATTATCCATGGGGCAGAGCCCAAAAATAAGTCGAACCTCTTGAGGAAAACAACACAAGAAATATAGAGGGACAAATAAGACATTTAAGTTGAGCTTTATTTTAATTTGTTCTCTGGTTCTGTAAATTGCTGGCATGACCATGTTATTTCGAATCCTTACAGTGCATAAGGAGGTCATTTGGCCCATTGAGTCTGCTCTGACCCTCTGCAAGAGCATCCTACCTGGATCTATTGTCCCACCCTATCCCTGTAACCTCGCCCTAGCTGCACACCTTCAGACACGAAGGGGAAACTTTAGAATGGCTAATCCATCTAACCTGCACATCTTTGGGCTGTGGGAGGAAACCGGAGCTCCCAGAGGAAACCCACGCAGACACAGGGATCACGTGCAAACTCCATACACAGTCACCCAAAGCTGGAGTTGAATTCCGGTCCCTGGCACTGTGAGGCAACAGTGCTGATCATTGTGCCACCATGTCATCAGTAGTTCCCTTGAAACAATTACCATGTGGCTTACGATTGAGCTACTGTAGTCCTTATAGTGATGGTGTTAGCTAATGAATCCTAGCGTTTAGTTTAGCCTTCAGGTACTGCCTAAAATGTGTAATTCAGATTGGATTAGAGCTAAATTATTGCTGCAAAATAATGATGGCATCTCAATGATGCAAACTGTCACTGATGCGCACATTGGTCAGTCTGTGGAATGGAAAGGAAACCCTGTGAATTGTAAATTGCTGGCTGTTTGTAGCATTTCTCCTTCCCTGGATTTGCTTTGTGAAGATGGTTTCTCGCCCACCACATTCACATGATGATATTCATGAAATTGCTGCATTTGCACACTAATTTCTCGTTAAATCTACCATATAGATTTGTCTAGTAAATACCCTTTTAGCGATATATTACTTGTTAATGATTGCCAATCAATCCTTCCCAACCAATCAAGCCGCAATCCTTCCCCAGTGAACTGTAAAATATAAAAAATGTCAAATTTTAAGTTTACATTTTTTTTCTTTGAATCAAAAGAGGAAGACGACCTTCTTTCTTTCCCTCTGTTTCCCTTTCTGTATCTGATATGACATGGAGTTCATTCTCAGTTCTTCCACTATTTCTCAATCCTTTAATCTCACTGTTTAAGGAGATATGTCCCAGGTGCCCTGTTGCCCTCGCTATGCCATTATATGCTTGTGCTTCCAGCAACTTTATGCGAAGTATTTTAAAATTTGCACGTGCTGCAGCAAATTAAAGTAACAGGGGTAGGCCTTATGTTTCCCTGCTCCAGCAAAAGTAGGCCAATTTTTTTAATATCTGAATGTAATGAATGGTCTACAAGTGGTTTTGAGAAAGCCTGGGGAGGGTCCCATAGAGCTCCGTAATAGGACCCTTGCTTTTGTGGCATATGTGGGCAGAAAGATTACAAATATAATTCAGTTGAGAGCCATTTGAGGTGGTGGTCTGTTCCAGGAAGCAGCAATTCCTGTTGGATTGTTCACTGCTCCTATTTTGCAGTGCCACAATGGAGCTATGCATTTCTGGCCAGGTCTTCTGGTCCCAGCTTCTTCAGAAGTGGAGTTGTCTTCCATTAAACTGCTTCCTCATAATGCTAGCATGTCAGGTGGGAGGCAAGCCATGCCCTTGTTTTACTGATGCACTGAAAAGCTTTGGAACATTTAAACAGCTTTTCAGTGTTTTAGTATGTGGCTGAATATGTAGGTATGTAAATGGAAGGGTGGGTAAGGTGGCAGGTGGGTTAAGGATAATTGGGCTTGGTCAGGAGGAGTTATCAGGTTGGGCGGGGAGTCGGTGGTTCAGGGGTTAGGTGGGGTTTCGGGGAGGGAGTCGCTGGGTCAGGTTAGGTAGTCGGGGGAGGGGTCGGTATCAGGGGGAGTAGTTGGGCTAGGGGGAGTGTCACTTGTTTGGTTATCCACGAGAATACTAGGATTTTTCCAACTAAAATTTCCTGGGTAATCAGCCAGGTAAATAAATGTTTGAAGTCATGCACTAACTTGGAGCCAGAGACTTTGGAAGGTCCCGTAGAGCAGAGGAATTGCCCATCAAACTTTGCAGGCAGTTCCCAGAGAGAGTGGTGGGACTGATCGGAAGATCTGAGCCACTGGGTTGGCAAACAAGCCATGGAAACATAAAATAAATGGTAGGACATTTAAGAAGTGTAGAAGGACTTTGGAATGGATGTTCACAGATCTCTGAAGATAGCAGGGCAGGATGAGGCAGTTAAGATAAATGGGGTATTTTCTCTTTACAGGTTTTTAAATCTGTTGTTTGCCACAGTTATGTTGTATCTGGAATGTTGCATTACACTGTGCATAACCTGACGTGTATTTGAGCTGGTTTAACTTTCTTCATTACTGACTTTTTTTTAGGTTCAGAGTTAAAGATAAATCTGACCGAGCCACTGTAGAACAGGTAATGATCAATTATATGAATGAAAAACATACATGTGCTTGAGTAGCTCAGAGAAATGATGTATGTTGCAATGCTACCTTTAACCAGGATGCGCATAACATTGGTATGTTTCAGTAAATCAACAAGTGTTTAAAGATTTGTACTCGTGAAATATATAACAGCAACTTGTACTGCGGCATGGTAGCACAGTGGTTAGTGCTGTTGCTTCACAGCGCCAGGATTCTAGGTTCAATTCCCAGCTTGGTTCACTGTCTGTACGGAATCTGCATGTTCTCCCCGTGCCTGCGTGGGTTTCCTCCGGATGCTCCGGTTTCCTCCCACGAGTCCTGAAATATGTGTTTGTTAAGTGAATTGGACATTCTGAATTCTCGCTCGGTGTACTCGAACAGGTGCCAGAGTGTGGCGACTAGGAGATTTTCACAGTAACTTCATTGCAGTGTTAATGTAACTTGTGATACTAATAAAGATTATTCTTATTATTTATATGGCACCTTTAATTAATAAACATCCCAAAGCACATAGCATATTGCATATTTATAAAAGTTAGAATTTTTGTATTGCTATTTTAATATGTATAATTTATAACTCCAGAGCAGAAATGTGTACATAATTAAGTATCAAATATTGTGGCAGAAAAATTGCCTTCACAATTTATCTGACATTTCCAATTATCCACATACAGTTTTCTTTTTGTTAAAATGGAACTGTCTGGCCATTTTGAAGCAGCAGGTGAAATGAAAGGTGCAGACTTTTATTTGGTATAAAACATATTCATTATGCAGCCAGAATTGGGTTACTGACATGCTAAATTATTTATATTTTTAAATAAGTACTCCAGGAAATGGAAAGTTGGGAGGTCATTTTCTGTTTGAAAACCCAAATAAAATAAAATTAGCTAAAATTTTTGGCTTTGTCTAATGCAACATAAAACATGGACTTTTCTGGTCCTGTAAAGACCCCCTATTTTGAGTTTCCGTTTCCCTCCTCAGTAGCTCCAAGATGGATGTCACAGTCCGAGGATTCAGGGTAAACCACTTTGGACAGAGATAAGGAGACATTTCTTCACAGAGTGGTGAGGCTGTAGAATTCATTGCCACAGGAAGTAGTTGATGCTAAAACATTGAATATATTCAAGAGGCGGCTCAATATAGCACTTGGAGAGAATGGGATCAAAGGCTATGGGGAGAAAGCAGGATTAGGCTATTGAATTGGATGATCAGCCATGATCGTGATGAATGGCGGAGCAGGCTCGAAGGGCCAAAAGGCCTCCTCCTGCTCCTATCTTCTATGTATCTATGTGAGAGACTTTGGAGAGATTGCCTTGAGTGTACATTTGGTCTACTGCATTGCGCAAGCATCTGTTCAGTTACTGTAAATCAATGTTTTTTTAAAACTCCAGCTTTTACCATTTTTCAGGTATTAGATCCGAGAACTCGAATGATTCTCTTTAAAATGCTGAGCAGAGGAGTGATCTCACAAATCCATGGATGTATCAGTACAGGCAAGGAGGTAAATCCTTTCTAAAGGCGATGAGAATCACTTTATCGTGAAAAGTATGTACTGTCCCCCTCTAAATGTTAAGTTTTCTCAGCACATGCTAACCATAGTTATGGGATGGGGCCAGCTAATGGCAAAATTATTCTTAACTTTGGAATGACACAGGAAACGGGATAAGAAAATATAAAGCTGGTTATTAGAACTGGGGAAGGAGTGATGAAGTAAACTTTCTGGGAGTCATGACTTGCCATGGCCAATTGACAACTCCACAACAATGGAAATGTCAATAAGTAATGTCAGTAACACTGAGTAGCAAGCTCTTAATGTTGTACTGAAATCTCTCAATCTGTTGACATGGAAGAGGCCAAAATTATTGACGATAAACAAAATGCAATGTGCTTGTGGGAATCCTAAAGATGGCCGGAGATAGTGGGGGAAAGAAAGTTAAAAATAAAATGATCCATTGAATGGGAAATAAACCAGTACTATTACAATAAAACTTTAACAGGAAATTAGAATGCAGCTGGAATGTTTCACCCTTTGACAAGTCAACAACCTGATCTCCCCCGCCACCTCCAAGATGAAATTGACTGTTGCTCAGATTGAAGCCCTTCTCTCATCTTTGCCTTCCCACCTGTACTTGAAGCAAAATCAGTTTACAGACGCCTTTGGAGCAATATTTGCATTCAGAATCCCCCCCCCCACCCCCAGGTCACTTAAAGCTTCACTACCTCATCCATCTCTACCTGCCATTTTCCTATTTTCTTCTCCTCCTTCGCCCCCTCTTTTTCTCTACATCTTTCTCAATCTCCCATTCATCTGTACTCTCCTCCCACTTTCTACACATCAAGGCTGCTTCTTTGACCTTCAGTTCCTTGTTTCCCAGCAATGGTCTCCTCTGCTACTTCAGAAATGCTGTCAGGTGGAACCAGTCAGTATTTTCCCTGTTCTATTTAGCAATCTACTCTTGCCCCATTTCCTCCTCTGACCTTGCCCTTGCTGGGGTGCCAAAGCCAATAGTACTAATTGTGTTTTAAACACCCCAGTTGGGTCAGAGCAAACTGGGAAACAAAACTTTTGGTTTGGATAGTTTAGTATTAATAATTGGCAGGGGTGGGCAGGACCTCTGAGGGGAAGCTGGCCGTTGCCCGAATTAAGGCCCTTAAGTGGCCACCCAGCCTTACATTTTAGGCTAGTGGGTGGATGACAGCTTGGTGGGGGGGACTGGGGTGCACAAATGAACATAGCTGGATCTCAGGTGGGGGTGGTGGGGGGGGGGGGGGGTGTCCCTGTCTCCGTCTCCGTTTCGGTCAGAATCCCTATAGCCCCCTTTTGACTTGGGGCACCCATCCCCTTAAGGCCCAGTGACCTCTGGACCTCCCTCCACACACACACATACACACAACCTCCTGACCCTGATCACATCATTCGCTGTTCTGGAATCCCTGCCACTTGTCTTCCAGTTCCCAGGTCCGATTGCTAGGCAGCTCTGTGCAGTGATTCTTACGGCCACTGCAGCGCTGGGCAGCAGCTGTCCAAGGTGAGACTTCCTCCGGACAGTGAGGCAGAAGTCTCGCCTTATACCAATCAATACCCCTTGGGTCATTGTGATGGTAGGGGCCGAGTCCCGCCATCCTGATAATTTAGGCTACAGTTAGTATCTATCTTCTTTCAAGCCTCCTTTAAAAGTCACCTTTCTGTCTCTATTTACTAACAGGCAAATGTATATCATGCAACTACAATCACTGGAGAAAGCAGAGCAATAAAGATCTACAAAACATCAATCTTAATTTTTAAAGATCGTGATAAATATGTTAGTGGTGAATTCAGGTAGGTTTTTCTCAAATTCCTCTTTTCTATGTTAAGTTTCTTAATTTATAGGCGCAGTATCTTAAATGCGATTTGTGAACTGTAGAAACCAGAGGAATGTATTTATCCCTCTGTTATGTACAACAATTCATGAATTGCATATATGCATACATATCCATTTTAAGCACCAAGACACATGCAATATTAGGTCAGATGACCAAAAGCTTGGTCAAATAAGAAGGACAAAAGCAGGTGGCGAGACGAAAAGATGTAGGGAGAAAATTCCAGGGCTTGGAGGCCGAGACAACTGAAGGCACGTCCACCAATCGCGGAACAATTATGATTGGGAATGCGCAATAAGCCAGAATTAGGGGAGTGCAGGTATCTAGGAGAGTTGTTGGTTTGGGAGCGGGGGCGGGGGAGGAATGGCACGGAGGGATCTGAAAACAAGGATGAGAAATTATAAGTGAAAATGATGCGTAACTGGGAGTCATTGTACATCAGCAAGCATAGCAGTAGGATTATGGTCGACCTCAAGTTTATGGAGTGTAGAATATGGGACACCAGCAGGAGTGCATTGAAATAGTTGAGGTAACGCAATAAAAATTGGTAAAATTTTATTGGCAGTAGTTTAAATGGAAAACTACAACCTCTGAGTTAATCATCAGGCCTTCGAATAGCTTCTGCACATTGAAATTGTCTACCATCCCAGGGGCCACATAGTAATTGTTATCCTCAATGTTTCTTACCTGTAAGTCTTTTTCATTGCCATTCAAGTGGTTGGACATGCAATGTTTTTCAAAGATATTTATAATAATCTATGGCTCCAATGTATTTTCATATTTAAAGCTACTAATGTTACAGCAGGATCTCCGCTTTATTCACTTTCATAATGCTGGTTATGTATTTCACACTCTTCATGATGATTTAAAATCTGCACAAGAACTGCCATTAGTTGTAGAAAGATTAAAAGAAATGCATTTGCCTAACAATTGAAGTAGTGATTTGGAAATATTAACGCTTTTGGAAACCAACTTATTGAATTTAATGTGCTTTTTGAACAATAAAGAAAAATTGAAAGAAGCAGTAACTCTCTTTTCTAGATTCCGCCATGGATATTGTAAAGGAAATCCAAGAAAAATGGTGAGGACTTGGGCAGAAAAGGAAATGCGAAATTTAATCAGGTACCATGAGTAACATGTCAGGACTTTTCGATTCGCCTTTATACAGAGCTGTATAAAAATAGCAAGCCTACAATTTAGTTATAAAAAGTGTCACGGTTTTGAAGTTAGAACAGATTTGCAAATTTTCTTAAAATGCCCTCCGTGCTGTGAATCAAGCCGACTAGAACTTGGATTGTCCTCCAAAGTTGTCTTGTTGCTCCAGCATAGTGCCAGGGATACCAGGGACATCAACCAACACTACTCTGTTCCCCAAGGCAACAGGCCAGTTTTCCAGAACAAACTGGCTACCCTTACTTAAGGAATACGTTATTGTCCATTCTGCACAGTGGCCCGATCAATAGCAAGAATGTTCATGTGCCTATTACAAACACAATGCCTGAACTTCCTTGGAATAGGGAATCGGCATCGGATTGCCACTCCGTGCCCAATTACTTATTTTATTTTCCAGCCTGTCTCGCCTGACCATCTGACTCGGGCAGGGTTGAGATCCAGGCAATGCAGCACATCCCCGGGGCCTGGAGTGGAAGTGAAGAGGCAGCACTCCCCTTTTTTTAACGGCACGACCTGCCAGAAGCCAGATGTGTTCAAAGGTCCATTGAAATTGAGGGGCTTGGAGCAGGCTGGTGGGAGGGGCTCGGACCAGGTAGTGGGGGGAGGCCGGGCCGGAGGTTGCTGGGGTGAGGATGGGGGCCACAGGAGGTCGCTTGGGGGGGAGGGGGGGGGGGGGGGGGAAAGAGAGATGGCGAAGGAGGTCACCAGAGGTGGAGGACACCGCGACCGGAGGAGGTTACTGGGCAGGATCTGCAGGAGGTCATGGGGCGGCAGGCCGGAGAAAGTCGCTGAGGGTGGGGAGCCAGCCAGAAGGAGTCCATTGGGGGATGTGACCCGGAGGTAGTCGCTGAGGCGGAGGGCTCTGGGAAGGGATAGATTTGAGGTCAGGAGGGGAACCAGGAAGGTTGAGTAGGTTGTCGAACTTCGTATTGGGGACAGCTGGCGTCCCGACTTGCCAGGGAAGGGGGGTGGTGATTGTTGTGCGGGTGGTATTGGGCCTTGAGAGTGTGAGAGGAGAGTGCCCGGTGAAATTCTTGCTCTTGCACTTTATTGATTCTTTAATTATATGTTCTCTTGAACTAATAAAGATCTAGGACGATACGATTTGAACACTCGAATGCAGCTCCAGAAAACTTGCTCTAAATAAACAGATTTAATATGATAAAATAGGCGATGATGGTATTCTGTGCAAGCATGCTAAATGTTTGCGATAGCAAAATGCAAATGCCAGGTCATCTATTTTACAAAGATGTTAAATGTAATTCTGTTTATTTTGGACATAGGTTGCAAACAGCAGAAATCCCCTGTCCAGAACCCATCATGCTGAGGAGTCATGTGCTTGTTATGGGTTTTATTGGTAAAGATGATATGTGAGTATTTTTTTCCTTTTGTGGAATTCAAATCTGCACCTTTTTATTTAAGAGATATTCGATAATTTAGCTAACAAAGCTGTATGTTATGCACATACTCATCTAGGATTGGAAGAAGATAGGATAGTTAAATGGGGGTTTATGGTGGCGATTGTGGTTTTTTGTTTAATTAATTTATTACCCATCCTTAATTGCCCGTGAATTGAACTGAGCGACTTGCTAGGCCATTTCAAAGGACATTTTAGAGTCAACACATTACTATGTATCTGGAGTCGCATCTCAGGCCAGACCAGGTAAAGACAGCAGATTTCCTTTCTGAAAGGACATTAGTGAGCTGGATGGTTTTTACAACAATCAACAATGGTTTCATGGTCATTAGCCCTTTAATTCCAGATTTTAAAAAAATTCTATGATGTGCTGGGATTAGAACCCAAATCCCCAAAGTATTACGCTGGTTCTCTGGATTACTAGTCCAGTGACAACACCACTACCTCCCCTATGTGTGTGTGTCCTGGAATCAATCCTTTGCTTTTGTGGAAGTCATTCATTTCAACCTTTGGTGGGTGTACTTGTAAATAAGTGATAGGCACACTAAGCCGAACTGAATCTGGCACGGTTATGAAAGGAAATAAAGTGATTCATAAACAGAGCGTATCAAAGGATTCAAGTAACAAGGAACATCAGTTTACGCAACAACCTGCACTTGGGTAGAAACTTCAGTACAGGAATAGGTGTCACGGCAATCACAGGAACGTAAACAACCAAAATTGTAATCAAGAAAAGGAAATATTACCACAGGTACTTAGAGGCTAGGTGAAAGAGATTGGGCATTCTGAAAGAGGAGGGAGAGAGGTGTAGAAGCAGAGGGATATAGGCAGGAATATAGACCTTGGAGTCTAGACAAGTGAAGACATGGCCACAAATGGTGGAATATTGGAAGTGTGCGATGCACTGGAGACCAGAATTAGAATAATTTTTTTGGAGAATTGTAGGGCTGGATGAGGTTGGGGAGCAAGGTAAGGATGAGTCAATGTAGGTCAGCAATGCAGGGGTGATGAGTGACTGGAACGTGTTTTGGGTGAGTTCAGGTTAATGGAGGGTGTAAGCTGGGAGTCCGGCTAGGAAAGCATTGAAGGTAACAATAGCATGAATGATTGTTCCAGCAGCAGAAAGGCTGAGGTACGGTTGGAGACTGGTGATATTATTGAACTGTAAGTCAGTAGTCTTTGTGAAGGACAAGAGTTGGAAGCTCAGCTTGGAGTCACATAGGATACTGTGGCTGGTAGAGCCTGAGTGAGTGGGGAGGAAGAGCAATGGAATTGGTGGCAAGGGAATGGAGATTGTGGCAAAGCCAAAAGGCAGTGGTCTTCTCCATATTTAATTGGAGCCAATTGTTGCTCATCTAGGGTTGCATATCAAATAGGCAGTCTGATAACAAAGAGGCAGTGGAAGAGTTGAGAGAAGTATTGGTGAGATGAGACAGATTTCACAGCATACACATGGACCTGACTTTGTTATCTTTGGATGATGTTGATATGGAGCAGAAATAGGCTAATGATAGATTCATGGATACGCCAGAGGTAACTGTGCAGGGGCCGCTTCGGAAAACCATTTCAGGAGATTATCTGACTGAGTGGGTGTTTGAGTGCAATCGGGTAGGGGCAGTCCCACTCAGCAGTATAATGAGATTAATATTTTAAATATCATTGGAACATTTTCACCCTAAGGGTAATAGAACAAAAACTAGTGGGTTTGAAAGGACATTGAGTGGATGTAAAAGAATATTCTGTGAAAAGAATAGGAGACGCTAATCTTTCGAAAGGAAGCTTAATGAGCCCAAGGGTCTACTCCTATTTGCAAAATTTATGTATTTATATACCAAATTTACTCCCTAGGTTTCTCTTCTACTTTGCCAGTTCTAATTTTTATATTGTTCTAAAACTCTCAAGCAAAGATTTAATTTTCCTGATCTGTATATAATCTGCTCTTTGATTCTTGATGATAAATTATTTCACTAACCTAACTAAGCGCAACTTTTAATAGTAAGAAGTCTTATAACACCAGGTTAAAGTCCAACAGATTTGTTTGGAGTCACTAGCTTTCGGAGCGCAGCTCCTTCCTCAGGTGAGGAAGGAGCTGCGCTCCGAAAGCCAGTGACTCTAAATAAACCTGTTGGACTTTAACCTGGTGTTGTAAGACTTCTTACTGTGCCCACCCCAGTCCAACGCCGGCATCTCCACATCACAACTTTTAATAGTATTTGGAATGCCCCATTTATCTTTAATTTGCCACTCTAGTTCTCCCAAAGACTAGAGGTGGAATTTACCGGCTGTTCACGCCAGCGGGATATTCTGGTCCCACCTATGGCTCACGGGTGTCCTGGCGACGAGGATGCAGTCAACGAGAAATCCCGTTGACGACGGCGGGACCAGAAATTCTCACTGGTGAGTCACCTCCACCACTGAAAAACATGCGGCGGGTTGGCTGGTAAATCCCTCCCTAAGTGAATTTATTAAATGAGTAGCTGAACCGCACGAATCAGCAAAGTTCCAGCTTTGCTCTCAGCCAGGTAAGCTGATTTCAGTTAGGACAGCAACAGCTGAGACATTAAGGAGGGTGTAGTCAGCACAGGATGTTTGCACTTGTTGAATACTGTGGTAATAGTGATCAAGATTTAGACTGAGTTTGTTTGTATTGGTTGAAAAGCCTCCTACACCTACTTTCAAAGCACAGATACTTGAACAAAGTAGCAAATTATTTCTGGCACCCTGGGACAACTCCAGAAAGGAGTCAATGCCTTGGGAGAATATCTTATCAAAATACTTTTTCCGTACGTTAAACATTAACTGACATCAACTTTTGTGTCATAACCTCCTTTAAAAATGTAAAATAAACATAGATTTGCAGAGTAAACTTTGCAATTTTGAAGAACATACTAAAACATAATCAAAATGCTCATAAATGAAGCCTAATTAAAAACATTGCATATTTGAAGATAATTCAAAAGTTCAAATGTCTATTGATTTTCCTGTTGACCATGCCATACATACTCACTTTATGTTGGTTGCACAACCAGATATCTCTTTTATTGTCTATAAAAGAAAATTGTATACATTTTTGTTTCATTTCTTGTGAGCAACTTGTTTTGAAGAAGGATTTTTAGGAATGACTCGATAATAATTCTACAGGGTTTAAGTAGCTATCAATGGACATATAGGTTCCCTGCAATCTGTACACTAAGATCTCACTATAAAACACAAAAATTTCTATGTATAGTTTAGAAATAAATTGTTGAAGACTTGAATTCAATTTTGCTACAAAAAATCAGTGAATATACACAAACATTTTGCAGTGAAGGGAATTAATAGCCAGTGCTTTAACTGCCTTGCCTTTTATTCCCTAGGCCAGCCCCACTGTTGAAGAATGCTCACTTGTCTGAATCCAAGGCCCGTGAACTATACCTATTCATTATTCAGTACATGAGAAGAATGTACAAGGATGCCAAGCTGGTTCATGCAGATCTCAGTGAATTTAACCTGCTGTAAGTTGTACCCTGATGTCTTTCTACCTATTGAATCTTGACAGCCGTTAGCCTTTCTAATGCATTTGTTCCTTTATAACTTCTCTCAAACTTCCTCCATACCCTGTCCAAAACAGAGGCAGTTTTCTACGTTAAGAACGCTGTATAAATGTGCATTGTTATTAGGTTATCTGTTGCATTTACCTATCCTGAAATGACCAAGACCAGTATGTAATTCTGTAATTTCTTACACCAAAAGTTACAGAAATGTTTTGACATGTGTAATAACTGAAGCAGCAAGTACTTGCATTTATATTGCTGTTTTAATATCAGAAAACGGGTAGTTCGCAAGACTGTAATCGGCAAAAAATTGACTCACGGCTAAAGAAGGAGGTGTCTGTGTGTGATTAAAAGCTTTATCAGATGGGTTGTAAGGAGGAGTTAATAGTGGATAGTGAGATATGGCCATGATGATTGCCATATTATTCAATACATTATTGATTATTACACATTATTGCACATCAATATAGAATGTAGGAGTAATAGTGGACCTGGAAGCAGTGAAACTTGGAATAATTCACAATGAACTGTGTAAATTTATTTCCTGCCTCGGGCTGCTTATTGTGTGTAATTTCAGTCATTTGTTTTTCTCTCTCACACACTCCCGGCCGTATTGTATGCCTATTTTACACAAATTACTATTTTTTAAAAAGAGGTGTTTTAGTAAGGAAAGAAAACTTAGTTGAGCTTCATTACAGTGGGTGGACTAGACTATGATGGGGGGAAATCACATAGAATTTAGAGTCAAAGAAATGGCTGGAAATAGATCCAGGCCTCGGAGCTGACTTGTGGGAGAACCAGGACCTTCAAAGTTAACAAATGTAAAAAAAATAAGAAAGTGGCATCGCAGGACAGCAGGGTTGGCTGGTGAGTATTGCAGTTGAATTTTTACTCTTTAAGCTAGAGAGGCGTGTCAAGCTCAGAACAAAGTATCTAAGTTACCATTGCTTAATTAATGAGCTTTTATTAAAACAACCTTGAGTTTATTTCTGTTAAGTTTAGTTGGGCTAATAAGTAGAGGCATGCAAGGGCATCTCAGTCCCATTTATTGCACATCCTGTTCCATGTGGGTATTCCAGGACAGTGCAGATAGTGTTTCAGCTGGAGGAGATTGAGCTCCGCGCTTTGGAACTCGAGCAGTCATTGGTGGTGCATCCGTGTGGCTGGATTTCGTTGGTAGCACATTTGTAGAGTTTGTCAGCCTGCAGCCTATCAGTATGTGGGTAGAAAGCGAATGAATGACTGAAATCCTGGGTTTATAGGTGGAGGCATAGAGCACAAAAGCAAGGTCATTGTGATAAACCATACAACACTGTGGTACGGTCTTAACTGGAGAATTGGGTATGGTGTTTTAGAAAAGTTGTGGAGACTTGGAGAAGGTGGGGAATGGTTTCAGTTTGGTTGTGTGGGTAGATTGAAGAAGCTGGGGTTCTCCTTGGAGAAGAGAAGGTTGAGTTGAGATTTAGTGGAGAGGGGTCTGAGCAGAGAAGATAAGACAGAAGGGCCGAGAACCAAAGAATGTTGATTTAAAGGTGATTGGCAAAAGAACAAATTGTGGCATTGAGTGAAAACCCTTTTACTTAGCGAGTGGTTAGATTCTGGAATGTGCTACTTGAGCATGATGTATGCAGAGGCAATCAGGGTTTTCAAGGACTAATTGGAAAGTACTGGGGGGAGGAGTAATGCAGGGCCAGGGATAAAGGGTGAAGGAGTGTGACTAACTTAGTTGCTGTTGTAGAGAGCTGGCACAGACATGGCAGGCTGACTTACCAGCTTCTGTGCAATAACCATTCTCTGATGTTAGGAATTTGCATTTCATTAATAGGCCAGTCAGCTCAACTGGCCTCTCCACTCCACACAAGTCTTCTCTCCTTATTGCATCTTACCTCATCTGCATTTCACATTCTAACCATTCTCTGGGTAAAACGTTGATTTTCCTGAAATGTTTGTTCAATTTCTAGTTATGAGCCCTTGCTTTGGAACCCCTACAGGTAGAAACATTGTCTCTGTGCCCACTCTGTCAAACCCTTTTATACAAGCCCTACATTACGTCACATCTCATTCTCTTGTCTTTCATGATTGTTGTAACCTTTCAGATCTGGCATAATCCTTCTAAATCATTTTTGTACCTTCACATCCTTGTAATATGCACACAGTACTCTAAATATGATATGTTAATAGGTTTCCCACCAATATTAAATAAGCAGCTATGCTAAGTATAATTTATTACTGCATTTATAGGTGTATAGAATGATTTTCGAAGAAATTGATGGGACTATTTTTGTATCATTTGCCATAAGTATGTTGAAATTCATTTCAAAATAACTCATCTTCATGACTTTGTTTAGTTTTATCTGTAAAAATCTTGGTACAGCCTTGATGGAAGTCAAGACTTTGAAGAAGGAAGGTGATTTGTACACACTTTATTTTTCTGGTATCCTGCAGGTACCACAATGGGGGAATTTATATAATTGATGTATCACAGTCAGTGGAGCATGATCACCCTTGTGCCTTGGAGTTTCTCCGAAAAGACTGTCTCAACATTAATGGTGAGTCAAAAACAACTAATTTTTAAAGTGTTTATTGCAATTTTACATTTTATAAAGTAGCGCAACAAAGTTAGAAAATAATACATTGCTGTAAGCAAGGACAGGAGGGGGGGGGGGGCAGAAACAGCTTAACCCACATGAGTGCAGAATGGAACGGGAGGATGACATCAGAACTGTCTTAATACAATCCCCATCACAACCTTCTCTTTCTAGATACCAGACTATCTGTAGCCAAGAACAGATTAGTATACACACCCTTGTAAAAAACAAAAGAACGTACACAGAAACCTCAGATCTGAGTGGAATAACGTGCGTACTACAAAGTGCAACTAAACCCCCAAAACAAACCCAAGGCAGAACCAAAACTATGAGGGGGGGGGGGGGGGGGGGGAAGAGAGAGAGGACTGGCAACAATAACAACACATTCAGACTATGATCAAACCTTCAGGGCCTCCCAAAATAAAATGGGAAGGATAGAGAAGCAAAGGAAAACCTATCAGGGCTATACAACCAGATGGTGACACCCACCAGTGAAGAGGAGAGCAGGCCACTCAATCGACAAAAGGGTGACCCGACACCCCCCCCCCCCCCCCCCCCCCCCCCCCCCCCCCCCCCCCCCCCTGCCGAGGGGAATAGTAGGGTACCCACCAAGACACACAACTCAACCCTTTCCCAGGGCTCCGTGTACCAGCGAGACAGGGAAGCAAAGCCCAGCCTCCAGGAAGCCCCTTGCCTGCGTGTCTGTGTCCCGTGTCTGTAGGGGCACCAGGATAACGGGCACAGCACTGGACCTGGCCAGACCAACATCAACCGACATGCAAGAAACTATATCCCCAGGACCTCCAACACACCCCAGACACCTGCACCCTCGTCAAGTCTGTACCTTTCCAGCCCCATCTACTGCAACGTGCCATAAGAAGATAAGAATTCCAGCCTGGGGAGGGGGTCCTCCTGCCTGGGAAGAAGAAGAACCGTCTAGACACCCAACATTAGGCAGCCTGGGAGTGGGCACCACCGGACCACATCAGCACAAGAACCAACATAATGATCATCCGAATGAAGAGAAGAAAAGAATCTCCAAAGAGCAGACAGCCAGCCTAACTTAAAGCAACCACCATCACAGAAAGGATATCCAGAGCAATTACCTCCTCGGCAACCCAACCACTACAACAGTCCAGGGGAGAAATGCTGAGAGAGACACCCAAATGGAGGAAAGAAAAAAAAAACAATCTCGAGGAGGAGTCCAGTCCTCCCCAGGATACAAACTCAGCCCAGGCCAAAGAAGGATAAAGACACCGATTCTTAATTCAAAGAACATTAAAAATAAATGTATGAATCCAAAAGAAAAACCTGAAATAGGTTAGCTCTAACTGGATAAGCTCAACCTCGGTGAGGGCAAACTAACCCTACCAACCACATCCATCCTCCCACCCGTCACCCCATCACAGCTCTACTCATCCTCTTCGTAGACAGGTCAGGGAAACAAAAGACGTTCCCCTTCCCCAAACACAAGGATTATAAGACAATAACCAAAAGAGGTAAAACTGCACAAGTCACACTTCCCATAATTTGTTCCATGATTTTGCTGGAACAGGATATGGATAAATCAACGACCATGGTCATCATGTGAACATTTAAAGAAAAGACAGCAATGTAAAGTAATCAGCAGGGAGTAACATCCAGGAATATAGAAGATCCACACAGTAAGTTACAGGATAAAGACACCCTCCATGTCACATGAGAAGGCAAAGGATCAATGAGCACTCAACAGGATCTCTCAAGGATTCCAACAGTCGAAGCGCAGTTCTGTAATTCAATCAGGAACTTATCTCCCATCTCTAGCCATGGACCAGGCTCGTGGGGGTACCCTGCCCGACTCCTATCTCGTGAACCCAGCAGGTTTATCGACACCATGCAGCAGGATTTCGACAATGCAAAGGTGGCCCCTAACCAGGGACAGTGCTCTTTCAAGTGTAAGAACCCTCCCATGCGCCTCCACCACTCTTCAAAAGGTACCTCACAGTCCTTCACAGTGAGCTCTAATGACCTGCACCGCAGAACCAAAATTCTCAATCAAGACAACATCTTCAATGGCGGCCATTATCGGATGCACACAGCACCTCCCAAGCGAGAGCCCGCTCAGCCGAAACAGAGCCACTGCAAGCTGGGAACCACTGCAGCTCACTCCGACGGTCTCTGCTCTTTCCTGCAAAAAAGCAATCGGGATCTTCCGGGGACATAGCACTAGCCAAGCCAGTACGCAATGTGCACTAGAATGAATCATGGGATTAAAACATGAGCAGAGCTGGAGTTCCCAAAAACGCAACCACTCCGCGCTCACATCATGTGACCCCCGCACAATTATTTTTGTTTTTGCTCTGATCTTTTCCTTGCTATGGGCAGCACGGTGGCATAGTGGTTGGCACAGTTGTTTCACAGCTCCAGGGTCCCAAGTTCGATTCCTGGCTTGGGTCACTGTCTCTGTGGAGTCTGCACGTTCTCCCCGTGTGTGCGTGGGTTTCCTCCGGGTGCTCTGGTTTCCTCCCACAGTCCAACGATGTGTGGGTTAAGTGGATTGGCCATGTTAAATTGCCCTTTGTATCCAAAAAGGTTATGTGGGTTACTAAGTTACGGGGATAGGGTAGAGATATGGGCTTGTGTAGGGTGCTCTTTCCAAGGGCCGGTGCAGACTCGAGGGGCTGAATAGCCTCCTTCAGCACTGTAAATTCTATGAAAATGCTCAATAGTTATATAGTAAATCTGTCATATAGTAGGTTAAACATAGAATATTTCATGTAAGTGTCCCTTTAAGAAATGTGGCTTGAGTGATGTCATTGTGTGGGTGGAGCTGGGCTGTGGCTCTGTTTTACTTTTAGTTTACACTGTTGGAAGCTGGATTCAGCCAAAGAAGGTTTCTCTTCTCTCTGCATGTTAAAAGGTATCCAGATCATCGATAATTTGCTGTTTTCTGTAAATTCAAACCTACTGTTGTAGCGAATAGGGTTTGTCTGGTTTATTAGATGTTGTTATCAAACAGTTAAAAGGGAAGTTATTAAGGGTTATATGAGAACTGTACCTGTTTGCTTACTGTGTGTGTTTATAGAAATGTTAACTGAATTCATAGAATAAACTTTGTTTTTGATTAAAAGTGTTTAAGGCCTTTGTTGAATAACACCTGAAAGGTTATGTCCTTATGCTCCTCATAACCAAAATCTATAAACGGTTGTGGGTCAGGTGAACTCCATGATATACTTTGGAGTTTTCTAAACCCTGGCCCATAACAATATGCATAAACCAGCTAAAGTTTTGAGTGTCAGAACAAGCAAACCACCACCACGAGAGAAAGTAGTGGTACTGCCACTAGACTACTATTCCAGAGACCATGGCTAATGTTCTGGGATCCTGGGGTTCAAATCCTGCCACGCAAATGGTGACAATTGAGTGCCATAAAAATCTGGAATTAAAAGTCTAATGATCATGCAACCATTGTCAATTGACTTAAAGGTAATCTTCTCGTTGCCCTTTACGGCAGGAAATCTGCCATCCTACATGTGATTCCAGCTCTATGGTTGACCCTTGAGTACCCTCTGAAATGGCCTGGTATGCTGCTTCAGTTCAAGGGCAATAAACTCTGGCCCAGGCAGCAATGCCCGCATCCCCAAGTAATTAAAAATTATCTATATTTTTTTATATATGCACTATGAGTTGACCCCTGATACCTTCTCCCGAGTGCACTACTACTTTTTTAAATTTTTATTATTTATAAATTTAGAGTACCTAATTATTTTTTCCAATTAAGGGGCAATTTAGAGTGGCCAATCTACCTACCCTGCACATCTTTGGGTTGTGGGGGTGAAACCCACGCAGACACGGGGAGAATGTGCAAACTCCACACGGGACAGTGACCCAGGGCCGGGATTCGAACCCGGGTCCTCAGCGCCGTAGGCAGCAATGCTAACCACTGTGCCACCGTGCTGCCCCAGTGCACGACTATTTAAGAAGTATTTTTAATTGTGTAAATAGAATTTAAAATGTTGTCTACTGTGTATCCATTGCACTGTTCATTTCAAGCAAAGGCTGTCCAATTAATTTGCATTTTTCTACTAAAAAGAGCATAGTGTTTATGCTTATATTGTTTTATTATTCACTATTTTATTGGCTGCAAATTGGCATACTGTTTAAACGTGTTTGTTTCACTTTTACGATATGACATTTTGTTAAATTCTGTTCACATTGTATCTGATTGGGAGACGGTAGTACAGTGGTATTGTCACGGGAGCGGTAATCCAGAGACCCAGGGCAATGCTCTGGGAAACCGGGTTCAAATCCTATCAATAAAAATCAGGAATTAAAAGTTTAATGATCATGAAACCATTGTCAATTATCATTAAAAACCTCACAGGTTCATTAATGTCCATTTAGGGAAGGAAATCAGCATTCCTTACCTGGTCTGGCCTACATGTGACTCCAGATCCACAGCAATGTGGTTGACTTTAAACTAGTGATGGGTCAGTAATATTTATGTTGGTAGTTTTGAGATATTTTTATTATTCCACAACAGTGTTGTTCCATATTTATACACTGTCTTCATCTAATAGCTGCCTGAAACAGACCTCCTTGATCTGTAGAATGTTCCAGATTTGCATGCTCGGTCTTTACAGAATTGAAAGAATTGTGTGTTTTCCATTAATATTGAAATGTCTTCATTATTGTCTTCTTTTTCTTTTGATAGAATTTTTCCGTAAACATGATGTTGCTGTCATGACTGTGCGAGAACTTTTTGAATTCATCACAGACCCTTCAATTATGAAAAATAATCTTGATGCTTACCTTGAGAAAGTAGGACTTTGTACACCTGTATTTTTATAAAATGAAACATTATTTCTTTAATCAGTAAGACCCAGAAACTGTGCTCTTGTCTGTACACATCCTGCCAACTGTTTCTATATTTAAATTCCTATCTATCGATAGAGGATGGAAATTGCCTACATAGGCTTTTCATGCAATTCAGTCTGTGTCTTTACCAATGCCAGTGTTGTACTTCTGGTAATTAGGCAATGGAAATAGCTGCAGAAAGAACAGAAGACGAACGATCCAACCAGGACAAAGTAGATGAAGAGGTGTGTATCTTCGACTCAAGAGAATCTATTGGAATGTTGTTACCTATATTTTGGCTTTCATTTTATGCACATGCTTTTTAATGTTCGTCCAGTGACATTATGGTTCCCTTTTGGCACAACATGGCACTGTTGTGGCACAGCAGTTGATAAGTACCAGACTACCAAAATTCCCAAGGGAAACTTGAATCAACTGCCACAACAATTTGCAATTTGTGTATTAGGAGGAGTTATCTAAAGTCAAGATATGTAACATTCAGGACATGTGATATTAAATATTAAAGTTAAACATTTGTTAAAATAAAATGACACTTAAAATGCAAGAACAACTTTACACAGTTAACAGTACTTCTATCAACAGTTCCTAAAATATTTTGGTTAAACTTGATGGCAACGATCCTCATAGAGTTTTAATCTATAGAAAATATTGACATCTCATGAAATTATATATTTTTTTAAAGCAGCCATGTTGCACACAACAAGATCTCATAAACTGCAAAAGTTGCAAAATACCAGTGGTGTTGTTCATAACACTGGGAAACTCCGTGCTTCTGTTTTACTGTGCATGGGAAGTTGCGTTTGAGATGGTGCCTCAGTTTAACATTTCTGTTTTCTAATAATGCGGCAACGATAAGTGTTCAGAGTCCTGTGGTAAGCCTTGAAACTGCAACTTTCTGGCTGGGAGCTGAAAGTATTATCTTCTGACCAAACTAGAACTGTAATTGATTATTTTGTGTAAAACTTAGGACGGTATTGCACATATAATCAATCAAATAAACATACTTTAAAAAGGCAGTGAATGTAATCCTCACTTCGACACCAAGATAGTGTTAATATTCTAGAATTATTTTGGTTAATTCTTGTCAATTCTGACCAGTGGTTATTATTTTTAAATACATTTATTAACCTTTCTGTAGGTGTTCAAAAATGCCTACATTCCTAGGACGCTGAATGAAGTGGAACATTATGAACGAGATGTTGACATGATGATGAAGCTCAAGAAAGAAAATGTGACCACAGATAGACAGCATGACAATGTAAGTGGCTGGGGAAAAAAGATTGAGTTTTGTGTGAAATATTCTAAAGATTTTCTGCTCATTAAAAGAATGCTCCAGGGAAAGACATTGGCCCTGTCCTTGTTCATTGGTGAAAATATTCCCACTTCTTAAAAATGAATTATCCATGTTCCTACCCTCAAGAAACTGTTCTTCCAACAGAAATTGTTATTTTCATGTTCTTCCAGCTGGACCTCTGAAAGTTTTTGTTCTACTTCTTTAAATTAATTCATGGGATGTAGATGCCGTGGGCTAGGCCAGCATTTATTGCCCATCCCTAATTGCCCTTGAGAAGCGCGATTAGCCGAGAGTCATCGCAATCACCCGGCTTTTTCTGCAGCGGTGACAATCTGACAATTTTGGATATCCACACGTGCCTGGTTACCTGCAGATATCTGGAGGTTGCTGTCGCAGTGCTGGCTGCTAGACTTGGCATTGAAATCGCTGTAATGGCATGAAATTTTGTTACTTAACCATTAGTTCCACACTAAAGACGAGTTTTTTAAAATAGTATATTCAGGAGTAAGGCAATCTTTAACCAGGTAATGAGTGATAAATACTTGCTGAACAACCTGTGACACTGGAAAATCTATTTTAAAACTGGCGACTCATTCCCTCAGAAGAAAATTATGTTGTAGCTTTTTTTAAAAATCTGCTTTTTTCCCCCTCTTTCACCCGTAATCCCATCTATATGTGCCAACCTTTTATTTCACTTCCTGTACAATAGTATAAATATACTGTTTGTTTCCTTTTTATTTCTTGGTTTGCCGCCTGCCTCAGTGAAGATACCCTTGCTTTGCTTGTTCTGCTGATAAATGTCACAAATTCCCAGTATGTATTGAATCAGGTGCTGGATTAATAGAGATAGCTGATGAGAAACCTGCAAAAAGTCTGTGGCCATGTGCACTTGAGGTGAACAACAGCTACTGTTCCTTTGCCACTGAGGGGACAATTAGGTCATTGTGTATCTGTCAGACCCCTGACTTAGGTGAGGATATCATAGGCCCGAAGGTGAGCTAAAGAAATATATATATTTATTGGTGATGGCAAACCACACAATGATACCTTCGTGCAAAGGTGTTTACTTGTACTCCAAATCCCAGTACAAAAATATTATTTACAATATACCGGGGAAAAAATGTTTTGACAGACGAAAATAACAACAACTTAATCAAACACAAAACAAACCCTTCCCCAGTATGGCTTTTCAGCTATGAGCTACTGTGTTGGTTCCAGCTGCCTGAAACAGGCGCGAGTCCAAATACAGTAAATACTTAAAATAACATACACCATTATAATCACTTGCAAATTAACAATCCGGATTTTAGATACAAATCAAATACAGAATAAATCTAAATACAAGTATAATAATTCCATAAGTTAATCAGACACTTTCAAAAACACTCCCGACTATGGATCTCCCCAACATCGGAGATCTGAGCATGTGCAACTTTTGAACAGACACTATACCGAACATGAAAAACAAGGTAAGTAATATAGACAATGTCAAGTAATCTATTTTTTTTTTTTAAAGTACCCAATTCTCTCTTTTTTTCCACTTGAGGGGCAATTTAGTATGGTCAATTCACCTACACTGCACATCTTTGGGTTGCGGCGATGAGACCCACGCAGACACGGGGAGAATGTGCAAACTGCACACAGACGGTAATCCGGGATTGAACCTGGGCCCTCTATGCCGTGAGGCAGCAGTGCTAACCACTGCGCCACCGTGCCACCCCAAGTAATCTAGATTTACTGAGGTTATTAACAGCATGCCAGAAGGCCATTGACTGGGCTCTCTATCAGTCTCTTCAACATTTGATTATAGAGATGAATCAGTAAAGTGAGGGAAATTCAACAAAGAGAATTCTGATTTCACATCCAGTCTCAGAAACAATGGTACAGAAACAATGGTACAGCAACCATCAGTAGGCCATCCGTTATGTGGCACAAGTGTATTAGGAGGGGCCATGGTATTTTGCATGTTCCTATTTAAGGCACCCCTACAGAATCAACCTGAATCGGAGCATCAGTTGAAGAATGAAATTTGACTAACTCTGACCTAACAAAATGCAAAATATCCAGATCCCATTTGAAGCTGCCTTTGTGGCCTTCGAGCTATTCTCTAATGTTCCAAACTAATGATGTATTGTGCAAATATTTCCTTCAGTGCTGATTATTGTAGCATAGTGGTTAGCATTATGGCTTCACAGCGCCAGGGTCCCAAGTTCGATTCCCAGCTTGGGTCACTATCTGTGCGGAGTCTGCACATTCTCCCCGTGTCTGCGTGGGTTTCCTCCGGGTGCTCCGGTTTCCTCCCACAAGTCCCGAAAGACGTGCTATTAGATAATTTTGACATTCTGAATTCTCCCTCTGTGTACTCGAACGGGAGCCAGAATGTGGCGACTAGGGGCTTTTCACAGTAACTTCATTGCAGTACTAATGTAAGCCTACTTGTGACAATAAAGATTATTATATTCATATTTTAATTAATTGATGTTTTAACATAACATCCTTTTTAGAAGGGCCAAGTTCATGTATTCTTTAAGAAGTATCGCGTATTTAATAGATCAAAACCTTTTGTTCAGTAAAAGCTACATAGGCAGAATTGTTCTATCTATCTGTTTATATCCATCCTTAATTATATTGTATGCCATCATAAAAGCATAATATTAACAAATGTTTTACACTGGATTTAAAACCACATAACTGAACTTTTGCTTTTACTTAGATTCTGTACCAGACAGTGACAGGAATGAAGAAAGACTTAACTGGTGTACAACAAGTAAGATTTACAATCATTATGCCAAAGAATTTCAGAAGTAAAGAATCTTGTATCCAGTTTTTTGAGAGACCTTCCGGATCTGGTTCAAATTACAAGCAAGGTTAAGGAAGTTGGACTTATTTTATTTGGAAATGAGAAGATCAAACGGTTATAAAGGAGATTTATAAAATTGATCTGGGCAAAATATTCATTTTGGAGAAGGACTAACTTTCCAGAAATGCCATTAAATAAACAATACAAGTACAATTTTGAACTAATTGAATCAGTTTCTGAAGACACGATACTTGGGCTTGTTCAGCCAATTAGCTTTTCCTGTTAAAAAACTCATCAAAGAAAATGAATAATTATTGTCCATTTGACTGCACTAATAATGAACTTGTCAGTGGGGCCCTTACTGTTAATTTATCATACAGATTCTGATGGCAGATTATTTCTTATTAATCCAAATTAATTTTTACTTATTTATACCAGGTGCCTGCTCTTCTTGAGAATTCCGAAGAAAAGTCTAATTCTGAAAATGATACCTCCGACTCGGAGCTTGGTTCTGAAGAAGAAGGGCAAAGCATCTCCCCTAAAGAAGATGAGCAGGCAGACAAAACTAACAAAAAGGTTAGCTTTCATTTGATAGTAGATTCCTTTGGCAGTCATACACAGAAGAAGGGTGGGGGGGGGGGGGGGGGGGGGGAGCTTTGTAGGTTTATTGGTGTCCTCGCATTTAAAATCAGCCAGTGATTTAACTGATGAATTATGCTGTGTTTGATTATTTTGGTAAATGCAGCAAATTAGGTTTTAGTGCTGTTGTGTACTTTCAATGTAATTGTTCAAAGTAAAGTTACGCGAACTAATATTTAGGAATCCTGAACAATTTATAGCTTGGTTATTCATTATTTATCACTAATACTAGTCGATAACCACGGGGAGTAAAGATGAAATCCAAACTTCAATTCTACAGTTAGAGGCAGGGTATAACTTAGCCAGGGCTGAGCTAGAACTGCAGTGATAGAGACTAGATAGTATTAGAGGGAGATTTACAGACAACACAAAAAGTGACTTTGAACATAAAGAAAAAAGGTGGCTTTGTGCTATCCGGCCAAAGAGTTTCAAGGTAAGTGGAATGCCTGGGGCTTGCGTTTGTTGATATTGCTAAGAATGACTGGATGGTGTGAGAGATTTCACCATTGACTGGTTGGGGTGGGCTCGATGGACCTGATTCTTTTCCTTTTTGGGGCCAATCACGTTCTAGGACCAAGGAAGTAAGTTTTGAAGCCAGGCCCCCAGTCAAAAATAACAGTGGTTTCCTTGGTTACGAGGAACACTGGACGTAGTGGATATTAGCTTTTCTAACTAGTGCAATCTTTTTTGACAGTAAAGTTGTATTCCTGAAAATATAAGATGAAATTATCATTTCATTATTTGCGCTGTTCAATGAGCTATTGTGGTAAACTGACGAAGTTGCCTGGAAATGAATACACAGGGAAAAAAAAGTAAAAATAGTGTTGTTTCATCTATGTTTATGACCCACATCTGAACAATGTTATTTCTGTTTCTAGGATAAGAAAAGAATAGTTAAAGAAGCCCAGCGAGAAAAACGAAAAAACAAAGTACCTAAGCATGTCAAAAAAAGAAAAGAGAAGGTTGCAAAAATGAAGAAAGGGAAAGCATAGAAATTTGAATAGTGCTTTGTATTAGAGCAGCTGGTGACTTCAGAATTGGTTGGCAACCATTCACAAGATTATTAAATAAGGAAGACCATATGGTGCATCTTAAGCAGAATTTCTGTTCCTGGACCCAGATTATGTGACAAATTCTTGTGGCGTGACCCAGATGGAGATTTTGGAGAAGGGGCAAATCAAGTGGCCATCTTGGGGGGACCCCATTCAATTACAGACAGCAGGTGGGCTCCCAAAACTGGAGGGCCAATAGGAGCCATCCAACTCTTGAAGATCGGTAGCACCACCATCAGAGGTGGATGCTTCTGGTGTAGGTTGGCATTTTTCAACTGCATTCCGAACCTTGTCTGAATCACATCGTAAACACAAATGTTTGTGCAGCAATTTGGGAGCATGCATCCCATTTCTATGGAGACCAATAACTCAACCAGTACCATATAATCCATAACAGTATGAAATTTCCTGAGGGGCTTCGGCTTCAGCCTGGATGCGATCAGGAAACTCCCAGAAAGTTGTGTCCTCGAGCAGTATAATTGGATAGTCACTGCTGGCAGGCGGATGGCCTTGAACCCAACCCCCCAAATCTTAGTCAGCATCCCGCTGCCGAGCAATCTCGAGGGGCCGTGGTGGCAGACTGCCAGGTAGGGCGGCATTGGATCATTGCCTGCTGCCTGCCCTCCGATTTCATCTCCGCAAAAATTCAGCCTCTTGTCTCATCCATAGAACCATTGAAAAATTATAGAACAGAAAGAGGCCTTTCAGCCCATTGGGTCTGCACCACCTATTGAGAACAACCCTACAACTCCCAAGTTGCTGTGCCTAATTATATCTTGAACAGTTCCTCTGTTTCCTCATCCACTACTCTATCTGGAAGTCAGTATTATGCATGTGCAAATAGAAGGAATGTGAATTCCAGGAAAATATTTATGAAGGCACCTGCTGTCAGAATTTAGCACATATTTTACGATCGACATTTCTGAATCGCGCTAAGTGGATCGTAAACAAATTGGGGCAGGATTCTCCGTTGCCCGATGCTGAAATCAGGAACTGTGTTCGGGCGGAGAATGGCTCCCGACGCCGAAATTGGGGAAGGCGGCAGTCTGGCGCTGGGTCACGGTGCTCTGCCCCTTCCAAATCGGCCTCATCAGGACACGCACCGCGCGCAGTCGCATCCCTGTTGGAATGTCCTTGGCTGGCCCACCCACAATGCTCCACCTCCGAGGAGCCAAGTTCCTGACGGCGCGGGCCACGTGTGGTCTCCGTGGTCGGGAGCCTTGCGTGCCGGCTGCGGGGAAAGAGAGAGGACATGCGACAGTGTCCAGCACCGTCATATTCGGCCGAGATCCGTATTGCTGGGTGGGGGGCTTCTGCCAGGACTGGGGGGAGTGGTGGAGGGTGGACAGGAGGTGGGCTGCAGGATCGGGGTCGGTGGGTACACGGTCCAGCACACCTGGCGCCATCATTTCTGGCACGACCGGTGCATGTGTGGGCATATGCAAAGCTGCAGTCTGTCAGCCTTGTGCGTGTGCAGCACGGACCTGCCAATTCTCCAACCGTGTTCCTCTGGTGTTTCACGCAGCGCCGGTGCTGGCCCCTCACTAGTAGCAGAATCGGTGAGGGTTGCGCGCCGATTTTCCCATCATGAAATACCACGGATCCTCCGTTGGCGTGGCACTTAGTGTCGGGAACGGAGAATCCAGCCCAAGGTGTCCAATGAATATATTTTCTCCAAAATTTTAATTTCCTTTATTTTTAATGTATGTGCATTGGAAAAATGTTCAATCAAAAAAGCATTCAAATAAATGGAATAAAGATTACAGGAAACACAGTTTGAGTATTGTTACAGAATGGCGAGTTGGGTTCACATTGAGCCCAAACTGAGAGGGTGGCTGATTTTGATCCCAAATCCGAATAATGAGTTCACACTCCGCTTTTGAAGAATGCTGGTCAATAGCACTGAATTTTCTAAAATGCGGCACAAATTGACAATTACATTCAGAGAGCCTGAAGGATACATTGTTGGAAAATTAAAAATTTTCAAGTTGAGATTAAAACATGTTATTCGGGCGACGTAGGGGGGAATTCTTAACTCTGCCTTTGACTATTGTATTGTCCTCAGCATGTCTTTGTGCTTTCATGATGTTTCCAAAGTAAAATACGTGTCTTTCCAAATCACTAACATCACCTTGGTGAGTTTTTAAAACATATAGACAACTTGTAGCTCCAAATCGTTTTGAATAATCAGCTCTCATTATTAATATTTATTATTACGTCTACAGTTCTTTTCGCCCTTCATTGAAGATGTCTTGTGGTGTCATTACCATTGTTGGGTCTGCTCCCTCAGCAAATTGTTAATCTTCTGAGCAAGATTTCCAGCCACAGTAACTAGGGGGAAATGTTCAACACGGCTTAGCAAATCTTATGCTTTTGTACATACATAGAAACAAGTGACTTATTTTTGAATTTTAAAATACATTCTGCAGTTTTTTATCAAGTATAAGTTAATCGACCGTATGCTGCATTTTCTTGTGCAAAACATAAGAGTTTTAATTCTTTTTTTATATGCATTTCTAATTGAGCTTTTTATTTGTACACACTGGTAAACCCAATGCTTGTACAAAATAAAACTTAATACCATGGCATCTGTGCCTCTTTTATTTGAATATGAGATCGCTTGTAAACTGTATTGTCTCAGCTTTATAGCAAACAAAACAATGTGCAGGTGAGGTTCAACACTAATTAACTCTCCAGATTGAGATAGTATTCACATTTGTTTTGTTTTCAAAGTTCAGAACATCCTCTTAACATTTCATTTGAATTAGTTTGAGGACGCACCCCAACCCCAATTTTTTTCAAAAATCTTTGCAAATTTGCCTGTGAAGACAGTGTAACTATGGTGACTATACCATGTGGGCGAATGTCGACTAGAATTGAGGTACAAACTTCCAATTACCAATTTTGTAGGATGTGTCAACCATAACAATACACAGTTGGCTACTGCAAGCCATAGAAATGCCACAATGAATTGAGATGAGCTCTCTGGGACATCATTATTGGTTTTCACTAGTGCACTGACAACACCCAGCTCAATTTTACCACCATCTCTCTCAACTCTACTGTTGCTAAATTGTCAGACTGTTTGTCCGACGTCCAGTACTAGATTCGTGGAAATTACCTCCAACTTCATTCGCCCGCTGCCAACTCCATCCCTGGCAACTGCTTCTGTTCAAAACTTTTTTGACTGAAATGAGCTTTGAACCACATGATTGAGCCATCACCAAGGTCACCTATTTCTATCACCCAACTTTGCCCCAACATCAGCCCACAAAGCTTCATGATACCTGCCCTCTGCTAATTCTGACCTCTTGAACATCTGCAATTTTAATCGCTCCAAACATGGTGGCTGTGCCTTCAGTTATCGAGGCCCTGAGCTCTGGAATTCCACTTGACGCCTGCCTGGCTCTCGACCTCAATTACCTCCTTTCAGACATTTGGTCATCAGACCCAATATCCTTGTGTTTCTAAATGTATTTTTTAAAAAAATTTTTATAAAGCTGAATTTTTAGAAATAGCGTATCAACCTTTCCATTTGATTTGACCATAATTTTTTTTAATTCTCACCTTGCCATTCCCCTCTAACCCCTCCGCCTCAGTAAAGGTAAGGTGAAGTCGCCATAGTCCCAGATGATCAAAGGCTGCTTTCCCCTTTGAGGGGGAGAGCTGACTGGTGGTGATTTAACCTGAGGGTCACCACACTTCAGGCGAGGGGCAAGGTTGAGAGGGTGGGACCTTCATGAATAACCTCAGCTGGTACAGGAATTGAACTTGCGCTGCTGGCCTTGTTCTGCACCACGAACCAGCTGTCCCATAACCTGAACCACCAAGGCAGTATTTCTACTGGATCTGATTTTTTTTTTTTAAAAACCAGCTGGTTCCAGATCTGGAACAAATTACTTTATAATCTCTTCATAAATGTCTTATCCTTACACTAGGAATTGGTAAGAAAGTGGCTCTAAATTAGAGGATGTAATTGTGAAAACTGGTTGTGGATTGCTTGAATAGTCAAGGCCACAGTGTGGCAGTGTTGGTTTAAACATCTCCACATAGTGCTTTAAAACGGAAATATTGATGCCAATTGAATTTGTGTAGTAATTTTAACATGGATACATGTCACTTCTCAGAGGCATAAGACAAAAATGGACAAGAAAAAAAATAGCTACTGGGAGAAGTGGTCTGAGGTTGAATCAAAAAGGTGGGATTTAAAGAATGACTAAAAAATGGAAAGGTTTACGGTGGATCCCTGGGATTCAGCGGTTAAAAGCATGGTTAACATTGATCAGGTGAAGGGAGGAGACATATAGTGTAAAGTTTAGTCGGAAATGCAAAGCAACAGGAGTTGAGTCGCATGAACTTGGAATAGTTATGAGGCAAGAGAATGAAGAAAGAAACCTGGTATAGAGGGGAGCCTGGAATTCGGGTTTAATTTAGGGGTAAAGTGGAGCAGAAGGATCCTGGGTGTTTGGTTTTGGAAATAGAGTCAGGAGTGTTTGTTGTGGTACAGCCACATCTGATGATGGTATTGTACAGCTAAACCGGTTTCACTCGGGTATCCTGAAGTCTGCTCCCCTTGACCTGAGGGAGTGAAGGTTGGGAGGGCACGTGGGGTGCTGGTGTCCCACCGCAAAGATCAACCAAAATGGGAGAGTGAATGTTTGCTGGGAACATGAAGGTATAATGAAGCAGATCAACAGCTGCAGGATTATTGAGACAAATGGTTGGCCAAGGATTGTTTTAGGATTGAGAATCATTGAAAGTGTGGTCATTTGAAGGAAGGGACAGCATAGGGCTCTTTATGAAGGGAATTTTATTCTCTCAAATACTTTTCCTAATGAATGAAAGAAACTACTGAGAATCCTGATGGTTAGAAGTGTGCTTCAACACTTCAGATGCTTTCCACATGTATTCATGAAAAAACTTTTATCTTGTTAGATTGCGAGTTGCTTTTACTTTTTTGTGAATTTTGTACTTTTCACAATGAGCGGTGTTGGTGCAGGGAACATTTTCCATTTCGAGCACTTTTTTAGGGATTAGTTAGAGTAAAACTCCCTCTCCTCTGCTTCAACGAGCACACTTACCACACTACTTCTCACCTGCAGCGAATCTGAATGCAATTAACAATCCAATGTTGAATTTGAATTCCAGGCTCCCCTCTATACCAGGTTTCTTTCTTCATGCTCTTGCCTCATAACTATTCCAAGTTCATGGGTGTTGTGGTAGAAACCCAAGCTCACTGAGAACAGGATTGATACCATGAAAATGGTACCACTTTTCTCAGCACACAGGAGATTCTTACTCCATCCCTTTGTGGTGAATAGGAAAGGTGAAAGGCTAATGGTTACGATTGCACCATTCAGTTCCCTAACCTACCTTTACAGTTTTAAACCCAAATGTTTCTTTAATGACGCCATCCAGGTACACCATGTGAAAAACGGGTCACATTAGACAGAAAGCATTATATGGAATTTACAGCACTGAAAGATGCCATTTGGTTTAGGAAGTCCATGCCAAGGTTTATATTCCACAGAATCTCCTTTCACCTTCATTAAGCTGCATCAACAAGTCCTTCTCTTCCTTTCTCCCTCATGAGTCCCTACAAATGCACCTCTGCGAGTCACCTCAACAATTGGTCGTGAGTTCCACATTTCAACCTCTCTGGGTCAAGAATGTTTCCCTGAATTCCTCATCAGATTGACGAGTGACCATCTTACATTTATGGACACTAGATTTGGTCTTATCTGGAAGTGGAAATGTTTTCTCTATTTTTGCCATATAAAAACTCTTATCAACTTAAAGACCTTCATCAAATGGCCCTTCTTTTCCATAGAAAACATCCCCATGTTGTTCAATCTTTCCTGATGGATATAACTTTTCAATCTGTCATTCTCCTTTGTAGCTTCTACAGAGCCCCTATTTTATAATATGAAGCTCCGAACTCTTCACAATGTTGTTTAATCTAGACATTAAACACGACTTCTCTATTTTTAAAGTTCTATTTAGATCTAGAAATGAACTCCAGTGCTTTACTCACCTACAATGCTACTTTGGGTATGTGCTTCACTCTTGTTCCTCTGTTTCATTGAGGCACTTACTTTCCAAGCAATATGAAGCCTCCATCTTCTTGGATGACTTTGGAGTTTGCACGTTCTTGCCATGTCTGCATGGGTTTCCTCTGGGTGCTCCGGTTTCTTCCCACAGCCAAAGATGTGCAGGTTAGGTGGATTGGCCGTGCTAAATTATCCCTTAGTCTTTTTTTTTTAATTTAAGAGTGCCCAATTATTTTTTAACCAATTAAGGGGCAATTTAGCATGGCCGATCCACCTAACCTGCACATCTTTGGGTTGTGGGGGGTGAAACCCACACAGACACGGGGAGAATGTGAAAATTCCACCCGGACAGTGACCCGGGTCGGGATTGAACCCGGGTCCTCAGCACCGTAGGCAACAGTGCTAACCACCGTGCTGCCCTGCCTCTTGGGGATAAGGTAGGGACTGGGCCTAGATAGGGTACACTTTCAAAGGATCATGCAGACCTGATGGGCTGAATGGCTTCCTTCTGCACTGTAGGGATTCTATGATTATTCCTACCGACGTGCCACCTTATACTCATTTATATTTATATTTGTACTGCTATTTGCCTATCACTTTATCAAACTAACTTCCAATGCAAATACCCTTTGTTCTTTCCTCCCCGAATCTCTTGTTCTCCATCAGTTACATCATAAAATATATATTTTTTCCACATCCCCTCGGTATATTTCCAGTTTTTGCTCAGGATGAATGAGGTTGCATTAATATAGCACCATTCACGGCAGTCCCCTAAATGCTTTGTACCAAATTAAGTACTTTTGAAGTGTAATTACTGTTGTGATGTAGGGAAATGCAGAAATTTGTACACAACAGGGTATCACAGACACCAATGAGATAAATGACCAGGTAATTATCTGGATTTTGGCAGAGTCATGGAGACTCCACACTTTCTCCAAAATGACACTGACCCGCGATCCCCATTTCCAACAGATCCTATTTACACCAGTGGAGGAAACTGGGCAGGATTTCATTCAGACATGTGGCAAACCCAAACCCAGCAGGGCTACTTCAACTTAGTGGTAACTTCAAACAGACCCTATTTATTTTGCTGGAGCAAATTCCAGCAAAATAGGACCAGTATGTGACCTTTGATCTTTAAGAGGCGATGTGAATGTGCATTAAAGGTGGATAAGGTCTGTGGAACCGTCAAGCTGTCAAGTTATTTAAAACCCCTGGTCTTTAAATTTGGGGAGAAACTGCCTGTTGTCCCTGTGTTGAAAGAAATCGGTACTTACCGTTTCAATAGCCATTTGTTGACATAGGTCTAACGCCTATCATTATAGTATTATTCTTGACTGCTTTCACAATGTATCATTATCATAGTGGAGGCTGTAAATTCACAGGGTGAAATTTATGACACATCCCGGGGTTATTCAGGGATTTGCTGTCTTTGTGTAGCAATGTATACAGATGTTTGTTTTTATGAGATTAAGTACTCAAAAGGTTTTCAATGGCTTTTATCAATGAGAGTATTTTTCTTGTAGTGGAGTCTGTAATAGATACTTAGATTTTTATCATACCATGGTTCCTGAGATCCGTCTGTGGTGGTTGTGAGTGAATGGCTAGGCAAAGGGTGATGGGTGGGGGCCATGGGTTGAAATGAGTTGACACTAATTGACATAAGGGATTAAGGGGCCATGGGGAGCAGTAGACGAACATAGGTTGGCATAGAAGGGGCAAGGATGGGGGCATGAATTGGCCATTGGGTGGGTGGGGGGTGAATGATGAGAGCTGAGGGCCTAACATTTTATTGCAACTGGGTCAAAGTCTGAGAGCACCAGCCCACCTCGGCACGGCGGTTCCTGTGGGCACCTCCAAACCGTCTCTGGGGACAGTGGGCATAACTATAGCATGCACCCGTTCCCCTCCACCTGCCCCCGGAACAAAATCTGGCCATGCGGGGCTGTTGTTTTTCCAGAGGCAGGGGCACTGCGCTGGGAAATTTCCAACTCTGAGATTACACCTTGAGAGTGAAAATTCAGGCCCACAGTTTGAAGGATATTGGTTGATGGACAATGATACAAGCATCCAGGAAGCCAGGACCTTGGTTTAACATCTAATCCAAAGGATTGTAAATCCGACGGAGCAGCATTGCCTTAACTGACCGTCACTGCACTGGGAGTGATAACGTCCTGTCCACATGTCCCTGCAGTGGGAGTGTAACCAAAATAGGGTCAAGTATTCAATCACTGGAAAAATAGCTTACACCGAGAATTAGTCTACTCTGAAGCTTTTGTAGATTGAGAGCTGCTTGTAAAACCTTGGCTTTCGTCCTTGGGAAGAAGCCAATTTGTTAAGGTAGCAAAAGTGTAAGAAAAGTGTAAGAAAGTGAATCAATCACTTTTTTTTTATTAACTGACTCACTGAAGGGGTGAGACTGAAATGTCAAAGATGTGTACTAAGTTGTTTTTTTTTTTTAAATCCACCGACCAATCGGGTCTTCTGCCAAATGCTGCTCAGATTGGAAGCAGTTGATTTGCTCTGTGAGTCAGTCTGTCAGGGTCACACCCCTTGACTTGCCCGCATGAGGAGACATCTGATCTTTTCTCAGCCCCTCCCTGTGCAGGTGTGGTTCAGACTGCAAACTCAGCCAAATGAGAAAATGAAATGTGCATGCCTCAACCTTCGACTCTCGTGTATTCATGTTCGAGTGCTTAGCGCCAAGTGTGACTCACTCTAAGGTATAAAAAGAGGAAGGATGCAACATTCACCCATAATGAGATTCTGCTCGAATAAACCAAGCCTCATATTCCTAATCTGATCGGTAATTAGATAAGTGATACGGCACTTGGACAGGCAGGTACCTGACAAGTTCCGGGTTTGATTCTGCTGCGCTAGCTTATCTTCTTTGGTCTTTGGCCTCATTGACATGAATGTAAGAAAGAAGAATTTTGGTTTGGGCCCACGCTTCTGAACACTGATCAATGACCTCGCCTGTGAAATGCATGTATCATATGGAAACTATAGCAGGTGTGGCTCTAATCACCTCCAGCATATTTGAATATGCAATGTTCAGGCTTGAATGGAGAGGAGCAGGCACTTGGGTGGGACACCTGAGGACTGTCGGTGCCTATTGAGCTGCCTTCAAGCCAAGGGGCAAATTAGGAATAATTCGGTTGATTAGAAGCTGGCACATGGAGGCTATATGCAGATATTTTTATTGTTTCACAGATGTAGACATCACTGGCTCGGCCAGCATTTATTGCCAAGCCCTATCTGCCCTTGAACTGAATGGCTCAGCCACTTGTGTGTCAAAAACATTGCTGTGGGTCTGATGTAGGTCAGACCAGGTAAAGACAGCAGATTTCCTTCCTCGAGGAAGGAACCAAATGGATCTTTTTTACGACAATCATTTTGTAGTTACCACTAAATTTTCATTGGATTTGCCATGATGGGATTTTTTAAAGATATAGTCTTATTGGAGTTTTCCCATTTTTACAAGTAACGCAGCAAGCCCTCAAAACTGGAATAGTACGGCATGAATATTTCTCCATCTATGAATAGAGAAAAAGACAGGAGGACACCAATGTAGTTGGTTCAGCTTAAATAATTTGCTCAGCAATCACCATTTATACAAAAAAATATTATTGAAAGGACAAGTGAGAGGGTGGGGCAAAAGGTGATAAAGCTATGAAAGAACAGTGCACATTTTGTGTACAGTATGTTAAAGGCAGTGTTACATAGCTTATGGGAAACCTTGTAGGAGCAAACCAGACATTATAGAGCCTATATATTTGAGAACGGGCTCCTATATTTTTTGGAATGCACCTGATTTGGATCAGAGTATGCAGATTAGGAATTCCATTGGGATACGTTCCATGATCATTTTGTGCCAACTCTGAATGGAAGGAAATTTATTGTGAATCCAGAAGCAGACAATATTCTACCATACTGCAAATGTTGGGATATTATGCAGCCGTTTTTAATTAGCCTCAATTATCTTTCTATCTGGGAGCCCCAGAATTAAGGACAAAGGATCAGAACATCTTCTCAAGCTTTTTAAGTACATCGGACCAATGTGTGCCAGCCTCCCCAAACAGGCGCCGGAATGTGGCAACTAGGGGCTTTTCACAGTAACTTCATTTGAAGCCTTCTTGTGACAATAAGCGATTTTCATTTCATTTTTCATTTCGTAGTCTCCCTCAACTACTTTGCACTTTCAGCACAGTCAAGATATGGTCAGGTCAAACCTGTGTCTTAAGCTTGGCGCGATATGCAGATTGTGTAATATTTTAAACTGAGTCTTTGTTCTATTGCAGACTGAGATTCTATTGGCATTTTCCCATATATTACCCCAAGTCTCCTTAACAATATTCACTGCCAAGTCTTTTTCCCAAAACTCCAGAGCCTCTAGTATCCATGCATGACCTAGAGCATAGTGTCATAAAACTTGCTGATTAACTACTTAGGTTCTGTGGATATCAGGATTTTTTTCCACCAAGGAGATATAGTGTAGTAATGCAGAGATGTCTCCTTAAGGATAAAGTCTGAAAAAGGAGTATCTTGGGATATCAAATTGTTGACATAGTTGCTCGAAAGGTAACAAGGAAGCACCACTAACCATATTGCCCAGCCAACAAAAACCTCTATCCCTCCAGATATCAAATTAATGGTCCATACGACCTGGTGGGAATCTGGATTGCCCTGAATGGGGAAAGTGGAAGTTAAATTAGATCTCCCTTCCAGCACACAGATCGTCCTCCATGCTCTGAGTGTGAATGATTATAGGATTTTCACACTTGACAGACACAGCCTTGAAATTCCTGAGAACGAACAGAGCCTGCAAGGAGTGTCTAGACTGGCCAGCTTCCATATCAAGTCAAATGGAAGAAGGGTTCTCTCTGACCTATTCTCGTATGAATCAAAGAAGAGAAACTAACTGATACATTAAAATATAAATACATTATAATATTCGGCACCCCTAATCTTTGAACTTAGAAACTGCAGTTTGGCTAGTTTTAAGCAAGGTCTATTTTTGATCCATGTAAAAGAATTTTGATTTCCTTTAGGACCTTAGCAGAAAGCAAAATTGGCAAGATATGCCAATATGTAAAGGATCTGCCCATTCATCTTAATCAGTCCTATCCTACCCAGCTACAATGTCATTTGAGTACAACGTGCTTAACAACGGGGGAACCATCTGGGGGGGGGGGGGGGGGGGGGGGGGGGGCTTCCTTTAAGACTTCCCAGAGGCATAGCCTCAGATGTTGTAAAATAAATTTTATAACCCGAGAAAAGACTGAATCTACCCACATCAATAATAGTGGGAACAGAAATGTCCAGCTTAGGGGGGGGGTGGCACATCAGCACAGTGGTTAGCACAGTTGTTTCACAGTTCCAGGGTCCCAGGTTCGATTCCCGGCTTGGGTCACTGTCTGTGTGGAGTCTGCACATTCTCCCTGTGTCTGCGTGGGTTTCCTCCGGGTGCTCCGGTTTCCTCCCACAGTCCAAAGATGTGCAGGTTAGGTGGATTGGCCGTGCTATATTGTCCCTTAGTGTCCAAAAAGGTTTAGGTGGGGTTACGGGGAAGAGGGTGGAGGTGTGGTCTTAAGTAGGCTGCTCTTTTCAAGGACCGGTGCAGACTCGATGGGCCAAATGGTCTCCTTCTGCACTGTAAATTCTGTGAGTACGTCATCCATGTACAGTGTAATTTTATGATGCTTCACTCCACTGAATTACTCAAATATCAAAGGATTGAGCCCCCAGGGGCTCAATAGCAATTGCAAACAATAACGGATAACTTTGCCTAGTCGCTCGCTGGAGACTAAAATGATCAGATCTATAACCACTAATAAGAACTGTCACCGGTGAACCTTTATAAAGCACTTGCATCCACTTAACAAACTCCCCATACAGCCCAAACGTCTGCGGCGTATGAAATAAATAATTCAATTCCACCTGATTAAGAGCTTTCTCTTCATCCAGAGAAATCAGTAAGCAATCTAACGCCTGCTTTTGAAAGACCTGAACGATATGCAACAACCTCCTGACATTGTTGCATGAATTTTGGTCCTTTATGAGCCCCGCCGGGCCTCCCTGGATGGTCATGGGGAGGATGCTGTCTAGGCATCACGCCAGCACCTTCGACAATATTTTCAGAAATCACGATACTGCCCATGGAGCAGGAATTCACTGTGTGTTGAATTGTTTTTGGAATGAAAAAATAGCCAATTCTAGTATGACATTGGTGGGGAGCAGAGAAGAAAGTGAACATTTTGGGCGGAATTCTCCGGCCGTGCCCGCCCGGTGACTGGAAATTCCCACCAACGGACCTTTACATGGTCCCCATCTCGCCTGTGTCGATCTTGCGGCGGGTCTGGCCGAAGAATCCAGCCCCTTATCATAGGATGCAGTGCTCTCCACATATCTAAATACCCCTCCTCCTCGCAAACCAATGCTAAAGCCTTTTGTTGGTTGGGTGGGGGATTCCTAATTTCAGGGAGCATGGGCAGCACGGTAGCACAAGTGGACAGCACTGTGGCTTCACAGCACCAGGGTCCCAGGTTCGATTCCCCGCTGGATCACTGTCTGTGTGGAGTTTGCACGTTCTCCCCGTGTCTGCATGGGTTTCCTCCGGGTGCTCCGGTTTCTTCCCACAGTCAAAAGACGTGAAGGTTAGGTGGATTGGCCGTGATAAATTGCCCTTAGTGACCAAAAAGGTTAGGAGGGGTTATGGGGTCGGGTGGAAGTGAGGACTCAAGTGGGTCAGTGCAGACTCGATGGGCCGAATGGCCTCCTTCTGCACTGCATGTTCAATGACAGCTGAAGTCTCCACCGACAAAGGAATGCGTTGATGTTAATTCAGCGGAAGACTTTAGTAACAAAATCAGGGGAATCATTTGGAAGACCATAGACATCAATTATCGAGATATTTTCCCCATACAAGTAGCCCCTTGACAATCACATACCTACTCCCTTATCCTTCACACAGTCCCCCATTTAAAAAGGCGCATTTTTATTGACTAACATGCAACTGGTTGAGAATGAGGCAAAAAACACCTGCCCCACCCAGTCCCTTTTTAATTTTAGGTGCTCCCTCTCATCGAAATGAGTTTTTTGCAATAATGCTTCGTCAACTTTTTCCTTTTTAAGGAAAGATATAGGGTGGAATTTAATACAAACATTTCTAAGTTCATTTGTGGAAGGTTTTTCAGGGAGTTTCCCATCAGCTCTGCCAGCGAGTTCCCCACTTGCTATCAAACAACACTTAGTCACGTTTTTGAACCCTGGGGAGTTTCTCACCGGTTTAGCCCACACTTAGAATTTTTATCAGCACTGGGGAGCTGAACTCAGAGATCGGGCCACCATTTTGAAAGGGTGCCCTGATCTCTAAGTGAGCTTGTGAGTCACCCTCACCCATAGGCTATGTCATTCCCCCACACACATGGTCACTATCCCATACACCATTCCCCCCCCCCCCCCCCACCACCCCAAGTGAGGGCACCTCAAAATAGGGGTCCCCCCTCTTCAGGTCCCCCTCCATGATCCCCATCTGTCATCCCCCTCAACCTCCCAGGGGCCCCTACCTGCCCTGTAACTCCCCACCCTTCAACCCACCCCCACCCTCCTTTCATGGGCATGACCGTTACTGACCCTTGTCAGTATTGTCCTGGCACCCTTTCACTGCCACCCTGGTGCCTTAGGAAAGTGTCAGCTGGGCAGTGTCAACGTGCCCGCGTTCCAGGGGGAAGGCCAGGGAGCCACCCTGCACTGTCACTGACCACCCGGGGGTCTCCGTTGGCCCGGGAGGCACCCCAGGCGCCGTTCCACCAGGTCAACGCTTATGTGGACCAGTACGGAATAGAACCCAGCTGCAGCCTCCCTGGGGAGGCTGGTAGATCCCAAGTAAGCTCGTCTATGTAGGTTGAAACCCTACTTAGGTGAGCACCTTTTGGTCACACCCCCGGGATTTCGATTCCAGCACCTCGCGGCATCTGGGTAGATTCCATGAGGCGTGAATGCTGTTGGGAAGCCCGCGAGAGGCCTCTCCTAGCATCTACCAGCCGCGTCGCGCTCGAGCAAGAGCACAACGTGGCCGGTAGATCGCGCCCATAATTCTTTTCTTTTAATAAGTTGCACATTCCAGGAGCAAAGTTCCAAAGTAGCTGCTGCCATTGCTTATTCAGCCACAGAGAGTGTAGGTGTTGATAGATCGAGAAAAAAGGCTTTTGGTGTATGCCCTGCTTGGGCATAGACCAAAACATACCTCCTCCATCTCCAACCTTACCAGAGACGCCATTGACACATTATGAAGTATTTTTCTAGGATATGAGAGCTGCCTGTACACTTGCAGGAACTAATCAACGATTCCTTAGCCCCAAAATTTAAAACAAATATGCAAAGTTGTCAGCTCTAATTTCATTAGAGGGTATTCCGCACCAAATGTGAGGTCCCTAAGGGCTTTACTTACAAACTTTCCATCATTACAGCAAGCAGTCTTTCCTGCAAAAAAGAGGTGGTAAGGTACACCACAATAAGGATAAGTGTCAAATGCTTCCTGCATCCTAACCCCTCCCATTAAGACTTAAACCACTCGCCCATCACCCAGCAGCGGCACTACTCATATTTATCATGATTATCATGATACGACCATGAAGCATATACTATCATTATAAACATACGGATAAGAAGAAGGGGATTTTCACAGTAACTTCATTGAATTGGCAGATATCACCCTCAGTATAGCAGGATATAGCAGGGCATAATGCACTCAGACAGCCTTCAGCCATTCACTAACTTAATTAAAACCCTTACACCTCTGCTGTATGCTGCTGAGAAATCTTGGAAGAAAGAGACTATCATTCCATCACAGAGCAAGTTCCCATTACGTCTCGTTGCCTCCAATACTCTTTGATGATCTCCAAAGTTATGAAAGTGCATAATTACAGGCCAGGGACGCTGATTGTCCCTCAAAGACAGGATACAATGTGCCCTTTCTAACTTCATGCACCCAGCTTTTGTATCCAGATTAAGAATTGTGGTAGCCAGCTCTCGAAGAATTTAACCGGGAGCTTACCCTCAGCTCCTTCTGGTAAACAGACAACCCGGACATATTTCCTCTGGCCTCGGGTTTTCAGATCGTCCAGTAATTCTGGCAACGCCATGTAGCTCTTTTCCAAGCATTGTAAGCGGTCTTTCGACAGTAAGGAGTCTCTCCTCCACTTCGTCGAGCCTTTTATCAATGTTCTGCAGTTCCATGGCATGAGCACTGATGTTCTGTGCTGCCAAGCCAAGTTTCTCATCAATGGCCGTCATCAGCTGTAATGCCTTCAAGAATGTTGGATCGAGGGCCCGTTTGAGGATCAAGCCCTACCCAGTTCCTTCTGACTGCTCCCTTTTGTCGATGATTGTTTAAGGATTTCTCGGCATTTGTCACCAACATTTAGCCGAAAGTCCTCCAGGGGTATAGCTTGGAGTTCTCACTCCTGGATTAGGCATGAGCACAAGAAATGAGAGGATGAAAGGAAATGCACCTATTCCTGCACTCAGGGATTTGAACCAGGTACACACAACATTGCCCTGGGGCTCTAGATCATTAGTCCAACTGTAATACCACTATGACATTGCCTCCCTGTGCTTTTGCACGTACTGTATAGACATATAGATAATGAAATCAGATGGATTCCACTCATTTTACTAGAGCTTGTTTAAAATAAATGCTTTGTAATGTAGCCTTTGTGAATCTAACTCCTGTTTCCCACAGGAAAAGGGGAGATAATACTGGTGACAAATGCCTAGTCACAGGGATTGCCTGATGACGTTCCCAGCTACTGCCTGGATTGTTAGAGTGGAGTTGCAGTTGTTTAGATTTCAGTCAAAAGCTGACTGCTGTGGTTTAGATTATTCCCAATCAAGTCATTCATTTAAAAAAAAAACACAGGTCATCAGTAAATGATTTTAATGGTGTAACCCAGTTTTCAGTCGCTTATCGTGCTTTACTTATCTCGGTGAGGTTACCAGACACATCTGGAATATGTCAGATCTGACAATGAATCCCTCCAGGAAGCATTACAGCTGGTTTTCTGTGGTATTTGAAACTAAAGTAAAGATGAAGATGAATCCGAGGAAACATCTCTCGTGGTATGGTAGGGTCTTAATGCTCAACATTAATTAAGAGCCACTTACAACAATAGTGCACCATAGGTTTCTAACGTTTGTTAGTAGAATAACACCCAATAAACCCTGAACTACAATACCGAAAGGGAGGCAATAAATAACAAAAACGGAATTCTGTTTAGTGTTGGGGAGGCGGTGGAGTAGTGGTATTGTCACTGGACTAATAATCCAGAGTACTCTGGGGTCCCAAGTTCAAATCCTGTTCCTGCAGATGGTGAAATTTGAGTTCAATAAAAAAAATGTAGTTAAAAGTCTAATGATGATTAGATGAAAAAACCCATTTGGTTCATTAATGCCCTTTAGGGAAGGAAATCTGCCATCCTTACCTGGCCTGGCCTCTATGTGACTCTTACCCCTCAAGGGCATTTAGGGATGGGCAATAAATGCTGGCACAGCCTACGCCGCCCACATCAATTGAACAAATAAAAGAAAAAATATTCTCCAAAATCTCAACTGACCTTTTGGAATTTTCAAAAAGTATCCTTTACAGAGTTGAAAGTCATTTGATTTCAATACAAAATCTCACTCTGGCAAAATCAGTTTGTTCCTCTGGTGTAAATGTTTAGTACGTGGGCAGCACAGTAGCATTGTGGATAGCACAATCGCTTCACAGCTCCAGGGTCCCAGGTTCGATTCCGGCTTGGGTCACTGTCTGTGCGGAGTCTGCACATCCTCCCCGTGTGTGCGTGGGTTTCCTCCGGGTGCTCCGGTTTCCTCCCACAGTCCAAAGATGTGTGGGTTAGGTGGATTGGCCATGATAAAATTGCCCTTAGTGTCCAAAATTGCCCTTAGTGTTGGGTGGGGTTACTGAGTTATGGGGATAGGGTGGAGGTGTTGACCTTGGGTAGGGGGTAGGGTGCTCTTTCCAAGAGCCGGTGCAGACTCGATGGGCCGAATGGCCTCCTTCTACAATGTAAATTCTATGATAATACATGCTTTTTTCTTTTTGACTGAACGTTTGAGGGTCACAATAACGTTGCAGAGTACAAATGTTGCGATGGGGAGAGTTGAGGGAGTAGGAGCAGGAATCGGCCATTTGAGCAGATGCCACTGCACATTGTTTGTGCTACATTTTGAGGGACTCTGAGGGTACATTAGAATCTTACAGCACTGAAGAGGCCTTCCAGCCCCTTGTGCCTGAGCTAATTCTTTGAAAAAGTGGTAATTCTTAATCCCGCGCCCCCACCTTTTTGCCCATAATCCTGTAAATTTCTCACACACAGTAACTTCCCTAATTTCCTTTTGGAGTTAATTATGGAATTATATAGAACCTGGAATCAGTGCAGATGTTGCATCTGCTCCTCTTGCAAGGGAAGGTGCTATGAGAAGGGAATGGTGTTCCGTGGGTGATGGAAGAATGGACCAGGGTATCACAGGACTAAAAGTCCCTTTGGAATGTTGATAGGGAAGGAGGTGGGGAAGGTGTTTCTCCAGTCTTATTCCAGGTCTGAGTCACGGATCCTTCTTTTTCTCGGATCTTCCATGCGCCCCATATACCCTTTGCTATCCTGCTGTGGCCATCACACTCCTTTAGACCCCAACCTTTTGTCTCTTTACTTGTCTCGTCCACTTCTGTCTTGCACCATCATCCCTTTTGTCATTTGATCACTGTTGTCTTCCATCCTATAACAGACCTTCCATTTTCTTATTTTCTGAAGGAACTCAACCTATTCATAGAGCAGATAAGGGCTTTGGACCCATGGCGATTCACCCACCCAGGTGAGAAGGAGTTCTTCTTCTCCCAAGTACGTAGGGCGCGATTCTCCGCCCCCCCCACGCTGGGTGGGAGAATAGCGGGAGGGCCTCCCGACATTTTTCACGCCCTCCCGCTATTCTCCCCCACCCCACCCCCACGCCCGACCCACGCCACGAATGGCCGCTCGCCATTTTTTACGGCGAGCGGTGATTCTCCGAGGCCGATGGGCCGAGCGGCCGGGCCTTCACGCCCGTTTCAACACAGCAGCAAACACACTTGCTTGCTGCCGTCGTGAAACGGGCGCCAGATGCCCGTTTAGGGCATCTGGGGGCCCGATTGGTACGGCAGTACCATGGCCGTGCCAAGGGGGGTCATAGGCCCACGATCGGTGTCCACCGATCGCGGGCCGTGCGTCCATAACGGACGCACTCTTTTCCCTCCGTCGCCCTGCAAGATCAAGGCACCACGTCTTGCGGGGCGGCTGAGGGAAAAGACTCCAACTGCGCATGCGTGGCCGACATCATCGGCCGCGTCAGCCGGCGTGACGCTTGACGTGCGGCCTTGACGACCGTCGTCAAGGCCGTGCCGCCGTGACGCACGGGGCCGCGCTCCTAGCCCCGCCCGGGGGGGAGAATCGGCCCCGAAGTGGACGTGAAGGCTGCCGTGGGTCACGGCCTGTCCCACGGCAGCCTTTACGATTCTCCGCATTTGCGGAGAATCTCGCCCGTAATGTCTATTCACATATTGACTTCTTTGTAATGGTAAAATCGTGCTTCCAGGGCTAGTAAGGGCTGAATACTCCACGATCGTAATCTCTGACTATGGTCCACACTACATGGATGTGAGGTTGGAGACGGGCAGTGCCTGATGCCCCCCATGGAGGTTGAACATTACCCTACTGGCCGATAAGGCTTTCTGCGAGAAAATATCTCAGGCCATAGACAAATATATTACTAAGATCCAAAGTGGGGAGGTCTCGCCCTCCATGTTCTGGGAGGCACTGAAGGCTGTGATCGGGGGAGAAATTATCGCTAATAAACCACGGAGAGACAGGGCAGAGAGGGTGGCCAGGCAACAACTAGTCGACTCCATACTGGAGGAAGACCGGCGATACTCCGAGGACCCGACCGTAGAGCTCCCGGTGAAGAGGAAAAAGCTACAGATGGACTTTGACCTGCTCTCCACAAGGAAAGCAGTGCACCAACTGCGCACGAGGACCCTGTACGAGCACGGAGACAAGGCCAGCCGCCTGCTGGCTCACCAACTGAGAAAGCAAGGCAGCCACGAGGGAATGAACACATATCAGGGATAGCAGAAGCAAATTAGTAGCGGAGCCAGACGTCAGCAAGGCTTTTGAGACCTTCTACCAGGGGCTGTACACCTCGGAGCCCCCAGCACGAGACTTGGGGATGAAGCAGTTCCTTGATGGACTGGACATGCCAGTCGTGGGGGAGGACAGGAAATGGGGCCTGGAAGCACCGCTTGAACTGGGATAGGTCATGGAGAGCATTAGCTCCATGCAGGCGGGGAAGGCTCCGGGAACAGACAGTTTCCCAGCGGACTTCTACAAATGGTTTGCGACAGCACCTGTGAGAGATGTTCACAGATTCGCTAGCGAAGGACACAGTGCTGCCTATGCTAGCACAAGCCTTAATCTCGCTGATACCTAAAAAGGACAAAGACCCAACAGAATACGGTTCCTACAAACCCATCTCGCTGCTAAACGCATATATTGGCCAAGATCCTAGCCAGCAGGCTGGAGGACTGCGCACCAGAGGTTGTAGCAGATGATCAGACCGGCTTTGTCAAGGGTAGACAGCGAACATCAGACGCCGGCTGAACGTGATCATGACACCATCCGGGGAGAGAACACCTGAGGTGATCATGTCCCTGAACGCTGAAAAGGCCTTCGACAGAATCAAATGGAAGTACCTCACAGAGGTACTGGAGAGGTTCAGGCTTGGAACAGGGTGAAACTCCTGTACTCCCACGCCGAGCGTGCTGGCAAATACCACCAGCTCCAACTGCTTCCAGCTGCATAGAGGCAGCAGGCAGGGATGCCCGTTATCCCCACTGCTTTCGCCCTAGCGGTCGAACCACCAGCGATCATGCTTAAGACGATAATGAACTGGAAAGAGATCCAGAGAGGAGGCAGAGAGCAGAGTCTTGCTCTATGCGGATGACCTGCTCCTCTGCATGTCGGACCTGCCAAGCAGCATGGAAGAAATCATAGTGCTCTTGAAAGAGCCTTCTCGGGCTACAAACTAAACCTGAGCAAAAGTGAGATCTTCCCGGAGTACCATACGGTACCCTAACACCCAAGTCCACGCACACACGCAATCAGCTATCATCGTAACACAAAAATAAGCAAACTACTGCGGTGCTGGGAATCTGAAACAGGGGCAGATGATGCTGGAGGTGAGGGAAAGATGTTTTCAGGGTAGCATCACTCTGGAGTTGGCGGAAATGGCAGAGGATGATCCTTTCAATGCGGAGGCGAGCGGGATGGAAAATGAGGGCAAGGCTGTAGCCATGCTGGCCACGCAAAATGGACACTGAGCCAAACTAAAATGGAAGGCTGCTGGGAAACAGACAGTTCAGCCAGAACAGCAGTCTGCAAAGAGCAGTTTGCATTCTGCAGCAGCAGAAACCAGTTTGGGCTCAGGTGAAGAGACCTTAGCTAGGTGCAAATGGCAAAACGCTTTGCATGCTAATGAGGCCATCAGACTTGAACACCCACACAATAGATACATTTGGTTCTGAATGGACACATTCCAATCAAGACCCAGACATCGAGGCACCAGAAACCTCCGAACAAAAGGACATAAGAAACGCCCCCTCCATCACGGAGACCCCCTCACATTGGGGAATTAATCCAGTATCGATAAGAAATTGATCCAATAGGTAGAGCCCGCCCGAGAAGAGGGAAGGACAACGGAACCCCTATAAAAGATAGGGACCTCGTGTTGTCCGGTCTGTTAAACCTGTGCTCCGGCCCCGACTGACACCTGGTATCCTGACTCCAGCCGTTGAGCACCAGCCGCCGAAACCGTAAGTTCAACGCTCGCTACGCGATCCAAGCCCACTAGACTCCCAAGTGCCAGAACGCTTGCTGAAGGCTGCAGACAAAACCAGGACGAAGGCCTCGTTCTCTGACCTTGCCTGTTCCTGTTAGATAAGTATTCTGTTTGCTTATGTTTAGTTGTAGCTTAGTCTCTTAGTGTGTGTGTGCATGAGTATTTATTATTAACTGTATAATAAATGTTGATCGTTTGAACTTGACTAATCGGTGTATCGTCTTTATTACTTTGAATTTGACCTTGGAATACTTGTGACGTTGCCTATACGGCAGCTGGCGACTCCAGAGCTTAAATAATTACATAGAACAGAGCCTAGCAGTGTTAAGCACACGTCGAACTCGGAGGCGTGTTAATACACTCCAATAAACGCGTTTTACGCCCATAGTAAAACGTGCAACATTTAGTGGCGACATCCGCCGGGACCCTGTTGCAAGTGGAAACACCACAGTGTCCAGGACCCTGAAATTTGAATTAGAACTCCAAATTGCAGAGAAAGAAAGAGATCACAAGTATTCAAGGTGTTCAAAATAATAAGCGAAATTCGGAAGTGTGTTTAGTGCATGCGTACTAACAGGGCTGTAAGGTAAAACTGAAAGCTTTTTGTTGCGACAAACTTTCGGTAGTTTTGTAATCGGAAAATAGCGTAAGCCGTACCCTTTTTCGAAACACCACCCCAGCAACCCCCTGTTCCAAATTATAAAAAGAGAGTCAGAGGAAATGGCCATGCAGGCAATGGAACGTCTGATGGATCCAGCAAAGTTTGTGGTCGCAGCGACCAGCAGCAGTAGCAGAGTAGGCCAGTGTCCCACGTGGGAGCTGGAACTCCGCAAATATTTACAAGGAAAGGGATGGCCCCTTTGGAAAGAGTTTTGTGCAAATGAGGAGACAGGTCCCGGAAGTATAGGTCATACTTGGTGGGAGAACCTCTCTCAGATACACAAAAAGAGTTTAAGTAAAGCACGCAAGCCGATGGCGATTGTGTCCTGCTTGGCACAGTTGCGAGGCGCAGAGGAGGTCATCAGGACGCTCCGGGCAGATTTAGAGGAAAGGAACCGAATGAGTAAGGTCGATGTCAGGGACATCGAGAGAGAAAACCTGGATCTTAAAGGGAAGTTGGCAGAGAAGGGTAGAGAGGTGGATGATGCCAAGAGGGCTCACCAGTCTTGTCTAGCTCATCTGAACAGTTCCCAGACCCAGTATGAGAAAGCCTATCAGGACGTGCAACGTGCCGTTCTGATAAGACAGGAATCGGAGAAGCAGGTGGAGGCATTGCAGAGGCAATGCTCCGATCTCAAAGCAGCTTTGAGAGCACTCCACGCTGCAACGACCGAACAAAGACAAAGCACAGTTGACCACGCGAAATGCAGGAAACAGATTGCGGAACTGCAATCTCTGCTTTCGGTGCAGAATGGCTTCCAAAGCACCTTTGGAGCTCAGTTAGATGGGGAAAACGCCCCAGATTGGCAGGAATTAAGCGAGACAGCGCAGCGGTATGTTCAGGGAACATGTGCGCCCGCAGCTCAGCAGAAACGACAGGCACCCCAACCCCCCACAGCTCAGATCATAACCGCACCCATGAATCCCGTAACCACACAGAGGAAAGCCGAATCCGAAGGCGCCCCAGACATAACTTACACCACCCCTTTAACAGTAACCCAGCTAAGGGACGCTTGTGAAAAGATCACTCCGTTCCTCCCCACCGCAGACCCCCACCAGTTCTTCGCGAAAGTAAAACAGCAGGCTACCATGTACGGCCTGGATGAGAGAGAGCAGGTTAAGCTCACCGTGTTGAGCTTAGACCAGAGTGTAGTGGCAGCCCTCCCCGACCCACAAAACGTGGCAGGAGGCAGCCTAGAGGAGATGCACACTGCTATTTTAGATGCCATCGGGTACAATAGAGGTGACCCCGTAGAAGGCTTGAATAAGTGCAGGCAGAAGAGATCCGAACACCCCACAGCATTCGCTGGAAGGCTGTGGATTCACTTCAGCGCAGTTTTCGGACAGCTAGATAGAGCGCATTTAACCCGCGAAAACATGGTTAAGTGGACGCGCACAATTATCTCACACGCAACAGAAGCAGGACAGAGCGCTTGCAATAATTACGACCCCTCAGAAGAGGCCCATAACGAGAAATGGGTCCTCAAAAGATTGTCCCGCGCTTGGGAGCAATCGCTTCAGGCAAAAGCAAAGGTTAGATCCCCAGAAGAGGCTCAGGCTGCTGCAGATATCCAAGCAGTCAGAGAGCACCAGAAGCCCGCATGGGTAAATGAAGGCAAGAGCAGCCCTCAACAGAAAGGACAGGAGTGCTATAACTGTGGACAGTTAGGGCATTGGGCAAAAGAGTGTAATGCACCCCAGCGATCTCAGAGAGGCCAGCAGACAGGCACTCTGAACCGCAACAAGGCAAAACCCATCCACAATGTAGCAGTACAGTCAGGACCCACCAATGTGGATGAGACGAACTGACGGTGTTCGGGCTCCCCCACTTGGGTCTGTGACACACTATGGGACTCATCAGGGAGGCCCGTAGTCACGGCAAAAGTCAAAGGGAAGCCCATAGAGTTACTGTGGGACACAGGAGGATCCCGCACAACCATTAACTCCACAACCACGGCACACGCAGACACGTGGCCGACCACCTCCACCATCACACTTAGCGGGTTCACCGGACACTCGCAGCAGGGACATATCACAGCACCCGTAGCGATCCAGCTAGGGAACATTAGCACAAGACACCCCGTAGTTTTAGTAAATCTTCCCCGGACAGCAGAGCACATCCTGGGGATAGATTTTATGAACGCTCACAGCTTGTCGTTCGACCCAGTGAACCAGTGTGTCTGGCGAATGGCTAGATCAGACAGAGCCCCAGCCACCCTCACAGTAGGAGACTACGCTAATCGGATTAGCGCAGTGGGAGAGTACTCATTCGACCTGACTACACTCCACACCGACAGACAAATTAAGGCCCTACTAAACAAACACAGGACAGCATTTGCAAGTCACCGTCATGACTGTGGCAGAATGACTGGACAAGTTCATGTTACCGGACAGGACCCCCGACCGCAAAAGCAGTATAGATTTCCCCTCGAGGCAGAGGTGGAAATAGAAAAAGTTATAGGCAGCTTGTTGGACCAAGGTGTACTGAGAACGGTAGCCTCCACCAACAATGCCCCTATTTGGCCAGTGAGGAAGCCCGATGGATCATGGCGTCTGACCATCGATTATCGGGAACTCAACAAAGTAACCCCCGCAGTAGCCCCAACGGTAGCTACTAGTCCCGAGACCATGCTCAAGCAGGGTCTCAACGCCAAGTACTTCACGGTATTGGACATCAGTAATGGATTCTGGTCAATACCATTGGCAAAAGCGTGCCAATACAAATTCGCATTCACTTTTAAAACGCAGCAGTACACGTGGACATGCCTCCCACAGGGATTCCACAATTCACCCTCCATTTTCCACCGACAGCTGGCAAGTGGATTAGAAAAATTTTCCCGACCCGAATGTCTGGTACAGTATGTAGACGACCTACTACTGCAGACAGACACAAAGGCAGAGCACATTTCGCTTCTGGCCGAACTCCTAGAACTCTTAACTGAAATTGGCTGTAAAGTTAACCCGAAAAAGGCCCAAATATTGGAAAGTAAAGTGATGTATTTGGGATCTGTCATCACGCACGGCAAACGCGAGATCGAATTCAAAAGAATTGATTCGATTGTCAAATTGCCCCTTCCCCAGAATGTCTCAGCCCTCCGGTCGTTTTTAGGACTGGTTGGCTATTGTCGGAACCACATCGACGGATTCGCGACAAAAGCCGCCCCACTTTCAGACCTCCTTAAGAAAGGAGCCCCCTGGGAATGGCTTCCGCAGCATACAGGCGCTGTGGAAGAGTTGAAACGAGCCCTTAGTGCAGCACCCGCGCTGCTAGTCCCCGACCAACTTTCACCGTACGCAATAGAGGTAGCGAGCACAGATCTGACCCTCTCGGCCGTGTTGCTTCAGGAACGGCACGAGCAGCTAAGACCAGTGGCTTATGCCTCCCGACTGTTAGACCCAGTAGAACAAGGATTTTCGGCCTGTGAGAGGCACCTCCTTGCTGTCTTCTGGGCAGTACAGTACTTTTCCTACATAACCGGACTCAACCCCATTACTATTCTGACCGAACACACACCCACACAGCTACTACTAGACGGTCGACTGAAGGACGGTTCAGTTAGCCAGATTAGGGCAGCTAGGTGGACCCTACTTTTACAAGGACGGGACATTACTGTAAAACGGACACGCACCCACACATACTTAGCAGACAACCTCCAATACCCCGGACAGCCCCATGACTGTGAAATTGTAGCTCCCCTGCATAACACAGGACCCTTTTTAGCCAAAACACCCCCCAGGAAGATAGGGAACCCGAAACAAAGCCCCCAGCCCACAGACACGTGTGGACCCTTGAGGATTTATGTAGACGGTTCCTCCACAGTTTTAAATGGTGAGCGTATCACAGGATGCGGCATCTATGTAGAGGACGCGCAGGGGCGCGCTCTCGAAGAAATAGCTCTTAAGTTACCAGGTCACTTAGGCGCGCAGGCAGCAGAGCTAGCAGCCATAGCGTACATAGTGGACCACCCCGATTCTTTCCCCAGCCCAGCAGACATATATTCAGACAGCTTATATGTCTGCAATAGCCTGACAGATTTTCTGCCCCTGTGGAGGACACGAGGTTTTGTCTCCGCAGACGGAAAACCCCTTCCATCAGCCCCTCTACTCCAGCATATTTTAGCGAAAGCGAAGGACAGGACCTTCGGCATTATAAAAGTAAGAAGCCACCATAGGTCATCACCCCCTGGGAATGTAAAAGCCGACGCGTTGGCTAAGGCAGGTTCCAGGAGAGGACACTTATGGACCCCCCCAGCTAGCGCACCAGCTAGCGCCCCTGTGAGCGCAGTCCAAGTCTCACAGACTGATATTAAAGATCTCGTGGCAGCACAAAAACAGGACGGAGACCTCAGGGAGGTTTTCAAGGGAAACTTTGTGCCTGCTTACGAGCACTTTAAACACGCACTGACCACACATGAGGGTGTGATCATTAAGGACCGACTTTATGTGGTCCCACAGCAGGACAGGAATCAGATGATTGCCTTATTCCATGACGGACACGGGCATCAGGGAATTGATGCAACAACGAGGCACCTCAGGCAACTCTGTTGGTGGCCTGATCTCAGGAATGATGTAACACACTACATAGAGAATTGCCTGATTTGTGCTCAGAATAACCCGGACAGGTATTCTAAGAAGGCACAACTTCGGCATACTCGCCCAGTTAACGGCCCTTGGACAAACCTCCAGATCGACTTTATAGGTCCATTGCCCCCTTGTCGGAATGGCTATAAATACGTTCTGGTGGTGATAGATACCTTTACCAAGTGGGTAGAGGCATTTCCCTCACGAACAAATACAGCAAAGACAGCTGCAAAGATCCTGACCCACCACATCTTCACGAGATGGGGTTTACCCCGAAGTATCGATTCGGACCAGGGATCTCACTTTACAGGACGGGTCATGAGGAACGTCCTGACAATATTCGGAATCAAACAGAACTTCCACATTGCGTATCATCCACAGTCCAGCGGGATTGTGGAGCGCATGAATCGGACCCTAAAAACTACCCTTAGGAAAATGGTTCAAGAGAACAATTCCACATGGGATTCAGTGCTCCCCTTTGCACTTATGTTCATAAGGAACACTGTCTCCACATCGACAGGATACACACCACACACACTCATGACCGGACGCCCTATGAAAGGTACAGAATTCCTTTTAGGACTGGACATGACAAGCCCCGAAGTGACGGCCCTCACACATGAAAAGGCAGTTAAAGAACTAGTTGAGACTGTGAGGTCTGCACAGCTCGCAGCCGCAGTCCAGCTAGGGAAACGCCGACAGCAACGGACTGCCTGTTTCAATAAGACCGTACACACCACAGAATTCCAGGTTGGGCAACAGGTAATGTTATCTGTTTATAACCCCAGCAGTTTTTTGGCTCCAAAATATTCCGGTCCCTACTCAATTTCGGACAAAATTAGCCCCTCCGTATACAGGATCAAATATCCTAATGGGAAGACCGCGTGGTTCCATATAAACCAGTTAAAGGCATATGGAACACAGGCCAACCATGCTCACCATGTCCTGCTGGATGCAGCAGAACACTTCACCCCGCCCACCAGAGACACTTTTCCACCATCCCCCTCACAGACCAGTTCATCAACGGACTCGCCCACGACTCCGCCCACAGACCACCACAGACCACGCCCCGACACGCCCACAAGCTGCCACAGCAGAGACAGTAGGACAGACACTGACTCTGAAGACAGCGACACCACACAGCCATACAGCCCACACTGCACCAACTACGACCCCGACTCCAGTGACCCCATGGAACTCACTTACCTCAAAAACCCCGAACCACCACCCGACCCCGACTACCCCGACAACACACTCGACGCTACACAATGGCACAGGGACAATTCCTACAGACTTGTCCGCAATGACGAGAGTGACCCCCGGTCACACAACTCCAAAATAGCATGCCTGATCCACACAAGGGTGTGGGATCCGGGAGAGCAGGACGACACGGTGTCTGACTCCCGACACGGCAACCCCTTTGTGACCCTGTTCACAGCGGCAGAATCAAAGTGAGGTGTCCAGATGATGTAAGATAGGAATCGTTTGAGGGAAACGATGTCCTTTCTGATGGAACCTGCACGTATGTTTGTCTTCGTTTTATGTTTGTTTGTCTCAGGAATGTAAATGTTTCAGCTGGAGGATGGACATCTTCTTTTCAGCTGAAAAGATTGTGACCACCTCACATGCACGTTAGTTTGTCCGCAGATACTTCTGAGAACTTCGGTTTGATTGGAGATCTTTTCCAAAGTTGTAAGGCCACACGCCAAATAGTTTATCTGCAGATATCTCTGAGAACTTCAGTGATGTCCTCAGTTGGAGCACCTTGGCTCCATTGTTTTTAGGTGCCCCTCTATTCGGCGAAATAGAGGCTGCAAGTCATGGTAAACACATTCGTACCCGTTTTTTCCAGGTTACTCAGGCAGTGGACAAACGGCACTGAGGACCCGCCCTGTCTGAGAACCAACCCTTGGTCAGCCAAGCTCGGGTATGGCACAGCACGCCCTACCCGGGGATTCCATCCAACTCGTACCCGTAGCGGCCCATACGCAACTCATTCGGATGTTTCTTTCCAAATCTTGTTTTCATTTTACGTTAGGTAGCCCTTCGGCCACCATCCCACATGCTATTTACATCCGGGAACATTCGGATGGTAAATCAGCAAAGCCTGCGAGACGGCTCGCAGAAGGAAGGATTGTTAGGTGTATGCTGGTCTTTAAATTCGCTTTTTGAAAAAAAAATGAGGGGAGTCACAGGGTGTGACTTAGCCAGTCATTTTAAAGGGTCAATTGGGATTTGAAAGACAGATGCACTAACAAGTAAAGGTCTTAAACTGTGTATTGACAGATACTGTGCTTGATCCCAAAGGTTTCAAAGGACGAGACAGAGGTCGAAGCCAGGATTGTCAATACCGGAGGAAGAAGGAAGAGAAAGAGGAAGAACAGCAAAATGATGGAAGCCCACTTATACATATGACATTAAATAGTAATATGTGTGGAAACAAGACACGTTTCCCCCACAACCCCCACCGTAAATGTTAGTACAGCAAACCCCCAGTGCTCAGCTCTGATCAGCGAGGTTCAGACCTGGTGTACTAAATTCATGACGTGGTACTCCATGTCCTACATAATCGAATCACTGTTGGTGATTGCGATCCTCACCATCCTAGTGCAGACCCTCAGGTTGAGGAAATGGAAGAGGAGAGCCTCTCGTTCCAGCACCTCACCCATCTATAGAGTGCAATCCCCCATCTTCGGATTCCACCAAACCCCTCAACCCCTCACTGATTACAACACTCTGTAAATAAAATTCAGCCATGTATTATATTGTTCCATACTCGACTGCCGAGTTGGGAAGTGTGATGTTGTGGTGTGAATGGTTAAGGTTTAGAGTGATTAAATGTTTAAGTTAAGTTAAGGTTAATAGTGATAGGTAGAGGTTCCCAATTGTAGTAATGCATGTCCCTTTGACATAGGGCCAAGTAGAAATGTTAGTTAAATTTTTTTTCTCTTCTTCCCATAGTTTAGAACAGAGTAGAACAGGAACCGGCAAGAGGTCAGAACACAAGGAGGCAAAGCACATAGGTGATCCTTCACAATAGTATGATTGTGAGGATCACAAGGAGGGAATGTAGCCATGCTGGCCACGCAAAATGGACACTGAGCCAAACTAAAATGGAAGGCTGCTGGGAAACAGACAGTTCAGCCAGAACAGCAGTCTGCAAAGAGCAGTTTGCATTCTGCAGCAGCAGAAACCAGTTTGGGCTCAGGTGAAGAGACCTTAGCTAGGTGCAAATGGCAAAACGCTTTGCATGCTAATGAGGCCATCAGACTTGAACACCCACACAATAGATACATTTGGTTCTGAATGGACACATTCCAATCAAGACCCAGACATCGAGGCACCAGAAACCTCCGAACAAAAGGACATAAGAAACGCCCCCTCCATCACGGAGACCCCCTCGCATTGGGGAATTAATCCAGTATCGATAAGAAATTGATCCAATAGGTAGAGCCCGCCCGAGAAGAGGGAAGGACAACGGAACCCCTATAAAAGATAGGGACCTCGTGTTGTCCGGTCTGTTAAACCTGTGCTCCGGCCCCGACTGACACCTGGTATCCTGACTCCAGCCGTTGAGCACCAGCCGCCGAAACCGTAAGTTCAACGCTCGCTACGCGATCCAAGCCCACTAGACTCCCAAGTGCCAGAACGCTTGCTGAAGGCTGCAGACAAAACCAGGACGAAGGCCTCGTTCTCTGACCTTGCCTGTTCCTGTTAGATAAGTATTCTGTTTGCTTATGTTTAGTTGTAGCTTAGTCTCTTAGTGTGTGTGTGCATGAGTATTTATTATTAACTGTATAATAAATGTTGATCGTTTGAACTTGACTAATCGGTGTATCGTCTTTATTACTTTGAATTTGACCTTGGAATACTTGTGACGTTGCCTATACGGCAGCTGGCGACTCCAGAGCTTAAATAATTACATAGAACAGAGCCTAGCAGTGTTAAGCACACGTCGAACTCGGAGGCGTGTTAATACACTCCAATAAACGCGTTTTACGCCCATAGTAAAACGTGCAACAAGGCGGAACCCCATCATGGTTATCGGAGTGGTGGGAAAGGTTGAGAGCTGAGCTGCGGGGAATGGGCCGAACCTGGGTGAGTGCTCGGGGGGGGACCTCAGTTAAGGAAAAGAAGCAAACCTTTCAGAAGCACCGTTTTCAAAGGTGACACATTCAGAACAGATGCGACGGAGGCGGAGAAACTGGGAGAATGGGATGGAGTCCTTACAGAAAGCAGGGTGTAAGGAGCTGTAGAAAGAAAGAAAACATAGAAAAAATACAGCACAGAACAGGCCCTTCGGCCCACGATGTTGTGTCGAACATTTGTCCTAGATTAAGAACAAATTAATCTATATCCCATCATTCCACCGTAATCCATGTACCTATCCAATCGCCGCTTAAAGGTCCCTAATGTTTCCGAGGGTGGACTTTATACTTTAGGGTAGACCGAATGGCCTCTTTCTGCACTGTAGGAATTCTATGCTTCTTGGAGTGTTTTTTCCCTTCCTTCCTTCTCCAGTGGTACATCTTAACCATCCTCCCAATCACCCAACAACAGTTCGTGCCATGATGAGACTGAAAGCCTTCAGCAACTTGTGACCACCCCCCCCCCTCCTTCCCTCCTTCTTCCTGTGGAAAAGTGCAGGGACTCTGCTTTTTGCCTGCCAAGTCATGTAGTTGAGGTAGCTGGGAGTTGGTGGGTTTGCAATGAATATTGATGGTCAGTCTATCACTAGAAATGGAGACAGCGAGGTCAAGGAAGGGTAGGAAATGTCAAAGATGGAAGGAAGGGAAGGAAATGTCAAAGATGGAACATGTGAAGATGAAAGAGGGTGGAGATTGGAAGCAAATTTGAGACATTTTTCCAGGTCCAGATGAGAGCATAAAGCAGCACCAATACAGTCATCAAAGTAACAGAGAAAGAATTGTGGTAGGGAAGCCGAGTAGGACTGGAACGAGGAGTGTTCCACATAACCCACACCAGGCCATCTGTCTTTTGTTTGCTGTGATAACTGCTTTCTCTCCTACAGATGCTGTCAGACCTGTTGAGTTTCCAGAATTCTCTGTTATTGTATCACCATAACACAGCTGGGTTCTTCTCTTAAGCTGGAAAGCCTCTGATTGATCCTCCAATGTCAAGAACCTGTCAACCACCCTCTATAGACCAGAGAGCCTAACGTCGGTAGTAGAGAAGTTGCTGGAGTCAATTATCAAGGATTTCATAGCACAGCATTTGGAAAGCAATGGTGTAATCAGGCAAAGTCAGCATGGATTCACGAAAGGAAAATCATGCTTGACAGATCTATTTGAATTCTTTGAAGATGTAACTAGTAGAGTTGACCAGGGAGAACTGGTGGATGTGGGTAATTTAGACATTCAGAAGGCTTTTGACGAGGTCTCACATAGCAGATTAACATGTAAAGTTAAAGTGTATGGGATTACAGGTAGTGTCTTCAGGTGGATAGAAAGCTGGTTAGCGGTCAAGAAGCAAAAAGTTGGAATAAATGGGTCTTTTTCTGATTGGCAGGCAGTGACTAGTGAGATACCTCAGGGATTTGTGGTCAGACCCCAACTGTTCACGTTATATATTAATGATTTGGACGAGGGAATTAAATGTATGATCTCCAAATTTGCAGATGATACAAAGTTGGGTGGGAGGGTGAGCTGTGAGGAGGATGCTTCAGCGGGATTTGGGCAGGCTGAGTGAGTGGGTGCACGCATGGCAGATGTATTATAATGTGGATAAATGTGAGGTTATCCGCTTCTGGAACTAAAATAGGAAGGCAGATTATTATTTGAATGGGTTTAAATTGAGAGAGCTGGATTCTCAGCGAGACCTTGGTTATTTCGTTCATCAGTCACTGAAGGTAAGCGTGTAGGTACAGCAGGCAGTAAAGAAGGCAAACGGTATACTGGCCTTCATAGCGAGAGGATTTGAGTATAGTAGAGATATTTCACTGCAATTGTATAGGGCAATGGTGAGGCCACACCTGGAATATTGTGTGTAATTTTGGTGTCCTTATCTGAGGAAGGATGTTCTTGCTATGGAGGGAGTGCAGCAAAGGTTTACCAGGCTGATTCCTGGGATGGCGGGACTGTCATATGAGGAGGGACTAAATCGCTTTGGGTTATATTCAGTGGAGTTTAGAAGAGTGAGAGGGGATCTCATAGAAACTTACAAAATCCCAACAGGATTAAACAGGGTAGATTCAGAAAGAATGTTCCCGATGGTGGGAGAGTCCAGAACTAGGAGTCATAGTTTGAGGATAAGGGGTAAACCTTTTAGGACTGAGGTGAGGAGAAATTTCTTCACCCAGAGAGTGGTGAATCTGTGGAATTCACTACCACAGAATGTAATTGAGACCAAAACGTTGTGTAATTTCAAGAAGGAATCAGATATAGCTCTTGGGCTAAAGGAATATGGTGGGAAGGCGGGATCAGGGTATTGAACTTGATGATTAGCCATGATCATATTGAAACGGTAGAGCAGGCTCAAAGGACCGAATGGCCTCCTCCTGCTTCTATTTTCTATGTTTCTATGAACCTGTCTCCATGTCAATTAAGGGGTCAGTGACTGTTTCTCCCGGAGGGGTGAGAACAGGTCCTGGAAACAACCCAGGCTCCTGTTTCTCACCCTTAAAGCAAAAATTGCGTCCTTCGTTTGACCATGCACCTATTAAGTGCCTTGAGATATGTTGCTGCTGCATTGAAGGTGTTACGGACAGGACAGAAAGAAACTTAACTTCTTTATCCTCTCCCTATCTGTCTGCAAGCAGGCGTGATTTTCAATTATTTTTAAAGTAAGCTGTGGTGTGTTTCCCCAATCCCTCAGACAGAGTAATCCCATTCTTGCAGAAAACTCAGGTTATGATTAACTCAGAAGGTTAGTTCATTCACATTCAACCCAAGAGGAGTGGGGGAGGGAGGTGCTGGTTTGCAACATCACACGCTCAGGGGACATAGAAAAAAGGATTATTTACAACTATGGGTAACAACAGTAAAAGAACCACAGAAATGAATATAAGTTCACCCGATTTCCAGGGTTCAAGAAGTCAAGATCCAAAGGTTGTCTCCTTCACGGTGGGGTTCAGTCCAGATGAGTTCCTGATTCCAACCAACAGCACAAAAATCCAGGCACAGTGGTTAGCACTGTTGCCTCATAGCACCAGGGATCCGGGTTCAGTTCCAGCCTTGGGTGACTGTGTGGTGTCTGCGTGTTCTCCCCGTGTCTGCGCGGGTTTCCTTTGGGTGCTCTGGTTTCCTCCCACATTCCAAAGATATGCAGGTTGTGTGATTGGCCATGATAAATTGCCCATTAGTTACAAAGGTTGGGTGGGGACATGGTGGGGGAGTGGGCCTAGGTAGGGTGCTCTTTTAGAGGGCCGGTGCAGACTTGATGGGGCGAATAGCCCCGCTCTGTAGTGTAGGGATTCCATGATCCTATGAGTCTATGAAAAATACTTGAGATAAATGACAATGCAGCACTTGGCAGGCATTGATCATCGACTTTTAAAATCAACCGGGATTCGAGGAGTAGGGAAACAGTGGCTTACTGCTTGGTTTATTGGCAGATCTGCTGTAGCTCTTTCTGGTTGGTGTTGAATCATCAGACTGAGGTTTTCTCAGTTCTCAAAGGAATATAGAGATTTCAAAATGGTCATTCAAGTCATGTGACCTTCTTTCTCACAATGGGATATTTATCTATTGTCTGGGACTGACTTTGATTTCAGGACTGATAATGTCCCAGCCATTAACCTTTGAAAGAATTACCACTCATATTGAGGTTCTTCTGTTGACTACCCTAGAAGGGGGAAACTTATCAAGGTGCAATGACATTCATTGTCCTCTCACTGGTCCCCTCTTGACATTGACTTGGACATGGGTCTGTTAACATAATGCAGGCATAATGAGTTTTGATCAGTTTTGTGATTACAATAGGGTGTGAGATTCCTTGTTGATGAGGGTAAGATGTTTTTTTCTTGTAACCCCTGTTGCTAGCTTCCCGAACAATGGGCCAATCCTGTGATCACGTGACTTGCAGCAGCTATCTTTTTGGTTCCGCAGAAAGTCAATTTTAAAACTAACAAAAAAAAAACAATAACGTTTTGATAAATGCAATTTTGGATGTTTTATTGACCTAACTAGGTCAATCCCCTGATCAATTCCTTTGGGGCTTTGATGAATAAGCTGATCTGAAAAAAAATAGACAAGGGGGCAACACATTTGGTCTCAACTCACCTGAACTTGGGAGTGGAAGATAAAGATTAGCTAAGAATTTCACTGCTAATGATCGTCTGGTAATTCCTGCTGCAAAGCGAACATTATGTGCGCACAGAATTGGGATTAACAATAATAGCCTTTTCAACACTAGGTAACCTGACACTCACTATTTAGACTTGCACATGAAAGTGGCTACTTTGAGAAGACATCAGAGGGGATTTAAAATCATATCCTCACATGAGTTACTAGATTCAGCTGACACAGGAATCTGTAGGTGGAAAGGTCTGACTGACAGAATTTCTGCCCTTAAAATACTATTCTGGGCAATGGTGGCTGTTTTGCTGATGAAGGCAGAGTTAAAGAAAAGGAAAGGACGTCTCAAAACACTAATTTTGCCCAGAAGAGATCTTGAGGTATTCCCCTTCAGTTTATGAATTATGAATTGGCAACTTTGATTTGGCTTTGATAAGACAATTGCTGGCTGGGTGATCAAGTTCAACAAGGGTGTAACCAGGGACACGTGGGCGGGGTTAGGCAGAGATAGTCAGCATTAATGCAATCTGGCCAAAAGAAACCTGTATCGCCTGTAACTGGTGGAATACAAGTGAGTCATTGTGAGAACATCACAGATAAGGTACAAGGGCAACTTTTTGTGGTATTTCAAATATTGTACACTGAGTTAATATTTTCTGATATGCCACTGCAGATTAACACTCTGTAAATTTATAAAGGCGCTCTATGTCACTCTGAGTTCTCGGGTTGCCAACTTATTTCTTGAAGCATGAAAATGTGATTTTTGATCATGTGGTGTTTGATTGTGGGACAATTGCCTGCAGTTTGCAAATACTATTACATTCACCTTGTAAAGGCTGGGACACATGAAGTTGAGTGTCTTTGTCCCCCGCAGTAAGCCAAATAAAATGTTTTTGCTAACTAACAGGGAGGGAACCACTGGGCAGAAGAGTTGGCAGATGGAATTTAACCCTGAAACGTGTGAGGTGATACACTTTGGAAGGAGTAATTTGACAAGGAGGTATTCAATGAATGGCCTGACACTGGGAAGTTCCAAAGTACAAAGGGACCTTGGCGTGTTTGTCTACAGATCTCTGAAGGCAGAAGGGCAGGTTAATAGGATGGTGACTGGAGTTTGCACATTCTCCCCATGTCTTCGTGGGTCTCACCCCCACAACTCAAAGATGTGCAGGATAGGTGAATTGGCCATGCTAAATGGCTCCTTAATTGGAAAAAAAAATGGGTACTCTCAATTTAAAAAAAAAATAGGGTGGTGAAACAGGCAGATGGAACACTTGCATTTATCAATCGAGGCATAGATTAAAAAAGGAGGGAGGTCATGTCGGAGATGTATAGAACTTTGGTGAGGCCACAGCTGGAGTACTGTTAGAAATTCTGGTCGCCATATTATAAGAAGGATGTGATTGATCTGGAGGGGGTGCACAGGTATTTCACCAGGATGGTGCCTGGGAGTACAGGGGCACGGATGTCTTGCTGCAATTTTACAGGGTCTTGGTGAGGCCACACCTGGAATATTGTGTGCAGTTTTGGTCTTCTTATCTGAGGTAGGATGTTCTTGCTCTAGAGGGAGTGCAGCGAAGGTTTACCAGACTGATTCCTGGGATGGTGGGACTGATGTTATGAGGAGAGATTGAATTGGTTAGGATTGTATTCATGGGAGTTCAAAGAATGAGGGGGGATCTCATAGAAACCTATAAAATTCTATCAGGTCTAGACAGGGTAGATGCAAGAAGGATGTTCCCAATGGTGGGTGTAGAAGCCAACTATTTTCTAATACACTTGATAGATAAAAGATAGCTATTTAGTGTAAATATTAAGCCCCAGTTTTCAAATTCCCATTTTAAATTCATTCACTCATAACCTCAGGTCATCCCAAAACATACAGAGACACAAAACAGCATGAAACAGCATAATTCCATTATAGATTAAAACAGCACATTTGCAAGACAGTTTGACACTATACTTGTGCTGTCAGATCAAGGACAGAGCAACACCATAGTAATATGAAGGCACCATTGTTCACAACGCAGATAACAGCTAAATCAGCAGAAGACCAATTTAAGCTGGTCGCGATAACAGCACAGAATCGCATTCCATAACATGCACAAGTATTCAGACATGAAACAATTAAAACTAATGTTGCACATTGAAGATTGACAGCTAACCATCAAATCAAACTCATTTGATTCTAACCCAAACCAATTAGGATTACATAGGGGTGTAGATAGGTGGCTAAAGACTGATATGATTTAGTATAACCGTGAGGGTCCGTATGGCCATTTTTATCTGGATCATTCTATACTTTGATCTAAACTATTCTCTATCTCCATACTTTCATTTATCCACTCTAACTCTTGACGTAAATGCAAGTTGTTTGCCGTAAGCAAGAAACCATTTCTGTATTATTTTAAAAGTTAAATTGTGTACAAGTCGCTTCTCTTTAAGTCCTTTTACTAGCCAAACTTATTTGAGAATAAGATTTAAGTTATTCTCAATTGTGATCAAATAGAGGCAATAAACGATTCTTATTTGCATCCGAGAAGTTTTAACTCAAATTTCTACTGAGTTTTAGTGTTCGCAAGTGCCACTAGATCAGCATGGTAGATCTCTTACAGTGGTGTGTCCAGAACCAGTCACAGTCTGAAGATACGGGGTAGACAATTTAGGACAGAGATGAGGAGAGATTTCTTCACCCAGAGGGTGATCGGCCTGTGGAATTCATTACCACAGGAAGTAGTTTATGCCAAAATATTGCATATTTTTAAGAAGCATTTAAATATAACACTTAGGTGAAGGGAATCAAATGATAGGGGGGGGAGGGGAAAGTGGATTAGACTATTAAGTTGGATGATTAGCCAGGATCATAATGAATGACGGAGTAGGCTCAAAGGGCCAAATGGCCTCCTTCTGTTCCTATTTTCTATGTTTCTATGCACATTTAAGTTATGAAGAGAGGTTGGATAGGCTTGGGTTGTTTTTGCTGGAGCAGGGAAGATTGAGGGTCGACCTGATCGAGGTGTACAAGGTTGTGAGGGACATGGACAGGGTAGATAGGGAGCAGCAGTTCCCCTTGTTGAATGGTCGGTTACGAGGGGACACAAGTTCAAGGTGAGGGGCAGGAGGTTAGGGGGGATTTGAGGGAAACCTTTTTTACCTAAAGGATGATAATGGTCTGGAATGCAGTGCCTAGGAGGGCGGTAGAGGTGGGTTGCCTCATATCCTTTCAAAAGCACCTCGATGAGCACATTCAAGGCTATGGGCCAAGTGCTGGCAAACGGGATTAGGTAGGCAGGTCAGGTATATTTCATTTGTCGGTGCAGAATCGATGGGCCAAAGGGCCACCTCTGTGCTGTTTTATTCTGTAACTAATGGCCGAAATTGGGAAATTCCCTGATGCCATGCATGGTTCTCCACTGCCCGAAGAGGTGCTCTTTGTCTCCATTGAAAATTACTCACTGACCCTGTCCGCGAGCGACTCCATGTCCCTGTCTGACAGTTATACCCAGATCCCATCGTAGAGCTACTCTCTGATTCCTCACACCAACTGAGTTACTCTCTGATATACCAATGTGGGAATGTTCACTGCCTCCCAGAAACTGAAAGGACTCTATTCTGTATAATCCGCAAGCACAGCAGAAATGTCGGGAATTACCCAGAAGGCCAGGCAACTTGTCTAATGCCGGTAAGACATAAGCTTGTTGGTCACTGTGTCTGATCTACCCCCTCTCGGTGCAACGTGTAAGTGAGTATTTGTGAGAAGAACATCAAAACTTAGCTGAAACTGCCCTCATCCAATATTCTCGTGTCTATATAATTCTATGTAATTTTTAAAAACCTTCCTTTATATAGTGCTTTCTATACATAGAAATCTCAATGCATTTTAGCAGGCAATGGAGTTCTTTGTGCAGCATGTTGGAAAGAGCAGCGCCTGGTGAGCATAACAACAACAGAAATGCTGAAGACAACGAGGAAACTCAGGGCCATTCATTTTCTTTTCCTTTGACCTCTCCAACGCACCCCTCCCTGATGAGCTCAATGCATTCTATGCCCGCTTTGAGGAAGAGGTCAGTGAGAGCGAACCCTCCACCCCAGAAGCCGCTGATGAACTTGTATCTGAGATCACCACTGCAGGCCTCAGAGCAGCCTCCTCGAAGGTCAACCCACGGAAAAAAGCTGGCCCGGAGGGGGTACCTGGACGAGCGCTTAGGTCTTGCGCGGATCAGCTGGCGGGGGTATTCGCAAACATCTTCAACCTCTCTTTACAACAATCTGAGGTCCCTATCTACTTCAGGAAGACGACCATCATCCCTGTGCCAAAAAAAAGTCAAGCAGCGTTCCTTAATGACTATCGTCCAGTGGCTCTGACATCCATTATCATGATGTGGAGATGCCGGCGTTGGACTGGGGTGAGCACAGTAAGAAGTCTTACAACACCAGGTTAAAGTCCAACAGGTTTGTTTCAAACACGAGCTTTCGGAGCACGGCTCCTTCTTCAGGTGAATGGAAAGGCTTGTTCCAGAAATGTTTATATAGACACAATGTGGAGATGCCGGCGTTGGACTGGGGTGAGCACAGTAAGAAGTCTTACAACACCAGGTTAAAGTCCAACAGGTTTGTTTCAAACACGAGCTTTCGGAGCACGGCTCCTTCTTCTCCTGAAGAAGGAGCCGTGCTCCGAAAGCTCGTGTTTGAAACAAACCTGTTGGACTTTAACCTGGTGTTGTAAGACTTCTTACTGTATATAGACACAGTCAGAGATGCCCCGGAATGCGAGCACCTGCAGGCAATCAAATCATCAAAGATGCAGAGAGAGAGGTAACTCCAGGTTAGAGAGGTGTGAATTGTCCCAAGCCAGTTCAGTCGGTAGGCCTCTGCAAGTCCAGGCTTGTTGGTGGGGGCCGAATGTAATGCGACATGAATCCCAGATCCCGGTTGAGTCCGCATTCATGCGTGCGGAACTTAGCTATAAGTTTTTGCTCAGCAATTTTGCATTGTCACGTCTCCTGAAGGCCTCCTTGTAGAATGCTGACCCGGAGATCAGAGGCTGAATGTCCTTGACTGCTGAAGTGTTCCCCAACTGGAAGGGAACAGTCCTGCCTGTTGATAGTCGCACGATGCCCGTTTATTCGTTGTCGCAGTGTCTGCATGGTCTCGCCAATGTACCACGCTTCGGGACATCCTTTCCTGCAGCGTATGAGGTAGACTACATTGGTCGAGTCGCACGAGTATGCGCCGCGTACCTGGTGGGTGGTGTTTCCACGTGTAATGGTGGTGTCCATGTCGATGATCTGGCATGTCTTGCAGAGATTACCCTGGCAGGGTTTTGTGGTGTTGTGGTTGCTGTTCTGAAGGCTGGGTAATTTGCTGCAAACAATGGTTTGGACTTGCCAACAAGCCTGGACTTGCAGAGGCCTACCGACTGAACTGGCTTGGGACAATTCACACCTCTTTAACCTGGCGTTACCTCTCTCTCTGCATCTTTGATGATTTGATTGCCTGCAGGTGCTCGCATTCCGGGGCATCTCTGACTGTGTCTATATAAACATTTCTGGAACAAGCCTTTCCATTCACCTGAAGAAGGAGCCGTGCTCCGAAAGCTCGTGTTTGAAACAAACCTGTTGGACTTTAACCTGGTGTTGTAAGACTTCTTACTATCCATTATCATGAAATGCTTCGAAAGGTTAGTCATGGCACGAATCAACTCCAGCCTCCCAGATTGCCTTGATCCATGTAGCCATCTAAGGTGGACACCAGTCTACAAAATGGAGAACCGCAAAGAATACAGGGAAAAACAGCCATAGTAAGGACGCACAGCTTGCAGAAGCATTTAGCATTTAGCACGTTCAAAAACCGGTTTCAAGGCAGCTGCAGAAACTCAGCCAAAGGTGCAAATAGGAAAGCGATCTGCATACTAATGAGGTGATACTGGCCCAGTCCCAGATACAATAGAAACATTTTAAGTATCAATCGATACTTTTCAATAGCTACCCAGCCAGGATGGTGCCAGAGAAACCAGAACAATGAACCCTAGGAACCGCCCCAGCCATCGAGAAACGACCCCAGGATAGGGGAGTTCAAAACGTATCGATTGGGAAAGACCCAATCGATCCCCAGCAGGTGAGAGAGCCCGCCCCAAGGGGCACGGACCTCTGGGGACCTATAAAAAGAAGGTCCCGGACATGGTTCGGCCTGTTTTGTCTCCGGCTCCTGCTGTCTGCTGTTGCCTCCTGTCTCCGGCCTCCGACTCCAGCCTCCAGATCCTTTCTTTTACACCAGCCGTTGAGCAGCAGCCATCGATAAGTAAGTGCCAAAACGACGATCGCTACGTGACCCAGGCATTGCTTATACTCTTGCCGACTATTAGCGAACAGAAGTTGCAGACCAGAAAGGAACAAAGGCTTTGTTCCCTGACCTTGCTTGTTCCTACTTAGATAAGTATTAGTCGTTTAATAGTAGAAGTAAGTTAGTCTTTTGGCGTGTGCATGAGTATTTATTATAATTGTTATAATAAACTCTAATTGTTTTGGACTTACTAATCGGTGTATGACTTTATTGACTTGAACTTGACCTTAGCACTTGTGACGATGTCTCTTCCAGCACCTGGCGACTCCAGAGCATAGAAATAAGAAACAGAGCCAAACGAGTGTTCAGCACACTGTCTCTATTGGAGGAGTGTTAAACACACTAACTTAGAACGACCAACATCCACTACAGTTTGCCTACCGCTGCAACAGGTCCACAGCAGACGCCATCTCCATGGGGTTGGGCGAAGGTTCAGAAAGCACCAGGGAAATCGAAAGCAAAATTTCCACGGCCATTAAGGGCAAAACACAATTGGTGTTTTTGCGTTCATCATAATAACCTGCGTCAAAAACTAGATAACCATGGTAACTCATTGTGACCAGCCTCCTCACCTTGTCCCATGTGTGTGTGTTGGGTGGTGCCCTTCAAATTATGTATAGACAATTGTCTCTTTCTAATGGAGGCAGATGCCTAGGTCCTTTGCAGACGTTGGCCAGTGACCAATAATGGGACAATAGGAACATAGGGACAGGTTTAGGAAAGTATTCATAGTTACAGTTACTACTAAATTATATACAAATCAGCTTTGGAAGAGGCCTGGTCAGATCTTTTTCATTAAGGAAGGGCACTGAAAGTCTTTTTACTAAATACTTTGGTTGCCTCATCATGAGCTCCGATCCAGTAAATTTGGCATCTCCCAGATTTTCACTCCCCGCCAACTTTCACATTCAGGATGTATACCTTTAAAAACCTCCACCCTGCGTCCACAGGATCCACTGAAACCACCTATAGATTCCTTGGTGAGTAGGCACCAAACTGTGAGCACTTTGAGACAGGGAAAAATTAAACTGTCAACGGTAAGATCCGTTTGATCTGAATTGTTTTTTTTAAATCAAGCAGTTTATGAAAATGTTTTGGCCGAATTGTACTGACTCATGTAGCTCTCCCTACTTGTCAAGGCTTTCACTGTTAATAGGAAGAGAAATTAATATTTAAAAAAATACCCTTCATCAGCAATTTTGTCGGTTCCTCATTCGTTATCGAGCTGGGAAAAAAATTTCAATATAGCTTTGGGCAAGGGTGGTTCTGTCTTACAGAATTAGATTCAATTCTGTGAAGTGCATATGGTCTAATTAACTGATTGAACCACAGCCCATTTTTAATTTCACCTTTTATCCCAGTATGCAGAGCGAAGCTGTTCCCATTGATAGGCTGTGACCAATAATCTCTCCCTCTGCCAAAATTTCAGCAGAAATCACAGGCCAACAAAGGACAAGCGTCCTCTTTAATTTCTTGGCATCATGTGTTCCAATCCTATTCCACACTAACTGGCTCTCCTCAACACCCAGTTGCCCAAGTTTCACCAAGGGCATGTGTTTCAGTTCCTTAGCTGCTTCCTTATTGTTGTTTCATAGAATAGAATTTACAGTACAGAAGGAGGCCATTCAGCCCATCGAGTCTGCACCGGCTCCTGGAAAGAGCACCCTACCCAAGGTTAACACCTCCACCCTGTCCCCGTAACCCAGTAACCCCACACAACACTAAGGGCAATTTTGGACACTAAGGGCAATTTATCATGGCCAATCCACCTATTCTGCACATTTTTGGACTGTGGGAGGAAACCGGAGCACCCGGAGGAAACCCACGCACACACGGGGAGGATGCGCAGACTCCGCACAGACAGTGACCCAAGCCGGAATCGAACTTGGGACCCTGGAGCTGTGAAGCGATTGCGCTATGCACAATGCTACCGAGCTGTCTGCAGCTCGAAAACAGGGTTAGTATTTCTCTCTCTTCATTGGCTCACTGCCTGGGCCAAACAGTAATATTTTCTCACAGACAAAAAAAAAATCCTAAAATTGTAACCTGCTTCGTCCCAAACGCCCGAACAGTGCATGAATGATATGGGAGTGTTGAAGAAACATAGGGTGGAATTCTCCCAAAAAAACATCTAGGTGTGGTTCTCGGTGGGAAACAAGGTGCCGTTCCCGCCGGGTGAATCGGCGTGATCAAGATCGCAATCAAGTTCCACATTTGGAAATTTTGGGACCAGAGGTGATTCGCGCTATGGGACCAGAAGAGCCGGGAAGACAGAATCCTCAGGGATTGGGCCACCATTTTTAAAGGGAGCTCCAATCTGAGAATAACCCTACAGCCCCCTCCTATCACTGGCAAGGGCGCTCCCCCACCCTCATTGCTGGCAAGGCACCCAGCCCCCAATCCCTGGCCGGGACCCCACCCCTTAATTGCTGGCATCAGGCACCCCCCACAAGTAAACAAACCCCATTATGGGGTCGCCAAAGGCCCTCCACCCCTTCAGGCTCTGTAAACCTGCCACTGCCCACTAGCACCCTGGCAGTGCCAACCTTTGTTCTGAGCACCTGGAAACTCTTGAGAACAGTCTCTTTTTAAAAAACTGCAGTTAGTAAAACAGCTGCTCCTCAGAGTTGATGGACCCCTGTAGAACTATATAAATAAACAACAGCAATCCTCTCTTTGAAACTGCCTGGACTTGCCAATCAAAGTGATTTTAAGAGGTAATGGTACGCAAAATTGAATGTCAACAATGTAGTTCAAAGCTTTTAGACTTCTAGGCATACAAACTGGCTTGAAAAAGTTAAAGGACATTGAAATTGACTGTGAAACAAAACCCACTTACCTTCAACTCACAGACTTTTGGACTTGGCATGCTGACACTGTTTAAAGGGTTTAGGACTTTCGGACGAGGTTCACTTTAATCCCTCATAACTTTAGTTTTGAGATGCTGACAGAATGTTTGAAGGGTTTAAAGATGGCAGATGAGAAGACCAGCCAAATGACCCCATCCTACGAAAGACGGCGACCTAAGCCCCTCCAGTGGGACACAAGCCCTCTCCCACCCTGTCCCCCACCTCTCATGAATGATCCCTCTTGGCACCCTGGATGCAATTGTAGGGAGGGACTAAGCCCTTTGCCTCCCCTCCGAGTGCATTCTGCCAGTTCCCCGTTTCTAAAGACTTGCACAATTTCACGCACGCCTGGCTGGGGGTGGGGTGGGAGCTGGAGCATCCCTGGTGGCTGGTGATCGGGTGTCCTGCTAGTAAATAAGATTCAGATCAGCTCTAATGACCCGGGGGGTCCCGGCGTGTCGGAGTGGCGTGAACCACTCCGGCGTCGGGACGCCCCAAAGGTGCGGAATTCTCCGCAACTTTAGGGGCCAGGCCCTCACTTTGAAGGGCTAGGCACTCGCCGGAGTGGTTTCCACTCCGCCGGATGGCGTGAACGGCCTTTGGCGCCACGCCGGGGCAGTGCCAGGATGCCAAGGGGCAATGCCAGGGTAGTACATGTGCAGAACTTCTCCCCCCAGGGCTTTACTTACCTGTGTGCGCCCAGCGGGTTCCCTTTGCCTTGTTCATGTTTTTCAAAAGAAGTTGTACATCTCGCCGACGTAATTATATTATAATTAATTGAAATGAGGTCCTTGACCTTCTTGGGCACGAATCTCTTTATATCACCGGCGAGGGGGGGAATCAGAAAATGAGGTTTCATTTGCTGGCAATGTTCGAAATGACAAAAGGAAAATTTCAGACCAGCATCGTGAGCTATTTCACTCAGAGTGATATTGGATTAAACTCAGGTAGATTAATGGATCTGGAATCTGGAATCATACAAGAGGTATGGGTTATAAGGCAAACTCTCAGATCGTCATAGATGATTGGGCAGACATGCATTCCATTTCCAAATCTTCTCGCAGTTTTGTCAAAGATCTAATGGGATCTTTTGAAATTTGGTTATGGGAGAACTGAATATGGAGGACCTAACAATCTGTCCATAAAAAATTGCCAATAAACAGGCATGAAAATTATGTTGCTATTTATATTTTTTTGTGTTTTCTCTTTGGAATACATTGGAATTTCAAAATGACTCTGGCGATAGCTCATAATATGTTCTGAAAGTTTATGTCTGCCTTGTCACAGGTGATAAACTAGTCCCCACTAAGACCAAAGCTGAAGTATTCAGCCAGTGTTGTAGCAGTTTTTTGAAATAAATTCCTGAGAAATTGCAACATGAACAGAGAATGCTGGACAATCGCAGCAGGTCTGACAGCATCTGTGGGGGGAGAGAAGGCAGTTGACGTTCCGAGTCTGGATGACTCTTGTTTCCCCCTCCCCCCCACTCCATTTGGGCCAACTGTTCCTGGTTTCTCTTTAAACACCGCCCACCTTTGATATGCCATTCACACATTCTAACTTTGGGTGCCACTATCAACGTGCTTCGTGGCATTACAATATGTTGCCAAGCATAGTTTGGGGGTTGAAACCGGTCCGTCGTGCATTTTTCTTCCTCCATAATTGTGACGCGAGCAAAAAGCCAAACGGGTAAGCTCCTTTCAACAAACAAAACCCAAGTTACAACTTGAAGCCATAGGAAAAGTTGTTAGCTGTTGAGGCTGTAAAGGGTTTTATAACTATTGAAGGTCTCAAAATTAGAACTCAGTGGCAACTTTGCTTTTCTGTCTCGGCTTGTTTATTTCAATATCTTTTAACAGTGCGCCAAACGCACAACCCAACCCCCGCGAACGCGCCCCCCCCCCCCCACCACTGCCACCATTACCAAAGAAGCATCTCACGACCAACAACTAAAATTACAACTTGTACTGTTTATTTTAGCACATTTGCAGTACAGCTTCCCAAGATGCTTCATCAGAGCATTGTCAAACAAAATTTGACACCGAGCCACAAAAAGAGGTATTATAAGTCAGTACTTGTTTGATAAAGTAGGTTTTAATGAGTGCTTAAAAATAGGAGGGGAGGGGCAGAGAGGTTTCGGGAGAGAATTGCAGAGGGCCCGGCAGCTGAGGATGCCAATGGAGGAGCAGTTAAAAGGAGGTTGTGCGAAAGGGTAGACTTGGAGGAGAGCAGAGCTCTCCAGAAGGAGTAGGGCAGAGAGAAGTTATAGAGATGGGAGGGACATGGAGGTATTTGAAAACAAGGATGAGAATTTTAATATCCAGACGTTACCAGTCTGGAAGTCAATGTTGATCACCTAACTGACTAAATATAGGTTGGGGAGGGGCGGCACGGTAGCACAGTGGTTAGCACTGTTGTTTCACAACAGCCGGGTTCGATTCCCGGCTTGGGTGACTGTGCGGAGTCTGCACGTTCTCCCCGTGTCTGTGTGGGTTTCCTCTGGGTGCTCCCACAAGTCTCGAAAGACGTGCTGTTAGGTAATTTGGACATTCTGAATTCACCCTCTGTGTACCCGAACAGGCACTGGAAAGTGGCGACTAGGGGCTTTTCACAGTAACTTCATTGCAGTGTCAATGTAAGCCTACCTGTGACAATAAAGATTATTAACATCAGATTATGAATGCTTCAGCACTTTCTCCCTGTATTTGCGTAGGTTTCACCCCCGCAACCCAAAATTGTGCAAGGTAGGTGGATTGGCCACACTAAACTACGCCTTAATTAGGAAAAATGAATCGGGCGATCTAAATTTTAAAAAAAGATATGAATGCTTTAGTTGCTGTTTCAAAAGAGCGAATAGTTTTAACTTTTTCTATCCCAAAAATCTTCTCTTATTCGGAGAGATTTAAAAATATTTTTAAAAATTATTATTTTTCAAATGGCAAATAGAAAATAAGTTGCAAAATAAGTATATCAATGAAAAAATTCAGGGCGGTATTCTCCCAGCCACGCGCCGGGCCGGAGAATCCCCGCAACCGTGCCACGCCACCCCGACACCGGCACGCAATTCTCCGCTTCGCTGAGAATCGGCGCCATTGGCGCGGCACCAGTCGTGGGCCGCTGTATGCGGCGGGGCCACCGAGTCTCCAGCCCGGATGGGCCGAGCGGCCGCTCGAAAAAGGCAGAGTCCCGCCGGCGCCGTCCACACCTGGTCGCAGCCGGCGGGAACTCTGCGCGCAGGGTCGGGGGGTCGGCCTGGGGGGGGGGGGGGAGTGAGGGGGGGGGGGCAGGAGGGGGGCCTCCGATAGGGCCTGGCCCGCGATCAGGGCCCACCGATCAGCGGGCCGGCCTCTCGCTCTCCGGGCCTATTTTCTTACGCGACGGCCCCTGAACTCCCGCGCCATGTCGCATAGGGGCTGGCACGTTGAGGAAAGCCACTGCGCATGCGCGGGTTGGCGCGGCGCACAGTTCACGCCGGGATGGGAGGCTGGAATGGCGTGAACCGTTCCAGCGCCGTGCTGGCCCCCTGAAGGGTCCAGAATTGGTACTCCCAGTGGCCCGTCGTGAAACGCGACAGTGTTTCTGACGGTGTGCACACTCTGCCGCTGAATGGGAGAATCCCACCCTCAGTGTTCATGTTCATTGCTTTTTCCAAAATACTCGAAGATTTTTAAATAAATGTCAAAATCAAAAATGTTTCTGGAGGGTCATAAAATATTTTGGAGATTGTCCCAAAACATTTAACCTTCATTACTTGTTTCCTCTGCAGGTTTTCATGAGTAATTGACTTATAAAGGTGTGAGTAAAGAAATGTTAGCCATACCTAAAGATTAAACATGACAACAAGGGCGGCACGGTGGAACAGTGGTTAGCACTGCTGCCACACTGTGCCAAGGACCCGGGTTCAATTCCGACCTTGGGGGGGGGGGGGGGGGGGGGGGGGGGTCGGCCTGTGTGGAGTTTGCAAGTTCTTCCTGTGTCTGCAGGGGTTTCCACTGGGTCCTCCTGTTTCTCCCCACAGTTCAAAGATGAGCAGGTTAGGTGGGGATAGGGCGAGTGGGCATAAGTAGGGTTCTTTTGGAGAGGGTCGACGCAGATCCGATGGGTGGAATGGCCTCCTTCCACACTGCAGGAATTCCATGGTTCCATTGTTCTAGGACATGGTTTAAATCCCACTATGGCAGCTGGTGGCGGAATTTAAGAGCAATTAATTAATAATTCTAGACTGGGAGGTTATTCTCAGTAATGGTGACCATGAAACTATCGTCGATTGCCGTAAAAACCGATCTGGTTCACTCGTCATCCTTTTGGAAGGAAACCTGCTATCCTTACCCAATCTATCTAATGTGGGGCGGGATTCTTCGCCCCCCTGGGGCCGGTGTCAATCCCGCCCCCGCCGTGTCCCGAATTCTCCGCCCCCCGGAATTTGGCGGGGGCGGGAATCGCACCCGTCGGTCGGCGGGCCCCCCACGGAGACTCTCCAGCCCACGATGGGCCGAAGTCACGCCGCTGACAAGCCTCTCCCGCCAGCGTGGATTAAAGCACCTTACTGACCGGCGGGATTGGCAGCGCGGGCGGGCTCCGGGGTCCTGACCCCGAAGGGTGCCCCCACGGTGGCCTGGGGGTCCTGTGCCGTGAGGGCACTCTTTTTCTTCCGCCTTCGCCATGGTCTTCACCATGGCGGAGGCGGAAGAGACCCCCTCCCCTGCGCATGCGCCGCTATGACATCAGCGGGCGCTGACGCTCCGGCGCATGCGTGGACTTACGCCAGCCGGCGAAGTCCTTTCGGCCCCGGCTGGCATGGCGCCAAAGACCGTTCACGCCATCCGGCGGAGTAGGAACTCCAACACGCCGGGACCCCCCCGCCCCGCCGGGTAGGGCAGAATCCTGGCTGTGATCTCCAGTAATGTTGTTGACTCTTAACTACCTATGAAATGGTCCAGCAGGCTATTTGGTTGTGGCAATTAAGGATGGACAACAAATACTGCCTTTGCCTGCGACACCCACATCCATCACTAGAATAAATAATTGTAAGAAATACTTTCTATTGAGATCGGTATATATTTTGGACTAATTTTCCAGCTCCACCGCCATCACCTTGGTCATCTTCTCCACCGTACGTAGTGCGGCCCCACCATGCGGTCCGGCATCTGCCATCTTGTCAGCACTTTTGCTGGTCCTCTCATTCAACTGCGAGCCCGCGTTTCCTCCCTTCTTCGACGATATCAGGAGCGGCGCTGTTGCTAGTGCTTTCAATCCCGACCCCCTGCACAAACTCTCCTCCACAGGACTCCGAGCAAAGCTCGAGGACTTGGAGAACCGCTCGAGGTGGCACAATCAGAGAATTGTGGGCTTGCCCGAATGGACAGAGGGCCCAAGGCCAACAGAGTATTTTGCTCAGAAGTTGGCGGAGTTGACGGGGGAGGGTGAGAACCCCTCCCGGTATGAGCTGGACCGAGCTCATCGGTCATTAAGGCTGAAGCCCAAAGTGAATGAGCCGCCAAGAGCAGTAATTATCTGCTTCCATAAGTACTGCATGAAGGAGAAGGTGTTAAGCTGGGCGAAGCAGAAGCGCGAGATGCAGTGGGATGGTGCTGGAGTTCGGATCTACCAGGACTTGACGGTGGAGTTGGCAAAAAGACGAGTGGCGTTCGGGCAAGTGAAGGTGGCACTGTACAGGAAGGGGGTGCGATTTGTTATGGTATACCCGGCGAAGCTGAGGGTGACGTATGATGCCAAAGACTTTTATTTCAAGACAGCGGAGGTGGCTGAGGCGTTTGTGAAGGCAGACGGCTTGGGACAGACGTGAGGAGCGGAGCTGGAAGAGAGACTGTGAACTGTGATTGGGGAACTGGAAAATGTATAAATGCTATAACTTTCTTTTTTACTGATGTGTATTGTAATTTACTTCTCTTCACATTGTTACAGAGTTCAAGTTATTGGTTGGGTTGATTGGCATTCTGTGTTGCGACGGTTATATCTTATTTTAGTGAATTGTATGTGTTGGATTGTTGTTTTTGTTTTTTCTTTCTCTGGGACTGGGTGGGAGGGGACAGTATACCTTGGCGGGGGGAGCCACCTTTGCTAGCTAACTAAAGTCGGCTAGTGAACGGAGGTGAGGTGAGAGGAGGGCTGCAGACATTGGAGCCTGGTTAGCAGGTTTCGATGGGCCTACGAGGCGAGCGAGGGGGGAGGGGGGGGAGGTGAAGGGATTGATGCTGGGAGATGTTTTTGCGAGAGGAAATGTAGGGGGGGTTTTGTGAGGGGGAGAAGGGGTTTGATGTTAATAATGGGTCGGGGGGGGGGGGGCTGGAACTTGGTGCAGGAGCCAAGGTTGGACAGGTCACGGCCGCGCTCGCTGGTCCCATCGGGGGGGGGGGGGGGGGCGAAGGCGCTGGCTGGGCTAATGGTGGAAATGGGAGGGGTGAACCCTGGGAGGTTTCTGCACCCGAGGGAACGGGAGTACTCGTTTTTCTGAGCAGTCCATAAGGTATACTCGCAGATCGACTTTTGCGTGGTGGGAAGGCTTTGCTGGCTGGGGTTAAGGGGTCGGAATACTCGGCAATTGCAGTGTCAGATCACGCTCCGTATTGGGTGGATATGGTGCTGGAGAAGGGGGTAGCGCAGCGGGCAGGGTGGAAATTAGATGTGGGGCTTTTGGGGGACCAAGGGTTCTGTGGCAAAATTGAATAGGTAATTGAGGAATATGTAGGTTTCAACTGTACGTGTGAGGTGTCGAAGGCAGTCGTCTGGGATGCTCTGAAGGCGGTGGTGAGGGGGGAGGTGATTTCCTTTAAGGCCAGGGTGGACAAAGAGGAGAAGTTGGAGTGGCAGAGGGTAATAGATGAGATTTTGGAGGTAGATAGGAGTTATGCAGAGGATGGGGACCCAGCGAAGCTGGAAAAGAGGAAGGAACTACAGGCGAACTTCGACCGACTATCCACCAGGAAGGCAATGCGTCAACTGAAACGAGCAAGGGGTGCAGTTTATAAGTATAGTAAGAAGTCTTACAACACCAGGTTAAAGTCCAACAGGTTTGTTTCAAACATTAGCTTTCGGAGCACTGCTCCTTCCTCAGGTGAATTCACCTGAGGAAGGAGCACTGCTCCGAAAGCTAGTTTGAAACAAACCTGTTGGACTTTAACCTGGTGTTGTAAAACTTCTTACTGTGCTCACCCAAGTCCAATGCCGGCATCTCCACATCACGGAGATAAGTATGTTAGCAGGTCAGCTCCGGAGGGAGGCAGCGGTAAGGGAACTTGTTCAGGTGAGGGATAGGGCAGGGAAGTTGGTGATGGCTCCGGATCTGACTAACAAGGTTTTTGAGGAATTTTATGGGAGGTTGTACAGGTCAGAGCCACCTGGGGGAGACCGGGAGATGCAGGAATTTCTAGCTGGGTTGGAGTACCCGAGGTTAAGGGAGAGGGACAGGGATACATTAGAAGGAGCGATAGTGGAGCAGGAGATAAAGAATGCAATTGGGAGGATGCAGTCAGGGAAGGTGGCAGAGCTGGATGGGTTTCTGGTGGAATATTATAAAAAATTCAAGGATAAGCTGGCACCCCTGATGATGGGGATGTTTGAAGAGGTGATCGTGAAGGGGGTGTTGTCACAAACTTTGGGACAGGCATCGATTTCCCTGTTGCTAAAAAAAGATAAGGATCCGACGGAGTGTGGGTTGTATAGGCCTATATCACTTCTAAATGTGGACGCAAAAGTGTTGGTGAAGGTACTGCGGGTAGGCTGGAGGAGTGCCTCTCGAAGGTGACAGGTGAAGATCAGACGAGGTTTGTGAGAGGGAGGCAGCTCTTTTCAAACGTTAGACGGGTATTGAACGTCGTTATGACACCGGCAGAGGGGAAGGAAACAGAGGTGCTTGTGGCATTGGACGCTGAGAAGGTGTTTGACCAGGTAGAATGGGTTCTTACATAGAACATACAGTGCAGAAGGTGGCCATTGAGTCTGCACCGACTCACTTAAGCCCTCACTTCCACCCTATCCTCGTAACCCAATAACCCCTCCCTAACCATTTTGGTCACGAAGGGCAATTTAGCATGGCCAATCCACCTAACCTGCACATCTTTGGACTGTGGGAGGAAACCGGAACACCCAGAGGAAACCCACACAGACACGGGGAGAACGTGCAAAATCCACACAGACAGTGACCCAAGCCGGGAATTGAACCTCTGCCGCTGTGAAGCCACAGTTCTATCCACTTGTGCTACCGTGCTGCCCCAAAACTAGAACTTGATGGCAGTTCTGGAGTGGTTTGGGATTGGACCAAGATTTGTGAACTGGGTAAAGCTACTATACAAGGAGCTGAGGGCGAGTGTCCGCACAACCAACATAGAATCATAGAATCATAGAACAGTACAGCACAGAACAGGCCCTTCGGCCCTCGATGTTGTGCCGAGCAATGATCACCCTACTCCAACCCAGGTATCCACCTTATACCCGTAACCCAACAACCCCCCCCCTTAACCTTACTTTTTTTTAGGACACTACGGGCAATTTAGCATGGCCAATCCACCTAACCCGCACATCTTTGGATATCAGCTCGAGATACTTTTCTCCCCATTGTGGGACGATGCAGGGATGTCCTATTTCCTCCCTGCTGTTTGCACTCGCGATTGAGCTGTTTCTATCACATTAAGAAGTTCGAGGATATGGAAAGGAATCGTGCGGGGGGAGGGATAGAGCATAGGGTGTCCTTATATGCCGATGATTTGCTGTTAAACGTGTCGGAACCAAGTGTGTCGATAGGGGGAATATTGGAGCTGCTTCAAGTGTTTGGGCCTTTCTCAGGGTACAAACTAAATCTAGGCAAGAGTGAGTATTTTGTGCTGTCTCAGCCGGGGGTGGGGGCAGGGGTGGGGGTGGGGGTGGGGGGGGGGCTGGGGGGGGGCTCCGCAGGTACAACATTTCTAGTTTGGTGGGGAGAGTGAAAGCCAGCGCCGGCCCTAGGGTTGCTGGCGCCCCGGGCAAGCTGAACTTCGGCGCCCTTCGGGGGGGGGGGGGGGCCGGAGTGACCACCTGCGAGCCTGGATCCATCCGCCATGTTTGTGCAGGGCGGCCTGAGGGAGGGCGGCCACCGCGCATGCGCTGGTTGGCACCGGCCCAACTGCGCACGCGCGGGACCCGAGTCTTTTACGCAGCGCCCCTAGCACATGGCGCCCCGGGCGACTGCCCGAGTTGCCGGTACCTTGAGCCGGCCCTGGTGAAAGCTGATCTGGCAAGGTGGGATGGTCTCCCTGTGTCACTGGCAGGTCGGGTACATGCGGTTAAAATGACCGTGTTGCCACGATTTCTGTTAATTTTTCAATGCCTGCCGATTTTCCTGCCAAAGGCTTTTTTCAGAGAGATTGAGGGGAGGATTACTTTGTTCATATGGGGAGGGAAGATGCCCAGAGTGAGAAAGGTGCTGCTACAGAGGGGAAGGCAGGCAGGGGGTTTGGGTCTCCCGAACCTGATGTACTATTACTGGGTGGCGAATGTGGAGAAGGCACGGAGCTGGGTCAGAGGGGTTGATTCCCAGTGGGTCAGAATGGAGGAGAGTTTGTGCAGGGGGTCAGGATTGAAAGCACTACCAACAGCACCGCTCCCGATGGCTCCGGGGAAATACTCAGGGAGTCCGGTAATAATAGCTTCATTGAGAATTTGGAGGCAGTTTCGCCAACACTTGGGGTTGGGGGCTGGGTCAAGGGAAATGCCGATTCGGGAGAACCACAGATTTGAGCCAGGTAGGTGGGATGGAAATTTTCGGAAATGCGAGGAGAAGGGGATTAAGACACGAAAAGATTTGTTTCTCAGGGGTCGGTTTGCAGGATTGAAGGAGCTGGAATCGAAGTATGGGCTGGAACGGGGGAAATGTTTAGATACATGCAGGTTCGAGATTTTGCCAGAAAGGAGATACAGAGCTTCCCGGTGGAGCCGGCCTCCACATTGCTGGAGGAGGTGCTGACGACAGGGGGACTGGAGAAGGGGGTAGTGTCAGCGGTTTACGGAGCTATTTTGGAAGAGGAGAAGGCACCGCTGGAAGGGATCAAAGCAAAGTGGGAGGAGAGGTTCTGGTGTGAGGTGCTCCGGAGAGTGAATGCCTCCACCTCGTGCGCAAGGTTGGGGCTGATACAGCTGAAGGTGGCATACAGAGCACACCTCACGAGGGCGAGGATGAGCCAATTCTTTGAAGGAGTAGAAGATGTGTGTGAACGTTGTTGGGGGGGGGGGGGGGGGGCGCTAATCACGTTCATATGTTTTGGTCCTGTCCAAAGTTAGAGGATTACTGGAAGGAGGCTTTTAGGGTAATTTCTAAAATGGTGCACGTGAAACTGGACCCAGGCCCCCGGGAGGCCATATTCGGGGTGTTGGACCGGCCAGGGTTGGATACGGGTGCAGAGGCAGATGTTGCAGCCTTCGCCTAGTTGATCGCGCGAAGGCGGATCCTGATAGGTTGGAGAGCAACCTCTCCACCTTGGCGTAGCGGGGGGACCTGTTGGAATTCTTGACTCTTGAGAAGGTTTAGTTTGAACTGAGGGGAAGGATGGAGGGGTTCTACAATTCATGGGCATTATTCATTACGCACTTTCAAGAACTGGATAACATCGAACATTAGTTGGGGTGGGTGGGTGGGAGGGGGCTGTGTGTGTTAATGGCGACTATGGGTGATCCCTAATTCCTTTTTGTCATTTGTTTGTGTGAATATGCGGGCTAATGTTTGGGGTTTGGTGGGAGGATGGGATTGTTATTATTGATAAGGGAATTGACATATTTGTTACTGATTATTGTTTATTGTTGATGGGTGTAAGTTTGGCAGAAAATGTGAAAAAGGAGGAGAATAAAAACTATTTAAAAAAAAAAAATAACCACCAGATATTTCAAATTATTTTCCCTCAGAAAGTACAGAGATATTTACAAGGATGCTGGCTTCTGGTCAATTATCTCATTTGGCTAGAGCTGGTTTGTGATGTGGGGAGAAGCCAACAGCAGTGGTTCAATTCCCGTGCCGGCTGAGGTAATTCATGAAGGTCCCATCTTCTCAACCTTCCCCTCCCTCGCCTGAGGTGTGGTCATCCTCAGGTTAAAACACCTCCAGTCAGCTTGCTCCCAACGGGGAGAGCAGCCAATGATCCTCCAGGACTGTGGCGACATTTACATTTTACCAGAACTGAGAGAGGTTACACCCATCAGGAAAGACAGAAGAGGCTGGAGAAGGCTTTGTGAAGATCTGATTGGGGCCTTTAAGATTATGAAGGAGGTTAGCGGGATTAAGAAGGAAGATGAAATGAAAATCACTTATTGTCACAAGTAGGCTTTAAATGAAATTACTGTGAAAAGCCCCTCGTCGCCACATTCCGGCGCCTGTTCGGGGAGGCTGGTATGGGAATTGAACCCGCGCTGCGGGCCTGCCTTGGTCTGCTTTCAAAGCCAGCGATTTAGCCCTGTGCTAAACCAGCCCATTTGTTGGAGAGACCGTAACTGTAGGCCACAAATATATGATTCTCACTAATAAATTCTAAAGGGAATTGAGCAGAAACTTATTCACTCACAAGGAACAGCAGAGATATAGATGCATTTAAGAGTAAACTAGATAAACATGAGGGAGAAAGGCATGGGTTATACTGATTGGGTTAGTTGAGGAGAAGTGGGAAAATGCTGAAGTGAGACATGGAACAGTTGGGCCAAAGGACTTGTTTCTACCCTGTATATTCTATGTAAGTAAAAAGTAAAAGTAAAGTCGCCATTGTCCCAGATGACCATAGGCTTCTTTCCCCTTTGAGCGGGATTGCTGATTGGCGGTGATTTAACCCAAGGATCGCCACACCTCAGGTGAGGAGCAAGGTGCAGAAGGCGGGACCTTCATGAATAACTTCAGCCGGTCGGGGAATTGAACCCAAGCTGCTGGCCTCGCTCCCCATCACGAACCAGCTGTTCTGCCAATTGAGCTGAACCGGCCCATATACTATGCAATGCGCGCAATCTGACATTCATTCAATTCTGTATACGCTGAATAACGGTAGAGGTAGAGGGCGGTACGGTAGCACAAGAGTTTGCACTGTTGCTTCCCAGCTCCAGGGTCCCAGGTTCGATTCCTGGCTTGGGTCACTGTCTGTGCTGAATCTGCACGTTCTCCTCGTGTCTGCGTGGGTTTCCTCCGGGTGCTCCGGTTTCCTCCCACAGTCCAAAGGTGTGCAGGTTAGGTGGATTGGCCATTTAAATTGCCCCTTATTGTCCAAAAAGGTGGGGTTACCAGGTTATTGGGATAGGGTGAAGGTGTGGTCTTAAGTGGGGCACTCTTTCCAAGGGCCAGTGCAGACTCGATGGGCCGAATGGCCTCCTTCTGCACTGTAGATTCTATGATTCTATGAACTGTTTTGCCCATCTCATTGTGTGATTAAAACGTGGGCTGTGATGCAACAGCGGCAATTATAAAACAGCACAGTGGAGTGGTGGAACTAACAAATAGCTCTTTGTGCTGATGAAAACTCTCCCTCAGGCAAAGGCTCTTATTCAAGAATAACCTGCCTCTAAAGACAAGGGCGTGGTATGAAGAGTTTTGGTAAAATGCTCTTCCTCATCTTGCTAAATCTGATTCAAGAAACAAAATGTAAATCTACAAACAGTGATTAGGGCATTGCGAACAAGATTAGGAATCCTATTTTACATTTTATCTCACGTACACTGTAGATTTAACCACTTAACCTCACAAAGGAATTTTTATGGGGCGGGTGCTGGAAATCTGCTACACTTCAGAAGACGGTCAGTAGGAAAAGGGTTCGGAATATTATTTTACACTGTGTTAACAGTCACACAAAAATGATTCCACGCAGGAAATAAAGCCAAAAGTGATGGTGTAGATGCTTTACAGCAGAAAATTCCTCAATCAAACAGAATGTAAATCTATTTTGTTGTTGAAAAGACGTGTATTGAGTTGGGAGAGGGGGTTGGCGCATTTTCTCCTTGCTGGTGCTAGACTAAGCACAAACTCGCTGCAAGTTTGTTTTGAGTTTTACAACAGACTGTATTTATGTAGCATTTACATGTGTCACTGTGTGAAAGGGGCAGACCGGGTTGTACGGGAGATGAAAAGAAAGAGGGGGCTGAGTGAATACAGCATTTCCACTAATAGCCTGTTTGTTATCCCACTTTTCATTGTCATGTTGCAGCTTCGCTCTCTATGAGGCGGAAGAGTGAGGGATGGATAGGTGACATTCAAAGGTTAGCCATTCTTGAAAAACAGATTACCATCAGGGGGAAATTCGGATGGTAACATCCTTTTTTAAAAAAAAATTCCCCCCGTTAAGGGGCAATTTAGAGTGGCCAATCCACCTACCCCGCACATCTTTGGGTTGTGGGGGTGAGGCCCATGCAGACACGGGGAGAATGGGCAAACTCCACACCGACAGTGACCCGGCAGAGGGCACCACGGTTCCCGCTCATTCTGGGTGCTGCCTCTGAGTGTAACAAGAACTCATCCAGCCCAGCACAGACTCACAACACGTGCTGAGAGAATCAACTGGTTCGGACAAGGCATAGGTCTCTAGTTTAAGTTAGCACCATTTAGACCCACAGTCATCGTGTGTTAGTTAGTTAGAAGTTAGTTAATAAAATTGAGTTTAACCTTCATCAGTGTTGGAAGTGTCTGTTCATCTCTCAAGTCTACTCTAGCCAACACTTCAGTGGGGTTCCCAGTTATCTGCAGCTCTTGTCCTTCTAGATGGTAGTGGTCGTGAGTTTGGAAGGTGCTGCCTGAGGAACCTTGGCGGGTTACTGCAGTGCATCTTGTAGATGGTACACACGGCTGCCACTGTTTGTCGGTGGTGTAGGGTTTGAATGTTTGTGGAAGTGGGAGCAATCAAGCAGGCTGCTTTGTCCTGGATGGTGTTCAGCTGCATTCATCCGAAACATTGCATGCTCTTCTTCAGAGCTCTTCTCCACTAAGTTCAGTGACGCTTTGGACTGCTGCTGCTGTTGTTTTTTTTCTTTTGCAATGATGCATTTTGCCTCGAGCAGCTTGAATGTTCCCCTTTTGGTTGCTTCGGAAGCACACAAACACACTAAAGCCCCCCCCCCCCCCCCCCCCCCCCCCCCCCCCCCCAACTCCCTCGTTGATAGGAGGCCACCTCAGATTTGTGTTGATACTGCGAGGCCTTCCCGCTCCTTGGGTCCTATCCTGTGCCAGGACTGTGTCCGGTTCTCTGCTGTGCCTGTTGATCCCGCTGCAAACCTTGCAGCCACACAGCCTCATGTGTGGTTAACCCTCCCTTCAGCCACGCTTTGAAGCTTGGTGGCTCCTTTTTTAGTGCACTCCGTCGTCCAAGATATCTCAATCGCTTTTTCCAACGTAATGGTGGTCTCCGTCAGAAGCTTCTAATAAGGTTATTAAAGTTATGGATCCCACAAATCAGCCGATTCCGCAACATGTCACTGAGTGAGGTCCTAAACTCAGTGAGTGCACAGCAAGCTGGAGAAGCCCGGCTATGAAAGCTGATACAGAGTCTTTGTGGTCTCTCATTGCAGAGTTATAACATTGGAGGATAATCGAGGGCCTTGTGTGGAAATGTTCTTTAACCAATTTCTCGATCTGGTCAAAGATCTTGAAGTCGGGTGCTCTGGGTCCGTGAGGCTCTGAATCAAATTATACAGTTAGGGCCCACAAACTGTCAGAAATATCACCTTCTGCTTGTCCTCGCTTGTGATCTTGCTCACAGTAAAGAAAACAGAACCGTCTGATGTACTGACTCCAACTCTTACCCCCTTGGTCAATCGAGTCCAGTTTTCCAGTGATAGGCATTTCCTCTCATGGTTCGAATGATTCTGACACTTGCTGGAGCTTCTCTACTTTCTCAACTGTTCCTTCCTTACCTCCTCAATTCACAAAAACCATCGGCCGTGATCGAAAGCTTTTACCTCATCGCCAGTGTGGTGGCTTGAGGCATACACTGGAGGCTTCCCGCAGTTAAAGGGGTTTATTGATAGAATGCAAAGGCAGTTAGATAACAGGCACATAACACGATACAACAGATCTTAACACTTAGGCTCCCTGGTCCACATTGCCTGGGCTTCTGCTTTCAAAGCCCTCCCCCCCCCTACCACAAACTCCCCATTGGCCATGGTGTGATTGGCCCTGAGCAGATCACCTGGTCTGTGGAGGCCACCTCCTAAAAGGGGCTGCGCTGCCACAATCGGCTCCGTAAATACTAGGGCACAAGAGCAGGTCAGAAGCTGGGCATTCTGCAGAGGGTAACTCGCCTCCTGACTCTCCAAAGACTGTCCATCATCCATGATGCACGAGTCAGGAATGTGATAGAATACCTTCCACGTCTGGATGAGTGCAGCACCATCTTGGTACCATCCAGGACAAAGCAGCCTGCTTGACTGACACCCCATCCACCATCTTAAGCAATCACGCTCTCCAACACCAGTGCCCAGTGACAGCAAGTATGTACCATCTACCAGGTGCACTGCAGCAATTTTCCATGCCTTCTTCGACAGCACCTTCCTAACCCAGGACCTCTGGCATCTAGAAGATTAAAGGTCACATAATTACGGGAATGCCTCCACCTGAAAGTTCCCCTGCATGTCACCTAACATGCTTACTTCAAAATACATCACTGTTCCTTCGTTGCTGTTGGGCCAAAATCTTATGAGACATGTGTTGCTGTACATCTTACAAAATGTGCTAAAATGAACTTATATACATAGGAAGGTGTAGCGCAGATGAAACGGTAGAAACTATATTTACAGAGGTCAAAACGATGAGGTAACAAAATTGTGCAAAAGTTCAGTCTATAAGTTTAGTCTCTGTGGCGGGTGATGAATTCTGGTTGATCACCTCAAGGGTGGATCAGGGGCCGCCTGCACTTGGATAGGCAGGACCGCCGCCAATGCGGTGGTCGCAGGGGTCGGCAGGAATGCTGGTAGATCGGTGGCCTCATGGTAGGGCACGTCCGGAGGAAGCATTGTGTGTGGCGGGGCATCACAGTCAGGTGGCGGGCGTGGAACTCTGCGCAGCGCCCGTCTGTTGCGTCGTAGGAAGGAGCCATCAGCCATGCGGACGAGCAACGATCTCGGGGCTACTTGCTTGACCACCACAGCTGTGGCTGACCAGCCACCGTCAGGCAATTTTACACGAACATGATCAGTTGGGAATAGCGCGGGGAGATCCCTGTCATGAGCGTCGTATGCCGATTTCTGTTGGACCCGAGACTACTGCATCTTTGTATGACCGTGTGGTAGTCAAGATCTGGAACATGGATGGCTGGAACTGTGGTCCTCAGAGTGCGATTCATGAGCATCTGCACCGGAGACAACCCAGTGGACAGCGGGGTTGCCCTGAATGCCAGCAGTGCCAGGTTGAAGTCGGAGCCTGAGTCTGCAGCCTTGCATAGTAATCTCTTGACGCTATGGACCCCTTTTTCAGCCTTCCCGTTTGACTGCGGGTAGGAGGGGCTGGAGGTTACGTGACGGAAGTTGTACAGCCGTGCAAAATCAGACCATTCCTGGCTGTAAAAACAGGGACCGTTGTCACTCATCACCGTGAGCAGTATCCCATGCCTGGCGAACGTTTCTTTGCAGGCTTTAATCACTGCCTTCAACGGGAGGTCAGACAGTTTCACCACTTCTGGGTAACTGGAGAAGTAGTCGACCAGGAGGACATAGTCACACCCCTTGGCTTGGAAAAGGTCGACACTGACTTTGGACCATGGGGAGGTCACTATCTCATGTTGCTGCAAAGTTTCTTTGGGTTGAAGTGGCTGAAATTTCTGACATGTAGGACAGTTGAGGACCGTGTTGACAACGTCCTGGCTGATGCCCGGCCAATAGACTGCCTCCCGAGCTCTGCGTCGACATTTCTCGACCCCCAGGTGACCCTCATGGAGTTGGCCGAGCACCATAGCTCGCATGCTCTGCGGAATCACGATCCTATCGAGCTTCATGAGGATGTCGTCCACCACCCTCAGGCCGTCCTTGATGTTGTAAAACTGGCAACACTGTCCCTTCTGCCAGCCATTCGTAAGGTGCTGCATCACACGCTGTAGCAGAGGATCCTTGGCCGTTTCCTCACGAATTTGGATAACCCTCTCATCAGAGGCCGGAAGGTTGGAGGCACACAATTGCACCTGCGCGTCGATTTGGCAGACAAAGTTAGTTTGTTCACACACGGTGTGGTGATAGACCTGGAAAGGGCATCTGCAACAATGAGTTCTTTGCCTGGCGTGCAGACAAGTTCAAAGTCATAGCAGCGTAGCTTGAGAAGGATTCGTTGTAACCGAGGCATCATGTCATTTAAATCCTTCTGGATGATGTGGACTAATGGCCTGTGGTCCGTCTCAACCGTGAATTTTGGGAGGCCATACACATACGTGAAACTTGTCGATTCCTGTTAGGAGGCCCAGGCAGTCCTTCTCAATCTGAGTGTACCGTTGCTCAGTGGGCGTCATGGCTCTGGAGGCAGACGCCACTGGAGCCCAGGACGAGGAGTCATCCCGTTGGAGGAGCACCGCCTCAATACCGTCCTGACTTGCGTCAGTGGATATTTTGGTCTCCTTGGTAGGGTCGAACAACGCCAGAACCGGGGCTGTGGTGAGTTTTGCCCTCAGCTCACGCCATTCTTTCTCATGAGCGGGCAGCCACTGGAATTCCGTCGACTTTTTGACGAGATGGCGGAGGGCTGTGGTGTGGGACGCCATGATGGGAATGAACTTCCCGAGGAAGTTGACCATCCCTAGAAAGCGGAGGACCGCTTTCGTGTCCTCTGGGGTCTTCATGGTGTTGATCACTGAAACCTTGTCAGCATCTGGCCACACGCCTTGCTGCGAGATGTGGTCACCAAGGAATTTGATTTCTGATTGACCGAACGAGCACTTGGGCCTGTTGAGTTGGAGACCATGCTCATGGATTCTGTGGAATACCTGCCTGAGGCGATCGATGTGTTGTTGAGGAGTTGTGGACCAGATTATGACATCGTCAACATACACTCGCACCCCCTCGATACCCTCCATCATCTGTTCCATGATGCGGTGAAATACCTCCGAGGCAGAGATGATGCCAAAAGGCATCCGGTTGTAGCAGTAGCGACCGAACGGGGTATTGAATGTGCACAGCTTGTGACTGGATGCGTCCAGCTGTATTTGCCAGAACCCCTTGGAGGCGTCCAGCTTCGTAAAGAATTTGGCATGAGCCACCTCACTGGTCAACTCTTCTCGTTTTGGTATCGGGTAATGTTCCCTCATGATGTTGCGGTTTAGATCCTTGGGGTCGATGCAGATTCGAAGTTCCCCTGGCGGCTTCTTGACGCAGACCATAGAGCTGACCCAGTCTGTGGGTTCTGTGATCTTTGATATGACGCCCTGGTCCTGGAGGTCCTGTAATTTGGGGCAGCACGGTAGCATTGTGGATAGCACAATCGCTTCACAGCTCCAGGGTCCCAGGTTCAATTTCGGCTTGGGTCACTGTCTGTGTGGAGTCTGCATATCCTCCCCGTGTGTGCGTGGGTTTCCTCCGGGTGCTCCGGTTTCCTCCCACAGTCCAAAGATGTGCAGGTTAGGTGGATTGGACATGATAAATTGCCCTTAGTGTCCAAAATTGTTTTAGTGTTGGGTGGGGTTACTGGGTTATGGGGATAGGGTGGAGGTGTTGACCTTGGGTAGGGTGCTCTTTCCAGGAGCCGATGCAGACTCGATGGGCTGAATGGCCTCCTTCTACACTGTAAATTCTATGATCTATGATCTAATTGCTGCTTGAGGTGGTCCTTGAGGGGTGCTGGCACCCGACGTGGTGCGTGAATTACAGGGGTGGCGTTTGGTTTGAGCAGGATTTTGTATCGGTATGGGAATGTGCCCATTCCGTCGAACACGCTGTGGTACTGCGTGATGATGCCATTAATTTCAGCCTGGACGTTTTCACCAGGTGAGGCCGTCGCCTGTGAGGATGATATGGTGTGGACTCGCTGAACCAGGTTCAGGAGCTTGCAGGCCCGAGCACCGAGCAGGGATGCTCTGTCAGGTCCTACGATCTCGAACCGCAGCGTCACTTTAATTGACTTATTGGACACTCCGAGTTGGCACGAGCCACTGGCAGCTATGGCATTGCCATTGTAGTCAAGGAGCTGGCAGGCCGGTGGAAGAATACTTGGTCAGATGCGGATGGTGTCGAGATCGGATTTCGAGATGAGGTTCGCCGATGCGCCGGTGTCCAGTTTGAATTGGATGCGAGCCTTGTTAACTGTGAGGACAGCACACTACTCATCGTCGGGATCCATGCTGAGGATCGGGAGGTGCTTCACTATCTTGGAGAAAGGCAGTGCATGCTTCGTAATGATGCCCACCCGGTATGGGGATTTTAGGCACTCAGCATCAGGATCTGTTGGGCTGTCGGGGTCGGAGTCTGGCATACCCTGCTGTAATGAACGGACACTTCTGCGCCGTGGCTGGGATCGCTGGATGCTGAGCAGTGGAGCAGATCTGCAAAGGGCTGCGTAGTGGCCAAGCTTGCCACACTGTGGACACCGTCGTGATTTTTGCCAGACATTGCCGCTTTAAATGGGTGGAGCCACAATTCGGACACGTCATGACGCTAACGTCAGTACGTTCCGTGAGCCATCGCGCATGCGCAGTGTGGTCGAACGACGTACGCACCTGCACAGTCTGGTCGTCGGTCTCGCAGTCCCCTCGGTCGTGGCGCGCATGCGCAGGGGCCCAGGAAAAGCGCGCAAAATGGCCACTTTCGTCGATACTTAGGCCCTGCATTTGTGCGATAGCCTGCATCCGTTCCGCCTTGTGGGAGGCTAACTTTTCCGTTTCTGCCGCCCTGATGTGGGAGTACCGATTGTTAGCATGTTCGTGGAGAATGCACGTTTCGATGACGATGGTGAGGGTGAGCTGCTTGACTTTCAGGAACTGCTGGCGAAGGGAATCGGAGTGGACCCCGAAAACGATCTGGTCCCGGATCATGGAATCAGTTGTGGAGTCATAGTTACATGACTGCCCGAGGATGCGGAGATGGATCAAAAAGGATTGAAAAGGTTCATCCTTACCCTGAAGCCTCTGCTGGAAAACGTACCATTCAAAGCTCTCATTCACCTCAATGTCGAAGTGGCTGTCGAACTTCAGCAGGACTGTTTTAAATTTCGTCTTGTCTTCGCCTTCAGTGAATGTATGTTAGTTGTAGATGTGGATGGCGTGATCCCCGTTTGTGGAGAGGAATAGCGCGATCTTCCTGGCGTCCAATGCGGTCTCAAGGTCGGTGGCTTCGAGATAGAGTTGGAACTTTTGTTTGAAGATCTTCCAATTTGCAGCGAGGTTGCCGGCGATGCAGAGCTGCGGAGGAGGGCGGATGCTGTCCATGTTACCGGATGGCTGTTTGCTGGTCAACGCTGATTCACTCAAGGTAGGTCCGTCAATTTTCAGCATCACTCACTGGTACCATGATGTGTTGGGCTGGCTGAGTCGATGGGGACTGCACTTGCTGCAGTGTAGCGAGAGACAGACCTCCAACACTTGATAAGATGCAACACAATTTTATTTAACGTCTAAACTATTATACATGTTCAACTGTGGGTTGACACTACGCTGACTTAACTGGAGACCTGGTACTAGCCTGACCAGACTTACTAGCTACCACATGGTGTTTGCACTGGCTAGATCACAAACTCTGATTGTCTCAGAGGCTGGGCCCCGAGAGAGCGGGAAACCTAGTGCCCTCTGGCTTTATAGTGGTCGTGTCCTGTCTGGTGATTGGTTGCTGTGTTCTGTGTGCTTACTGGTCATCCTGTGTGTCAATCACTGCCTGTCTGCACTCCATTATATACATAGATGTATATTATGACATTGTCCTCACTGAATATTACAATACACTTTCATATTTTGTATTGACAATTCCTGGATAATAAAATTCAATTGGACTCTAAACCTTTTTTTTTTAAATTGTAAATAAACAACCACCATTGAATGTTTGGAAGGTTATAAGCACAGGAACAGGATGCAGTCCAAGCCTGATTGGGCTATGAGGTCAAAATAAAATCACATGTTTAAATAATCTATTTATTTAGATTACGTCTCAACCTATTGTTACAGATAGATTTCTAACCCTACAATGTTCAATATCTGACTTGTCTTACGCTGCAAGAATATATAACGAAGGAGTGACACACATGCAAAGAGATTGCAAGGACGAGGGAGAAGGTTTTTAATGAGGACGCGAGGAGTCCACACTGTGTAAGAATAGCAAACTTGGTTTATTTGCAATGACTTTATATACAACTCCCAGTAGATCCCAACCAGGCCTCTCCTTGGAGAGAGGGGGTCTATCCCCGTCAGCGGGGGAGCTTGTACTCTGTGAGAACCATGGGGAAGATAATCATTTCCACCCCGTAAGCCCCTTGTGGGATATTACAAGGCTGTTGACCTTTGTTGTTCCAATGCGATCACTAAGCTTGCTCTTGCACAGCCAAGTCTGGCATAGTGCCCTGGCACTGCGAGTTTAAAGAAATAGCAATCACTGTCACGGCCAGCTCCCTCCACAAAGTGCACACCACATTATGGTCAAGCCCCTGCCCTCCAGACCTAGCCCAAACTCAATCAAAGCTCTTTCTTCATTAGAAGGAGTACAGTAAGAACTCTTACAACACCAGGTTAAAGCCCAACAGGTTTGTTTGGAATCACTAACTTTTGGACCGTAGCTCCTTCATCAGGTGAGTCACCCGCAAAGTAGCAGTCGTGTATTTCAGGCATTGTCAAACTCGGGGGGCACGACCCACTGCTGGGTCGCGGGCAGATGTCGGGAGGGTCGCAGAGCCGTCTGTCGCGGCGCTCCCGATCGCGCAAATCTGCGCACAACAGGCGCAGCAGCCTGCTATTAATAAACTATGCGCATGCGCGCTGATGATCGGGCACGCATGCGCAGTGCGGATGCTTTTTTAAAAAATGGTTGCAGCTTTTTATTTTACAAGTTACAATTCATTTTATTTTTATTTTTATCATTTATGTTATTCATTTTATTTTTACTTACAAGTTCGGGGGGGTTTTATTTGATGAGATTTTACAGGAAAAAAATGCAGTTCTTTGGACAGATGGAGACTCCATACTTTCCGACACTGGAAAGCTTCACTTTCATCCAACAGGTTCCATTGGAGGAGCGTGTACGAGGGCCAAAGGGACCCAAAACCATTTCCTACATTTTTGTCAGCAGCAAACAAGGTAAGAGAAAATGGTGGGCTGCGCAGGTCAGCTGTCGTAGGCCGCGAAGGTCGGCTGGCGTGGGTCGCGAAGGTTGGCCGGCGTGGGCCGCGAAGGTCGGCTGGCGTGAGTCGCGAAGGTTGGCCGGCGTGGGTCGCGATGGTCGGCCGGGATGGGTCCCAAAGGTTGGCCAGCTGGTAAAAATGGGTCCCCAGAAAAAAGTTTGAAAAACACTGGTGTATTTTATCATCTGTTTTCAGCACACACACCATCTCCTTCCACACTCTCCTCCAGATATTTTCAAGCCCTACTTTCTCATAGCCTACTTGGGAGATAAATGGAACCCGCATTACAATATTTCATTCCTCCTACGACATGTCACGCCTGAGCCATTACAAAATTACTTACACAACCTACATGCCTCTATTTAAGTTAATTCACGGTTGCCAGTATGTGGGCTGAAGTTTCAGCCAGCTTCAGTTCTGATGGTACAATGGCAGTGCGGATATTTTGGGTCCCATATTTCTGTACATTGGCCTTCTGTATTTCCTACTTAAGTGTACTGAGTTTCGCATTTCCTATCCAAACATAACACAGACGCACTTTCATTTTTTGAGCTTCTCTGGGCTTCAAATTCGCTTTAGAAATGTTTACACAAGCTTGTTTAAAAATGTTGCAGTCAATCTTGCTGACATGGGCAAGGCAGAATTGGAAAAGGGACTGAATGGATAGTCGGGCATGAAGGTGGGCAGTTATTACGAACTACTTAAGGAAAATAATAATAATTGCTTATTGTCACAAGTAGGCTTCAATGGAGTTCCTGGGAAAAGCCCCTAGTCACCACATTCCGGCACCTGTTCGGGGAGGCCATTACGGGAATCGAACCCGCGCTGCTGGCATTGTTCCACAATGCAAGCCAGCTGTTTAGCCGACTGTGCTAAATGGGAGGTAGTAATTGAGTAAGATAAAGAGCTGAGGCTGGGCCTTTAGAGGATAGGAGTATTGAAGGGTGGAGGGTACAGTTAATAATTTATTGAACATTGGGCCACGGAGGTAGTTGCATGATGAAAAGTTGTGTCTGGATGGAAAACCTGGGCAGAGGTGAAGGGTCTCTTTGAGGAAGTGAGCGCTATGAGAAGGATGACAGGTGTGGAATAAACCATAGAGTGACGATATTGTTGCTCCTTTACTGTTGCTGGGTCAAAATCCTGCAACTCCCTCCCTGACAGCACTGTGGGTGTACCTACAGCACCTGGACCATAGCAGTTCAAGAAGGCGGTTCCCCACCACCTTCTCAAGGGTAATTAGAGATCAATAATAAATGCTGGCTTAGTCAGCGATGCTCACATTTCAAGAACAAATTTTCTAAATCCCCTTTGACAGAGTCAATGCAGTTTTGTTGGTCTTGATCTTCGAGTTGTGTCATGCTACACATCGATGATATACTTAACAGACCATTTAGAAAATAAAATCATCTACTTCATAGCCATCTGATAATAGGTTAGAAATGTTATTTTTAAAAATAGCAATCCAATTATTAACAATTGTACTTGTACTGCACTCACCACTGTTTCTAAGTTTCAATTTTAGCATCATTACTAATCCCTTCACTCTCCACAGCGTCAATGCCCCTTTAAATGTTCAAACAGAAAGAAATGTTTTTCCCTTTGAGTCAACAAAGGTTGAATAACCTTTTTATGCTCAGCTATGAAGGCCACTGCTCGCTGCCTCTCACATGCACCAGGTCTGGTAAACCCCGGGCTGTGATAGCCAAGGAATAAGCAAACAACAAGTTGATTGATAGGTATGCAATGAAGAGGTGGTCCGTTCCTGCTCTGACTCCTTCAGCTATTTCCCACAGCCAGTTTTGTGTTGGCGGTAGCAGATGTTTTGTGTCTGTTTCTGTTACCCAACACCAATGAGATAATATGTGCGCAAGTAGGACTTTGATTGAGGTATGTGCACACCAAAATGATCTTCAGAGTCCTGACCAAATTTCAATTTATTCTTACCACTGCACCACTGAAGTAATCAACACATTTTTAAAGAACAACAAAACCAACCTGCCTCAAGCTCACTTTTCATCAGCCAATCATCAAGCTGACAAGGGCAAAGGTGGTATGCAAGTATACAATGGGAGATTGGAAAAGAATGAGGAAGGCAACTGTTTCACGCTAGCCAAGTCAGGGATTGAAATCCAGACCTCCATTTAATGGGCAGCAAACTATTGAACTCAAACTGTACCCGGAGTTTAAATCGCGTCACTCCCTCCGAGTGGCAATCTCTGGCGGATTGCCACGCTTGATGGACTAACCCACACCGGGATTCCAAAGCCCCTGTCTCTCCCAACCCTCCTCACCCAGGATGGGTGAGACAGTTGGTGTGTTGGGTAAGCGAGGACTGCGTTTACTGCAGCAGTGAGAGAGACAGGCTTCCAACACTTGAAGAAATACAACTGGATTTTATTGAACTGAACTCTTAACTATCATACATACTTTAACTGTGAGTTGACACTATGCTGAGTTGACTGGAGACCTGAGGCTAACCTGACCAGACTATCTTACTAGCACATGGTGTGAGTTCTAATTGTTTCTCATGGGCTCTGACTGTCTCAGAGGCTGGATCCCAAGAGAGCGGGAAAACTAGTGCTTTATAGTGTTTGAGTCCTGTCTGGTGATTGGCTGCTGTGTTCTGTGTGTTCATTGGTCATCCTGTGTGTCAATCACTGCCTGTCTGTGCACCATCATATACCTGTGTTGATATTATGACAACAGTAGCAGCAAAGCCCTGCATCGGTGAGGAATAAGTGGGGTGCAGAGAGGTAAGAAACACCCTCTTTTTACAGCATTAGCTGCCATAAAGGAGGTGCTTAAAGGGAGAATGAAGAGGTAAGTGGGACAAACAACAATGGTGGGGGTGGGGTGGAGTCAGGTCAGACCGGTGAGGGGGGGGGGGGGAAGTGTGGTTGCACCGGGACTGGGGGAGGGGGGGAAGTGGGGTTGCACCGGGACTGGGGGCGGGGGGTGGGGTTCGAGTTGGGCTGGGGTGGGTTGGGTCAGGAGGGATGGTGGGGTTGGGAGGAAGGGATCGGGTCGAGGTTGGTCCGTATGGATGGGTGGGGGGCAGTGCCGGCTCAAGGCACCGGCAACTCGGGCAGTCGCCCGGGGCGCCATGTGCTAGGGGGCGTCAGAGACTCGGGTCCCGCGCATGCGCAGTTGGGCCGGTGCCAACCAGCGCATGCGCGGTGGCCGCCCTCCCCCAGGGCGGCCCCCGGCTCGGTCCGCCCCCCCCCGCTAGGTCCGCTCCCCCCGCCCCCCGCTCGGGTCCGCCCCCCCCTCGGGTCCGCCCCCCCCCCCCTCGGGTGCGCCCCCCCCTCGGGTCCGCCCACCCCCCGCCTCGGGTCCGCCCCCCCCCGCCTCGGGTCCGCCCCCCCGCCTCGGGTCCGCCCCCCCCCGCCTCGGGTCCGCCCCCCCCCCCCACCTCGGGTCCGCCCCCCCCAAGGGCGCCGAAGTTCAGCTTGCCCGAGGCGCCAGCAACCCTAGGGCCGGCGCTGGTGGGGGGGGTGTCCTGAGTGAGGCTGGGTCTGGGGATCTTTTAAATAGTTACTCTAGAGTTAGAAGTGATTTTTTTTTTCATCTTACTCTTTCAGAGTAACCATCAGGGTAAAACTGGCAGAACCATCCAAAATTAGCGATCTAAATTGCTTCTGTCAGATGGTTCCCTGCCCAGCGCAATTGTAATAATAATAATCTTTATTATTGTCACAAGTAGGCTTACATTAACACTGCAATGAAGTTACTGTGAAAAGCCCCCAGTCACCACACTCCGGCGCCTGTTCGGGTACACAGAGGGAGAATTCAGAATGTCCATTTTACCTAACAAGCACGTCTTTCGGGAATTGTGGGAGGAAATGGGAGTGCCCGGAGGAAACCCACGTGCACACGGGGAAAACGTGCAGACTCCGCGCAGACAGTGACCCAAGCCGGGAATTGAACCCGGTCCCTGGTGCTGTGAAGCAACAGTGCTAACCACTGTGCTATTGTGCCGCCCATACCCGGGGAAGTTCGCACTTCTGGGAGACTGCCAGGTAAACTCTTATGTGGGAACTTCCTTGAGGGATTCCCCAGCACATCACTGGGGTACTCCTAACTGTGAGGCTGGGGAACCAGCTAATCTCACTTTGCCACAAGACGGACGAAGCCTTCATTTATGGCTTTGTAACAGCCAGGCCCCACTTCTTCCTTGCCGGTCCACCAAATTGCATAGGATCCACCTTGTTCAAAACTCCATTGCCCACATTCCAAATCATACAGGCTCTGATTCTGCCCTACTGCCCTCTCCCCCAATGTCTGGGCTTGCATCCTCTACTCATCCATCCAACTTCATTCTACAACACCTTTAATCCCTCAAGGACATAGCTTTTAACCGTCATGTCTCCGCTCTCAGATGTTGCATTCTCAAACCACTTAATCTTGCTGCATCACTCCCGACCTTCAAATGGATCCTCAAAATCGATCTCTTCAAGTACACCTTTCTTCTAGCTTCATTCTGGTGTCTACTCCTCCAACCCACACCTACTTCTTTATGATTGGTAGAATTGAGTGACTTATCAGGACATGTCAAAGGGCAATTAAGAGTCAACCTGATTGCTGTGCGTCTGGAGTCACACGTAGGCCAAACCAGGTAAGGACGGCAGATTTCTTTCCCTAAGGGACATTAGTGAACCAAATGGATTTTTATGACAATCCCATAGTTTTATGGTCATCATTACTGGGAATAGCTTTTAATTCTGGATACATTAATTAATTGAATTTAAATTGAACCAGCTGCCATGATGGGATTTGAGCCTGTGTCCCCATAGCATTACCCTGAGCCTGTGGATTACTAGACCAGTAACAATTTTGTCCAATACCTACACAAGATAACGTGCAGTAGTTCAACCGCATGACTCACCACCATCGTCTCAAGGCCAATTAGGGATGTCAATCACGCTCCCAACCAATGAAATTGTTTTAAAAATATAACGGTTTACAACATCTTCTGTTTGACTGTTTGTTCTTTAGGCATACAAGTCCAGTTGCCATGCAAGTCCCACACCCTATGTGGAATTCCTAAGGCATTACAGCATGCACCAGTGCAATGGTCGGAAACTAATGAGGTAATTTCAGATGTCTGTTGCCTTGGAGATGAGTTAGCCTTTCAATGTTTTAGAAGTTGTGAAAACTGCATTTTGGTAAAAGATAAGCCTGGCAACCATGCCTCATTCAGCAGGAGATGGATAAGTTTGAAGATATAGACGTCAGTCTAATGGAGGGCAGCTCCCAAGATGCAGAACACCATGGAAAGGGGCCTTTGGGCAATGTGTATACATGGAGAAGTAGGAAAAGAAAAAGTGTCCGAAAACAGCACTCGACTATAATGGAATATGACAGGCTTTCTGATGTCTGTATTTTTGTATGATTTTGAATATTGCTGAAAAGAGAAACAGGTTGCTGAAGCTTTTCATCTTGCACTCATCAGGACAAATGCAAAAATGCCAAATTTGAAACAATCACAATTTATACTGCAGGAGGAAAGAGTGCTGATTCATTGGCAAGTTGACTCTGATTGATTGAGGCATTGCCATGAAGGGGAACTCATAGAATCCCTACAATGCATAAGGAGACCATTCGGCCCATCGGGTCTGCACCGACCTTCTGAAAGAGCACCATATTTAGGCACAATTCCCCACTCTATCCCCGTGACCCCACCTAGGGACAATTTAGCTTGGCCAATCCATCTAACCTGCATATCTTTAGACTGTGGGAGGAAACCAGAGCACCCAGAGGAACCCCACGCAGACACGTGAAGAATGTCGGAATCGAACTCGCGTCTCTGCCGCTGTGGGGCAGTAGTATTAACCACTGTGCCACCCCCAGCTCCCCGAGCTCCTGGATAATTCTAAAAAGGCGCAGGCTTGAACACATTCCTTTTGTTAGCACTGCTGCCTCACAGCTCCAGGGATCCTCATTCAATACCAGCCTTGGGTGACTGTCTGTGTGGATTTTGCACATTCCCCCCGTGTCTGCGTGGGTTTCCTCCAGATGCTCTGGTTTTCTCCCACTATCCAAAGATATGAAGGTTAGATGGATTGGCCAAGATAAAATTGCCCCCAAGGTTAGGTGTGGTTATAGGGATAGGGTGGGGAATGAATCTAGGGTGCTCTTTCAGAGGGCCGGTGCAGACTCAATGGGCCGAATGGCCTCCTTTTGCACTGTAGGGATTCTATAGTTTTAGAGATCAGGTCCATGCTTATATACGTCACTTCTACCAACTGTATATTGAACCAGGTTACAAACATGACTGAATATTTTAAATATTATCACCTTGCACCATTGGCTTTGTCTTTATATGCTATGTTTGTGTAACCTACCTCTTCACTCACCTGATGAAGGAGCTACGCTCCGAAAGCTAGTGATTCAAAATAAACCTGTTTGACTTTAACCTGGCATTGTAAGACTTCTTACTATTTTAAATGGGTTGTTCGTGTAGATATTACTGCACTCAGGATTGTTCAGCAAGTGCTGCATCACAGAGACACATCTAACAGTAGCTGTTTCGTTTTGAGTTTGCAAGCACGGGGTGGTGAAGTACAATCTGTACTCTGCATATTATGAACGATAGAAGGAACATGCTGTTTGATCAGCCAATCACTGGGACCCCTGTCCCTTCTGGTACTTTGAAATTTGTTGTCCTATTCTATAACAATGTTAAATCTAATTGAATTACGACCACTGCCAGCAAACTTGCTCCTACTGAGACCCTTTCCATCTGCCCAACTTCATTCCCTAAAACAAAATCCAAAATTTTTCCTTTTTGAAGTAGGTTCCCCATGCACCAGTACCAACTTCCCCAAAATGTATTTTAAAAATCTATGCTCTCGATGCCTTTTACACTGATTTTAACCCAGTTCGTATGAGCGTAAGGTCTGCCTTATGTGCTATGTTTTGCATGGTTCAATCGTCTGCTAGAATTCACCCTCTGGGATTACAGATTAAAAATGACAGCTCGGTAGCTGGAGGCTGTCAGCGATGGTGGAATTGCAGCTCTGTCTGTTAGTTCTTGCCTTCAGAAGAGAATGGGAACTGAATAAAAATGTCCCCGCTCAGCCTAACCGAAAACACTTCAAAAACTTTCAGGCGTTCAATTCAAAATATGTTTGCTTAAGATTTTTTCAGTTGCACAAGAGCCTACAAACATTTCGAACGCAACTAAAACTTTGAACTGCATGGGAGTGCGCCCATGGTGAACAAGTAAGAGCCTGCATTCACTCAGAGCCAAAAATGACTGTAACTTTGTACCTTGCCCCAGGTAAAGGTGTGGTTTGGGAAACTGTCTGACAGGCCCTCCATACAGTATTAAAACTATTTAGTGCCTCGAATGTGCAAACAGACTGATTGCACCACATCACAACAGGGGAATGGCCAGTATAAAATCCCAGCCAAACACATCACATCAGTGACTCATCTTTGCAAAGTTTGGTCTGTATCATTTTTCTAGGTCATTAAAAAGTGGCATCAGTGAAGTGGGCAAACATGTATATATTTTTTTTAAAATACTTTTATTCTCATTTTCCACATTTTCAACACCCAACAAAAGATAACTAACAATAGCAAATACAATAGCAATCCCCCAACATACAACCCCTTTATCATACACACCCAAACCTCCTCCCTGCATCCCAAATGCAAAACAAGAAAGAAAAAGAGAATCCATGGTCATCCCAGACATGGTAAACAACAAATCAATAGACTCAACATCCAACCCCCCCCCCCCCCCCCCCCATGTTCAATGGCATCCAATTCTTGAAAGTGCATGATAAACAATGTCCATGAATTGTAGAACCCTTCCCCTCAGCTCGAACTTCACCTTCTCGAGCGTTACAAATTCCAGCAGGTCCCCCCGCCCACGCCGAGGCGCAGGGAGGAGAAGCTGCCCTCCACCCCAACAGGATCCAGCTTTGGGCAATCAGTGAGGCGAAGGCTAAGACATCCGCCCCCGCGCCCGCCTCCAGCCCAGGCTGGTCCGACATCCCAAATTTGGCATCTAGGTGCCCTGGTTTGAATCTCACATGCACCACCACCGAGATGACTTTAAAGACCTCTTTTCAATACCCGTCCAGTTGCAGAGAGGACCAAAACATGTGAATATGGTTGGCGGGGTTCCTCCCACAGCGCTCACACACATCGTCCACCCCCCTCAAAGAATCAGCTCATCCTCGCCCTCGTGAGGTGTGACCTAACGGCTGTTTGGAAGGGCATCAGAAAAGGCAGCCAGGAATGATAAGCTCAACTGGCTGTGAAGAATGCCAAACAAAATTGAGGCCAACGATTGTGCACCCTCTCAATCCACTCTCTTTCCAGCATCAGAGACTGCCTCCAGGAAAGGGGTACCTGAGCCATACCAGGTGATGCTTAACACAGAGTTGACCTTCGTCTTACGAGATGAAAGGCTGCCACCAACAAGCTTATGACCAGTTTAGAGGAAGTAGACAAAGACAAGCGGTTTCCATTTGCTGATTATGCAAGTACTGGGGGACGGAGAGAGATACGCAGGGCAACATGAGGAAGCATCTTTTAATGTAGCGAGCATTTATGGCCTGGAAATTACTGTCTTCCGAGGTTTCAAGTGAGAGCACAGAGTGATGGGGAAAAGACCAAACTCTAACAGAGCACCCTCTTCCATATGAATTCTTTCATTGTCTACACTGCCCGTGGGTTTACGCTCTCCCCCCCGCCCCCCCCACGCCATGGCGGATTTTCCAGGGTGGCAGCTCGCCAGAGGCCGCGAGCAGTGGCATTTTGCATGGCTCACTGCCCATGCCTCCGGGGAACCTACCAGTCAATGGCAACCCACCAGCCAGCGCCCAGAGGTCACAGCTGTCAGCAACTGTCTCCCAGTTGTCAGTGTCAATTTACATCTTCATATCTCATTTGCAACTATCCTTGTAGCGGAGGTAGGGACGACCAGGAAGGCGTTGCCAGTTCATCACAGAGAAGGTCTTTGATATACAACTGTCACCTATCTGATGAAGGTGGCCAAATCAGTGAAGACTTGGTCGACTCAGTAATGGGTGCCTGCTGATGGAATTAGCATACTGCCGGGACCTCTGAGTTGGTGACCTTCTCACGGCTCACATGGCACAGGAAATGTCGCCGAATTTTAGGACTTTGCACAAAGTTCCATGATCCATTGCATGTTATTATTTCTGTGCGTGAGAGATGTTTTGGTGCATGCACAGAAGAAACAACTTGTGTATATTTTTTTTTTTATAAATTTAGATTACCCAATTATTTTTTCCAATTAAGGGGCAATTTAGCATGGCCAATCCACCTACTCTGCACATTTTTGGGTTGTGGGGGCGAAACCCACGCAGACACGGGGAGAATGTGCAAACTCCACACGGACAGTGACCCAGAGCCGGGATCGAACCTGGGACCTCAGCGCCGTGAGGCGGTTGTGCTAACCACTAGGCCACCGTGCTGCCCTACTTGTGTATATTCTGCATTGAATTAAGGAACTTGTGATAGGCACGTACCTATTGGTGGCTCAGCTTGCTGTACAACATTACACTTCGAAGTAAAAACAGAAAATGCTGGAAAAGCTCAGCAGGTCCAGCAGCATCTGTGGAGAGAGAACTAGAATTTACATTTGGAGCCTATATGACTCTTCAGAGTGCATGCTTTGAAGTATTAAACTTAGTTAACTGATAATACTAGCATATAAATAAAACACCCTTCATCCTTATCCAGCATCTTTTATTTAAATGAAGTCCAATGACCATATTAGATTAACCGCTCAGGGAATCTAATCCTGAAAACATCTGTTTCAATATTTAAGTGGTCAGAGCTAAGAGACAGACATTTGAGACTGGATTTCCCCCACTCACCTGCCTGAAATTGAGAAGACACATTGGACAAATTGGAGAGCAGAGCTCAGTTTTCCTCTTTCTGTCACTGCCAGGATTGCCACCCCTTTCCCACCGGACGCAGGACCCGACAAGCCTCCCCATTTCTCTCCTGTTTGCCACTCTCTCTGCCAATTCCAGGGACTGCCACGAGAAAGAAGGAATGGCACTGGAGTGGGGAACAGGAGAGGGGGAGGGGGAACAGGAGAGGGGGGGAAACAGGAGAGGGGGGAAACAGGAGAGGGGGGAAACAGGAGAGGGAGTTGATCTTATTAGGTGCACAGTGCATTAGGATTCTAGTATCATGATGGAAGAAGATGTCAAGATCCTTTGATGAGCTTACAATGAAGTGTGCCACGTCAATCATATAGAGCTCATACTGAAATGTAGCACTTTATTATTGTTTGCATGCTCTATATTGCTATTAAATCTAGTAAAGTACATGACCACTTCAGCTGTGAATTTAGGAAAGCTAAATTGTAGCAGGTATTCAACCTATCCCTAGAATGAACTTTGTTGTGCTTCTTTTGTCTAAGGAATTGCTTTTTTACAACATAATAATAATCTTTATTGTCACAAGTAGGCATATATTAACACTGCAATGAAGTTACTGTGAAAAGCCCCTAGTCGCCACATTCCGGCGCCTATTCGGTACACAGACGGAGAATTCAGAATGTCCAATTCACCTAACAGCACGTCTTTCAGGACTTGAGCACCAGGAGGAAACCCACTCAGACACGGGGAGAACATGCAGACTCCACACAGACAGTGACCCGAGCGGAAATCGAACCTGGGACCCTGGAGCTGTGAAGCAACAGTGCTAACCACTATGCTACCGTGCCGCCCATCTATTTAATCTGTCCCATGTATTAGCTTTTTAGGAAATTATATTTTAGTTCACGCTTTGTAAAAAGTTAGCCACACTGTTCGAGTCTACTAATGATATACTGCTATCCCTCCCTCCCCCCCTCCCCCCCCTCCCCCCCCCCCCCCCCCGGGTTGCTGCTGCCACGACCCCGAACGTCTATCTCTGATCTAAAAAGTCAAGGAAAGGTTGCCACCGCCTGGAGAATCCCTGTACCGACCCTCTCAGGGCAAATTTGATCCTTTCTAGCTGAATATAGCTAGCCATATCGTTAATCCAAGTTTCAACGCTTGGAGGCCTCGCGTCCTTCCATTGAATTAATATCCTTCGTCGAGCCACTAGGGATGCAAAGGCCAGTATTCCGGCCTCCCTAGCCTCCTGTACCCCCGGTTCTACCCCGACCCCAAAGATCGCAAGCCCCCATCCTGGTTTGACCCTGGACCCCACCACCTTCGACACCGTCCTTGCCACCCCCTTCCAGAACCCTTCCAGCACCGGACACGCCCAGAACATATGCACATGGTTCGCTGGGCTTCCCAGACATCTGACACACCTGTCCTCACCCCCAAAGAACCGGCTCATCCTTGTCCCCGTCATTGAGCTCTATGCAGCACCTTAAATTGAATGAGGCTCAGCCTCGCACACGAGGAGGAAGAATTGACCTTCTCCAGGTGCATCCGCCCACGTCCCGTCTTCTATGCTGCTCTCCCAGCTCCCCTTCCCACTTGGCTTTCAGCTCCTCCCCTGATGCTTCTTCCGCCTCCTGCATTATCTTGTAGATGTCTGATATCTTCCCCCCTCCGACCCAGACCCCCGAGAGCACCCTATCACTCGCCCCCTTACTGGGGAGCAGGGGGAACCCCTTAACCTGCCGTCTAGCAAATGCCTTCACTTGTAAATATCTGAACATGTTTCCCGGGGGGAGCTCAAACTTCTCCTCCAGCCCTCCCAGGCTCGCAAACCTCCCCTCTATAAACAGGTCCTTCAGCTTGCCGATGCCCACCCTGTACCAGCTCTGAAATCCCCCGTCGATGTTCCCCGGGATGATCTATGGTTCATTTCTAACTATATAGTACCAATATTCACGTTTAACGTTTGCCTGTTAAGCTTAATGGTGTAATCAATGTTAAAGTAGTGACCACTGAACTGTTGAACTGAGGCTAACACGACAGCAATGATCAGTTCAATCATGTCAGTAAACCTAATTAAACACTTTCCGAACTGTAAGTTTCAGAAAATGTTAATTATTTGATAATAAGTGTGAGAAAACAATTAGTTCTGCAAAGGAGAATGTCTAGGCATACACCACCAATTATACAGAGCAATACAGGCTCATAATTGAAGGTTTCAGCTGGTAAATAGATTAACAATTATATAAAAAAGACTGTAATTATCAATGATAATTATGTAAGCGGGTTGTTGTATCAATCTCCTTACCCAAAGGAAAAAGAGGCAATTAAGCAAGGAAAAGGACAGTTGTTAATAAGAATTAAACCACTTACATTTTCTTTAAAGAGTTGTATTTAACTATTGTGTAATCATTTCATAGAATCATAGAATTTACAGTGCAGAAGGAGACTATTTAGCCCATCGAGTCTGCACTGGCCCTTGGAAAGAGCACCCTACTTAAGCCCACCCCTCCACCCTATCCCTGTAACCCAGTAACCCCGCCTAACGTTTGTGGACACTAAGGGTGATTTATCAAGCCAATCCACCTTACCTGCACACCTTTGTACTGTGGGAGGAAACTGGAGCACCCGGAGGAAACCCATGCAGACACGGGGAGAACGTGCAGACTCTGCACAGACAGTGACCCAAGCCGGGTATGGAACCTGGGACCCTGGAGCTGTGAAGCAACAGTGCTAACCACTGTGCTATTGTACCGCCCAAAAAGGGGCAGCTGTTATTGAGTATGTGGATCAGTGGGGGCGGTGGGTTAGTGGTATTGTCACTGGGCTAGTAATCCAGAGGCCCAGGGATAATGCTCTGGGAGATGGGTTTGAATCCCACCACGGCAGCTGGCTAAATCTGAATTCAATAAAAATCTAGATTTAAAAGTCTGATGGTGAATGTGAAACCATTGTCAATTGAGTCACTAATACCCTTTAGGGAAGGAAATCTGCCATCTTTACCTGGTCTGACCTACATGTGACTCCAGACGCGCGGCATTGTGGTTGGCTCTTAACTGCCCTTTCAAGGACAATTAAGAATGGGCAATAAATGCTGGCCCATCCAGTGATGCCACATTCAATAAAAATCATTTTTTTGTAAATCATTAAAATCAAAGATAATGAGCTCATACCCATAGTATAATGTTTTTGAATCTCCAACCTAACCAACATCAGGTGCAGTTGTAATTACCAACTTTTAAGTGCATGAATTTAGTACCTATGCATGTTTGCTTAATGAAGTTGTGATACTTGATGTCAATGTTCAAGAACCTTTTGATAAAATCTTGCTGCACATTCAACTCAATTAGGAGTAAAAGATAGCTACAGCCTTGCATGTAGTGTCATCATTGTTCCTTCCTTTATATCTATGTTCATGACAGCACAATTGATATCTTTGTTTCCATATATTGACCTATTTTCTTGACCATATCACCTGTGATATTTTGAGCTGCATCCTGTTGAATACTTTTGTGTTGCACTCTTGCTCCTGTCATTAAATTTGACTTTGTTGTGAGTGTGACCTCTCATCTAAATCTAATCTGACTATTGTGCATTAGGGTGGCAATGTCAGCTAATTTTTTTAGATGCTAAATCCTACAGTGAGAGATATGCATAGAATCTAATACTGGGTGTGTACATCTCAAAAGTGTTTAAGACGTGACTGCAAAAATCCTTCACAGGTGTCAACATGTTCCAACAATACAACCTACTCATCATTGACTTTTTTCTGACAGCAAAATAAGTAGTATCTATGCACTAGCAAATGTCCTATTCCAATATCTCAACGAACCTTTTATACCTATCTAAATATTTTCAACAATATTTGGGCTTAATGTTGAATTTATGACTGCATTCAATGTTGACAATTTTAATGACAAATATTGTGTGTTATTGTGAGCATTCCCCATTGCAGAGTTGGAACGTGATCATTCTATTGAGTAGGGGAGATGATTAATTTGAAGACAACATGAATTGTGTTAAAGATATGGGCAGGATTCTCCATCCCGCCTCATCCGTTTTCTGGTGCAGCATGTCCTCGCCGGCTGTGCGATTCTCCGTCCCAGCAGCTGGCCAATGGGGTTTCCGATTGTGGGCGCCCCCACTTTGTCAGGAAATCCATGGGCGTGAGTGCGCTGCCGACAAAAGGGAGGATCCCGCCGAAGGAGAATCCAGCCCCGTGTTCATATGGTTTAGTGGGACATGCACCGACGCCTCATGAAATAAATTTAACAGCTGCAGAATAAACTACTATTAATAAATTATGTTGAACCACTAATTTAGAAACAAGCTATGAATTATTTATCACATAGAGGCTACTTTATATGGACAATATATTTAAAACTTGTGACTGAAGAATTGTCAATCTACCCACATGATCCAGAACACAATGCGATCGCCTCTTTACAGCTTTTCCATCCTTTCCTGGTTCACATCGTTACAGGGAATTCTTCAATGAATTCAGTGAAATTTACATGCTTTCGAGGATCATTGTTATTCACAAATTGCACAGTGCTTGCCGATATGTATATTTTGGATCATACATAGATCGGTATTTGATCCGGCATCACTATTTTGAGTCCCCGGAGGAGGCGTGGGCCTTTGTGCAGGCTGAAAAGTTGGACTCGAACTAGGGATTGGGGACTGTGGGGATTTTTTGTATCACTGTTTATGCTGTTGCTGGCTATTCTGGTTTTTTTTTCTGCTTTCGGATGGTGTTGGTTATGGTTTTGTGTTTTAAGGGGGGGTGTTGGGGGTCTGTTTTTTGGTACGGGGTTGGTGGATGGGGTGGGACTGCTATTTGGGAGCTGCGTTGGGGGGGTGGGGTGGGGCAGTGTGAAAACGCGGGCTTTCCTCTGGTTTCCCGAGCCACGGGACAAGGGGGGTGGAGCTGGAGGCAAGGGGCGTGGATATCAGTTCCGTTTTCCCGCGCTGGAGCGGTGCCAAAGAGCTGCTGCAGGGTGGGGGTGACCCCATATCGGGAGGGGTCGAAGTTAGGAGGGGAGCTGCCGGGGTCAGCAGAAGTCAGCTGGCTCACGGGAGTACTATGGAGGGAGTGTCGTGGATAGGAGGGGTCCTAGCCTGGGGGGGGGGATACCGGGTTGCTGCTGGAATGGCCAGGGAGGAGCTGGTGCGGGTCGGAGTGAGGTTCTATCGCCATGGGAAACGGGCCGAGTGGGGGGTGCTGGCCAGGGGCGAGCAGTCGATGGGCTATGGCTAGTCGGCGAGTGAAGGGGGCGGGGTGCCCCCTGATCCAGCTGATCACGTGGAACGTGAAGGGGTTGAATGGGCCGGTTAAGTGGGCAAGGGTGTTTTCGCATCCGAAGGTGGACTTGGCCACACTTCAGGAGACTCACCTGAAGGTGGCGGACCAGGTTCGTCTGAGGAAGGGGTGGGTGGGGCAAGTTTTCCATTCAGGGCTCGACGCGAAGAACCGGGGGGTGGCGATCCAGGTGGGGAAGAGGGTGGCGTTTGAGGCGTCTGAGGTGGTGGCTGATAGTGGTGGCAGATATGTGATGGTGAGGGGTAAGCTGCAGGGGGAGAGGGTGGTGTTGGTAAATGTGTATGCCCCAAATTGGGATGATGCTGGTTTCATGAGGCGTATGTTGAGCCGCATTCTTGACCTGGAGGCGGGGGGCCTGATCATGGGGGGGGGGGGGGGAAACTTCAATACGGTGCTGGATCCCCCACTGGATCGTTCTAGTTCTAGGACGGGCAGGAGGCCGGCGGCGGCCAAGGTGTTGAGGGGGTTTATGGACCAGGGGTGGATCCCTGGAGGTTTGGGAGGCCGAGGGCTCGGGAGTACTCTTTTTTTCTCCCACGAGCACAGGGTTTATTCCTGTATTGATTTTTTTGTCCTGAGTAGGGGGCTGGTCCCGAGGGTGGAGGATACCGAATATTCGGCTATAGCGATTTCGGACCATGCTCCGCATTGGGTGGATCTGGAGATGGGGGAGGTGCGGGACCAGCGCCCGCTTTGGCGTTTGGACGTGGGGTTGTTGGCTGATGAGGAGGTGTGTAGGAGGGTCCGGGGATGTATTGAGAGGTACCTCGAGGCCAATGATACTGGGGAGGTCCGGGTGGGGATGGTGTGGGAGGCTCTGAAGGCAGTGATTAGGGGCGAGCTGATTTCCAACCGAGCCCATAGGGAGAGGGGGGAGAGGAGAGAGAGGGGGAGACTGGTGGGGTAGCTGCTGAGTGTAGATAGGACGTATGCGGAGGCCCTGGAGGAGGGATTGTTGGGGGAGCGGCGTAGCCTGCAGGCTAAGTTTGATTTACTTTAAAAAAAAATTTAGAGTACCCAATTATTTTTCCAATTAAGGGGCAATTTAGCATGGCCAATCCACCTACTCTGCACATCTTTGGGTTGTGGGGGCGAAACCCACGCAGACACGGGGAGAATGTGAAAACTCCACACGGACAGTGACCCAGAGCCGGGATCGAACCTGGGACCTCAGCGCCGTGAGGCAGCTGTGCTAACCACTAGGCCACCGTGCTGCCCTAAGTTTGATTTACTGACCACCAGAAAGGCGGAGACACAGTGGAGGAAGGCGCAGGGAGCGGTCTACGAATATGGGGAGAAGGCGAGCAGGATGCTGGCGCACCAGCTCCACAAGCGGGACGCAGCTAGGGAGATTGGTGGAGTGAAGGATAGGGGTGGGAATGTGGTGCGGAAGGGGGTAGAGGTTAATGGGGTCTTCAGGGACTTCTATAGGCAACTGTACCAGTTGGAGCTGCCGGTGGTGGTGGTTGGGGGGGGGGGGGGGGGGGGGGGGGGGGAGAGAGAGAGAGAGAGAGAGAGAGAGAGAGAGAGAGAGAGAGATGGAGAGCTTTTTGAACAGGCTGCGATTTCCAAGGGTGCAGGAGGAGCAGGTGGAGGGACTGGGGGCGCCGATCGAGTTGGAGGAGCTGGTTAGAGGGATTGGCCACATGCAGTCGGGAAGGCGCCGGGACCGGATGGGTTCCCGGTTGAATTTTATAAAAAACATGCGGACCTGTTGGCCCCCCTGTTGGTTCGGACCTTTAACGAGGCATGGGAGGGGGGAGTTTTGCCCCCCGACGATGTCACGGGCGCTGATTTCCCTGATCCTGAAGCGAGATAAGGACCCCCTGCAGTGTGGATCAGACAGGCCAATTTCACTGTTGAACGTGGACGCCAAGTTGCTGGCGAAGATCTTGGCCACTAGAGTAGAGGACTGTGTGCCGGGGGTGATACATGAAGATCAGACGGGTTTAGTGAAGGGGAGGCAGCTGAACACTAACGTGCGAAGGCTGCTAAATGTGATAATGATACCGGCAGCAGAAGGAGAGGCGGAGATTGTGGTGGCATTGGATGCGGAGAAGGCCTTCGATAGGGTTGAGTGGGGGTACTTATGGGAGGTGTTAGAGAGGTCCGGGTTTGGGGAGGGGTTTATTAAATGGGTGAGGTTGCTGTACGAGGCCCCGATGGCGAGTGTAGCGACAAATGGGAGGAGGTCCGAGTACTTCAGGCTCAACCGTGGGACGAGGCAGGGGTGCCCCCTGTCCCCCTTGCTTTTTGCGTTGGCAATTGAGCCTCTGGCCATGGCGCTAAGGGAGTCGGGGAGGTGGAGGGGTCTGGTGCGGGGTGGGGAGGAGCACAGAGTGTCGCTTTATGCAGATGACTTGTTGCTGTATGTAGCAGACCCGGTGGGGGGAATGCCGGAGGTGATGGAGATTCTTGCTGAGTTTGGGAGTTTCTCGGGCTACAAGTTGAACCTGGGCAAGAGCGAGCTGTTTGTTGTACACCCGGGCGATCAGGAGGAGGGGATTGGTAGGCTCCCGCTAAAAAGGGCAGTGAGGAGTTTTAGGTACCTGGGGGTGCAGGTGGCTAGGAGTTGGGGGACTTTGCATAAGCTTAATTTTACTAGGTTGGTGGAGCAGATGGAGGAGGAGTTCAAAAGGTGGGACATGCTGTCGTTGGCGGGTAGAGTACGGTCCGTTAAAATGACGGTGCTCCCGAGGTTTTGGTTTTTGTTCCAGTGCCTCCCCATTTTCATTCCGAGGGCCTTTTTTAGGAGGATGAACAGCAGCATCACGGGATTTGTTTGGACGCATGGGATTCCGAGGGTGAGGAGGGTCTTTTTGGAGCGGGGCAGGGATGGAGGGGGGCTGGTGCTGCCCAACCTCTCTGGTACTATTGGGCGGCTAATGTCTCGTTGGTACACAAGTGAGTAATGGATGGGGAAGGGCAGCATGGAAAAGGATGGAGATGGCGTCCTACGGAGGCACGAGCCTGAAGGCACTGGTAATGGCGCCGTTGCCGCTCCCTCCAACGAGGTACACCACGAGCCCGGTGGTGGCGGCTACCCTCAAGATTTGGGGGCAGTGGAGGCGACACAGGGGGGAAGTGGGGGGCTCAGTGGAGGCCCCGCTGCGGGGGAACCATCGGTTTGTCCCAGGGAACATTGATGGCGGGTTCCTGGGGTGGCACAGGGCGGGCATAAGGAAGTTGGGAGACCTGTTCATTGACGGGAGGTTTGCGAGCCTGGGTGAGCTGGAGGAGAAGTTTGAGCTCCCCCCGGGGAATATGTTCAGGTACCTTCAGGTCAAGGAGTTTGCTAGGCGGCTGGTGGAGGGGTTCCCTTTGCTGCCCCCGCAGGGGGTAAGGGATAAGGTGCTTTCGGGGGTGTGGGTCGGGGATGGGAAGGTGTCTGACATCTACCAGGTGATGCAGGAGGTGGAGGAGGCGTCAGTAGAGGAGCTGAAGGCTAAGTGGGAAGTGGAGCTGGGGGAGCAGATTGAGGAGGGGACATGGGCGAATGCCCTGGAGAGGGTGAACTCCTCCTCTTCATGTGCGAGGCTTAGCCTCAGTTCAAGGTACTGCACAGGGCTCATATGTCCGGGACGAGGATAAGCGGGTTTTTTGGGGGTGAGGACAGGTGCATTAGGTGTTCGGGGAGCCCAGCGAACCATGCCCATATGTTCTGGGCATGCCCGGCACTGGGGGAATTCTGGCAGAGGGTGGCGAGGACGGTGTCGAGGGTGGTAGGGTCCAGGGTCAAGCCAGGATGGGGACTCGCGATATTTGGGGTTGGGGTGGAGCCGGGAGTGCAGGAGGCGAAAGAGGCCGGTGTTTTGGCCTTTGCGTCCCTAGTAGCCTGGCGGAGGATCTTGTTGCAATGGAAAGATGCAAGACCCCCAAGCGTGGAGACCTGGATCAATGACATGGCGGGATTCATTAAGCTGGAGAAGGTCAAATTCGCCCTGAGGGGATCGATACAAGGGTTCTTTAGGCGGTGGCAGCCTTTCCTCGACTTTCTGGCTCAACGATAGGGAACTAGGTCAGCAGCAGCGGCAACCCGGGGGGGGGGGGGGGGGGGGAAGTGTTCAGGGGGTATTGTTTGTGGTAATTTAATTTATTTTTAATTTATTTTGTTGTGCATTGGGTTTGGGTGGCGGGGGGGGGGGCTCGTTATGTGCGTTGTTACGGTTCCGGGGGGTGTTTATTATTGTTATTATTATAGTTTTGTTGTTATACATTTTTCAAAAATTTCAATAAAAATTATTTATTTATTAAAAAGATCGGCATCTGGTGATAGCACGACATGTTGAGCTATGTGGAAGCTTTGTTCCGGTCGTAAAGATGAATCAAGGGTTTGATTATATGGAGCAGATACTTTGTCAACAAGCCACTCCAGGCACAAACAACTTAATAGCATATTTGTGCCCTCCTATCAATTTACACTGTCCTCCACAAAGTGATGTTTATCCTTTACCATACTTTAGTGTAGGGGTAAAAAGGAAAACTTGCATTTATGTATCACATCACAAAGACATGTTCCAAAGAGTTTTACATACAAGAGTTTTGAAGTGTCATCACGGTTATTATGTGGGTGAATGCAGCAGCCACTTTGCACGCAACAGAAGGGAGCCCTTTGCAGAAAAGTGTTGGCCGACCATAACAACATAAAATAGATCAGTGCATTGCAGAAACATCATTGTACTGTTAGCAAATAATGCTCCGTGTAGCAAATTATCTCATAGGCAGGGGCTGTGAGTTCAAACAATCCTCACAATATCTGTGGTGGCGTGTTACCGTACACTCAGTGAGTCCAAACTGCTGTGGCAACATGCACTTCCACATGCATGTTGTTGTCTGGAGTGATGGATAGCAATGGTACAGGCTCCGACATTCTTTCCGTCACTTGACCGGGACTCTCTCCCACTCTTGCTGGCATATGTTAGAAGATTTGAGAATACTCAACCTAGTCTGGCCACACTGTGAACGCACCTTCCTTGGCATCAAGTTCTGGGGTGGGACTCAAACCTCCGCGGAGCTTCTAGCTCAGAGGCAGCGGCACTAACCACTGCACCCACAAAACCTCCCAACAATATATGTGTAGTGCAATTAATATCATAAAGTGCTGCTTGGTGTTTTGCGCAATGTTACGACACCCTGGGCCACTGCGTGGTCAATTCCAGCCCCACTTGACCTGAAATCGCAGCACGGTTGTAATTAACCTTTATTTTTTAAATATCCAAGGTCTTTGGCTGCTCAATAACTAGTCACCAGGTTTGTAAATTTAAACACAATTAACTTTTTATTATTAACTGTTACTATAATTAAATAGGGAACAAATACAACTGGTTAATTACTGTCTAATCTCCAACCACCCCCTTTTTTAACTCACCCTACCCTCTACAAATACACACAAACAAACACAGAGGGGAAAAGAGGGGTGTGAAATAATGATGAAAGTAAAAGGATATGAGACTTTGTTTCATAGTGAGCATCTTACAGTTTTCAGTTTCTTTCAGATGGATGTCACATTTTCTTTCAGCTTGTAATGGTCTTCACTGCAGACTCCCAGAAATAGCAGGCAGCCAGCATTCTCGAGAGAAAGAGGGAGAGAGAGAGAGAGGGGGAGAGGTTGAGAGAGAGGGAGAGACAGCTTCTTCTTTCAGGGTCTAAAAGCTTCTGCCTTCAGACAGTAGGCAGCAGAGCAGAGAGAGAGAACTGCTTCCAGCTTGAGGCTTCTCCTGGGTTCTCTCCAAAAAGCCACACCTGACAGGAACCAACTACTGTTGGTTGCTGGGCAGAATACTGTCCCTGGGCAATCCACTGACTACCAGTCAACCAAATGAACCCCTCCAATCTCTTGGGTGCCATAAAGTCTGGGTTCTTCTGCCCACAATACAAAACTTTATAACACAGTATACTATTTTGACACGTTGAGTCCCTTACTTCCTCTGCTCGGCTATGGTATGTCTCCATTTATGATCCATAGACAAAAACACAAAAGAAATATGAACTAAGGGAGTCAACCAGAAGGACCCTTACAACATGAGAACAAATGAAACTCTGGGAGAATTGACCAAAATATTGTTTTTATTGTTGTCATAAAGGCAGGGAAAATCGCCCATGTAAAGAGCATAAAGGAGGGCATTTCAGAGGATAAGGGCATAAAAATTTGAAAGCTTTGCCACCAAGATAGGAATGGTGGTGTGATGTGCCAAGGGAAGATGCACTGTTGACTAGAATTGAGCTAAGAATAATGCAAAACCCGTGTTGCACAGGAACATGGCAGAATATGGGGGATGGTCGCATAGTGGTTACAGGACTAGTAAATCCAGAGACTTTGACTAATGACCCAGTAATCCTACCATGGCAGCTGGAGAATTTTAGTTTAATTAAATAATGATGAAATAAAAAAGCTAGTGTCAGTAAGGTTGACCATGAAACTATTGCATAGTTGTAAAATCTCACCCTGGTTTCACTAATATACTTTATGGGAGACAATCGCTCTATTTACCTGATCTGGCCGACAATTAACTCCAGATACATAAATTGGTTGATCCTTAAATGCCCTCTTAAATGACCAAGCAAGCTATTTCATTATATTCAAGAAGCAGGTGACCATCACTTTCTCAAGAGAAATTAGGGATGGACAATAAATGATGGCTTTGCCAATGCTACACATAGCTTATGAATTCATTCAGGATGTAGATAAGGACTAAGATGTTGAATTTGTTACATTGAGAGACAGAGAACTAACGGACATGGAAAATAAATTGGGCAATGGGAATTACTATGGCACAAGATATTGGCAGCAGAGTTTCGGACAAATTGGTACACGAGGAGATTAGTCACTGCTGTGATAGTGTAAGCAGAGGCGGACTTACACTTTTGGGGGGCCCCGCGCTCTCCCTCTTAGCAGCCCGCTCCCATAGCCAATGATGTCAAGACACACCCCAGTGCTGTCAAGCCCTCCCGCAATGATGCCATGTCCACCACGATTCCGAATAAACATGTCAAAATCCCAACACATTGGCTCACCCAATGACCATCGCTGGTCAGGCTCATCCCAAGTGTACTACGGATCTCTTGCTGCGAACCGATTCAGTAGGTTTGTGGAGTCACCAAATCCCATTCCATCATCAGGAAATGACCCAATCATCATGGAGAATACATAAAGCAAACACTGGATATAAACATGTTATGTGTGTGACTGTCTATTGTACATATATGCATGGAATTACTGTAAGGTTTGTGTTGTAGCGGCCAGGCTCTGTACAGGTATGATCTGTGTGACAGATTTGCATTCTTGCCCTCAGAGGTCTCTGATGTTTATACCCCGCTGAGGGCAGCCTGAATCTGACCTTCGGGGTGGAAGCTCCTGACTGTGTTGGGGTGGCTGGCTGACTGGCCTCTTGGGGAGCCAGGGCAGGGACTGAGCCAGCCTACCCTTCCTCGGCCGAGTGTAGCCAGTACAGGTCCACCATGGAATGCTGGATCACCGGGTCATGGCCGGGTGGAGGGAGGCCCTGTGGGCCGAACAGCCGCAGCTCAAACTCCTGGAGCAGGCCCTCGGTCTGCAGGGTGCTCGCCCCGTCCCCCTGAGTTGGCCTCCTGTTGCCGGGCAAACTTCCTCCGGCCCATCTCGGGGATGAGTCCGGCTGAGCATCTGAAGAGGACCTGACAGAGCAGGAGCACAATCGGAGGTCGTCTCTCTGTGGAATGGGACAGGGCGATGTTAATCCATGCAAGGGTTACAAATGGCAACTGTGATAGTGACATATGGAAGCTGCGGAATTTGAAAATGTTCCACTATTGTGCAACTTCATACTAAAGGACCCACCATTTGTTATTTTAAAGTATTTCCCCCTGCAATTTTCAGTTTAAATGGCAAATTGTTTGCAAGCCTCTGTTTGAAAGTGGTGATAGGAAAGCATGCAAACGTGAAACACAACCCTGCACTCCACCCCGATATATCTCTGCTCCAATTGGCAGCTAGCCTGGGTCAGACAGAGGTTTAAAGCATTTTTTTAAAAATTAGACAAAACAAAAGTTCGCCTTTCATTTCGCCTGAAATATCGCACCTCACTTTCACTTGATTAAAAAAGGACTATGTACTGGAAAAGTTTCAAGAACTTCAACAATATTGTCGGAAATGTAGGCTCAAAAATCATAGATCATAGAATTTACAGTGCAGGAGGAGGCCATTCGGCCCATCGAGTCTGCACCGGCTCTTGGAAAGAGCACCCTACCCAAGGTCAACACCTCCACCCCATCCCCATAACCCAGTAACCCCACCCAACACTAAGGGCAATTTTGGACACTAAGGGCAATTTATCATGGCCAATCCACCTAACCTGCACATCTTTGGACTGTGGGAGGAAACCGGAGCACCCAGAGGAGACCCACGCACACACGGGGAGGATGTGCAGACTCCGCACAGACAGTGACCCAAGCCAGAATCGAACCTGGGACCCTGGAGCTGTGACGCAATTGTGCTATCCACAATGCTACCGTGCTGCCCATAAATGTTCAACTTTGAGTTTTAATGAGCTGGAGCTCAAATCGTGAGCATTTAAAATAGTTTTTCTTTGACACAGAGAGTACCCGTCTCCCAGCTAACATTAATACTTTCACCATTTTCACAAAACTGAGTGATGTGTTATGTACTCTGGGATAACACAGGCTGCAACTAGATGCAGCTTTAACCAAAAGATACTCCAGACCTTGAAAGTTAGTTCAATCTGATTTATTGAACCAGTAGTACAGTTAGCACAGTTCTTTGTGAGTTCGACTCTCTGCTAACCTAAGCGTGGTTACTCTGTCTGACTGAACCAGACTAGCTCTTAGCCACGTGCTGGAGGTGTGATACTGCACATACACCCTGACTCACTCTGTAGATGTTCATCAGTGGAAAGAGACGGAGTGTGAGTGCCGCGTGCCTTTTATGATCAGATATCACCCCTGAGTGTCCTGCCTGCTCATTGGTCATGTCCTGTTCTCTGTGTTCATTAGCTGCCTGTCTGTATATCATTATCTGTATGTCTGCATATCATGACACTGAGGTGTTGGGTTAGGCTTAATATTGACACACTTAATCGTTTGCCAAACTTATCAGCGGCTCTCCAGCCCCACACACTGCGGTTTTTAAAACAAACACCGCCCAACATGGTAGCACAGTGGTTAGCACTGCTGCTTCACAGGGACCCGGGTTCGAATTTGGCCTTCGGTGACTGTGTGTGGAGTTTACATGTTCTCCCTGTGTCTGCGTGGGTTTCGTCCGGGTGCTCCGGTTTCCTCCTACAGTCCAAAGACATGCAGGTTAGGTGGGGATAGAGTGGGGGACTGGATCTGGGTAGGGTGCTCTTTCAGAGGGTCTGTGAAGAATCGATGGGCCAAGCGGCCTCCTTCTGCACTGCAGGGATTCTGTGGAAATCAGCGACTCACAAATTTTACACCAATGCTTCTTGTGAACACTCTACCTGGTTGGAAAAGAAAACGTCAGAAAAGGGGTGTGGGTATGATCTTTATCTCAGCACAACAGTTGTTTCACTCCTCAGAACAGAGAAGCAGAGATGGACTTGTACTTTTGGGGATGCGGGGCACACACACAGTCACCTCCCAGAATTCCCCCCACCGCCATTCGCCGGGGCCCTGCGCTGCAGCTCTGTGTGTTTCATTGTAAGTCCTCCTCTGGGTGTAGGCCAAGAATGTTGCTGAGATAAGTAGCATAAGATATGGGGGCAGCACGGTAGCATGGTGGTTAGCATAAATGCTTCACAGCTCCAGGGTCCCAGGTTCGATTCCCGGCTGGGTCACTGTCTGTGCGGAGTCTGCACGTCCTCCCCGTGTGTGCGTGGGTTTCCTCCGGGTGCTCCGGTTTCCTCCCACAGTCCAAAGATGTGCGGGTTAGGTGGATTGGCCATGCGAAATTGCCCTTAGTGTCCTAAAAAATAAGGTTAATGGGGGGGTTGTTGGGTTACTGGTATAGGGTGGATACGTTGGCTTGAGTAGGGTGATCATTGCTCGGCACAACATCGAGGGCCGAAGGGCCTGTTCTGTGCTGTACTGTTCTAAGTTCTAAGTAGCATTCTTAATGATGGGAATATGGGATTTGTAAGGATCAGTTATCAGGTCACACAGGACACGAAAGTTGCGCATAGTTTATTCAATTTGAGCAAGAAGCCAGGAAAGTTGTACAGTATAACAGTCAGTCTGGAGTTGAGACAATGCTTCAACAGTGACCACACTTCATAAATACTTCATAGTCTGTAAAATGCAGTGGGACATCCTGGGGCCATGAAAGGTGCTGCAGAAATGCAGCCACTCTTGTTGTTAACATCAGAGTCTAAATGACTATGGAAAATGTTAAGCACAGTCTAAATCAGTATTTTCCTTCACCACAACAAGATGAACACACAATGATGTTTCAGCTTAAAGTACTAGATTGTTTATGATAAACATTTGTATTCGCATTTAACGTTAACTGCGGTCACTGAAACACCACAATCGGGCATGTACAGCTACATGTTTTAAGACATAAAATATTAAGACACAAAATACATTCTTTAAAGAACTCAAGTTCAATTATACTCAATTTTGTTGGCAAATGTTTATCTTTCAAATCTACTTGTGAAGTACTCACTCTGCGATAGTTTGCACTGTCTGAAGTCTGTGATCACAAGAATTGTTGACCAACCATACCCAGAGATAATGAATTGCATTTTTGCAGTTCCACTCACAAGTCTCACAGCCTTTCACTGGCAGCCACGGCTCGGTAACTAGCACATTGGTCTTTGAGTCAGAAGATTCCAGAGTCAAATCCCACTTGAGCTAAAAGACTAAACTGACAGCCCAATCCAACGCAGTAACGAGGAGATATTTCACTGTCGGCGGTTCTGTCTTTCAGACTAGACATCAAGCCGAGGCCTTATCTACCTTCTCAGATGGATTGTAAAAGATCCCATATGGCCCTGTTTTGCAGGGGGCTGAACCCAACTGCCCTTGTCAATATTTATCCCTCAATCAACCACCACAAGAATGGATTATCTGGTCATTATTATCTTGCTGTTAGTGGGAGCATGCTATGCACATAATTGGCTGCCATATTTCCTTCATTATTTCACCTCATAAGTACTTCATTGGTTGTACAACACTTTGAGATGTCCACTGGTCATATAAATGCAAGAGCTTCTCTTGATTGGCACAAAAACAGGTGGTCTATGAATTAGAGCCTTAGATTGGACTACTTCCTCTTCTGGAGATGTCTTTCAAATTGTTTTTGTTTTGTATGGGGAGTACATTTGCAGGGAACATTCTTCTCCCTGAAGTTTGTGATCTAAAATCTCTCAAATCAAAAGCTGAGAGGGGCAGCGTGCCAGGGTGGGTGCCAATGACCACGGTGCATGCGTCTGCTGTTTGTGGTGCGCTCTGCTCTTCTCCTGCTTCCCCTGCGGTGGGGCAACGCCTCGGATGGGTGCACCGAGGAGTGTCAACACCTGATGGGCCACTATCTGCACCGGACCTTGCCCATCCCATTGATTGGTCGGCTGGGGTCGGAGGATTCTGGGGGTGGCCTGGGTGGGGGCGCCCATATGGCAGGTGGCACCCCAAACCCATAGCCCATCTACTCTCCCGTGGCCCTGGCAGATGCCCCAGCCAGCGGCACAACTGTCAGCCCACCGTTGCACCTTTGGAATCTTTGTTTTACCTCCTCTCTCTCCCTCAGCAGCCACGACGTCCGGTCCCCACTTTAAAATATCACAAGTGAACCAAGCCGGCGTCACTTCTGCCTGGGGGAGGCGGAGCATCGCAGGAGGACAGAGACGACTGGGTCGGACCCGTTAATGATACGTTAACGAATACTACTGGAGGTTTTGCATGCCCTGCTGGAGCAGGGCGTGGAATGTGTTCTCATCTTATCATTTCATTGAAAATAATAACTAGCTTTTAGCAACTTTGAAAGTATCTCGTGAATGATTAACTAGCTCTTCAATTACCAGACGTGTACATAAATACCACATCTGTGTGCAGTCAGCATTATATTGTGGCAAAGAAAGAATTGGTTTTGACAAAGTGTCATCCGGAATCGAAATGTTAGCTCCCTTCTCTCTCTCCACAGATGCTGTCAGACCTGCTGAGAATGTCCAGTATTTTCTGCTGTTGTTTCAGATTCTAGCATCCTCAGTAATTCGATTTTAGCTATAACGTAACAACTGTATTTATTTCCTGCTTTTCTGGACTCTCGGAGTAATCCACTAACTTGATTAATAGAATCGCAGCTGATTCACTCCCAGGTTTCTGTCAAAAAATCTGCATTATCTGCTATCTATTAAACAGGTTTGGAGGTGATTGTTAAGGAGAAATCTGCACCTCAGCTATCGTTCATGTGGACAGAGACACTACAGTGTTTCTGGGTTGCTCTTTGTAAATTTTAGTACACATAACATCTATTTATGTGGGAATTTCATGTTTCAAAATCTGACATGGGGATTTCAATAAGTCAAACCCAAGCACACAGAAATCTCCACATTGGTGATAAGGTTTTCATGTTGAAGTGGGAGGGTGTGGGTAGGGTGATGAAGAAAGCTGGTCAAAATGATTGGTTGGTGACAGGATTTCAAAACAAAAAATGTGTGTTGCTGCCTCAATATTTCCACCAAAAGTTGCATACGCCCACCTGAGTAATGCACGTACAATTAAATTATAAATTTAAAAAAACTTTTTGCTCACCATTGCTTCAGCCATGAAGTTCTTTATTGCCCAGAAATTAGATTTAAAGTTGATTTACTAAATCTGGTAACACAAGCAAGTTAAACTGGGTACTGGGACCATCTTGAACTGACCATTGGAGTAACATTGGGGTAACCATCAGCACCAAAATATAACAAGCGCCTCTGAAAGAGGCGCAAGGTGAAACTAAAGCTAAATCATAATTCATTTTCTTCAATGATTATGGACGTTTTGTGGTGTACATCTGCCAGGGTCTCAAGTATCCTGTGGACCTGTATGAATCCGTAGAATCAAAAGAAATCTGACAGTGCAGAAGGAGGCCATTTATTTAACTCATTAAGTCTGCATCGACCCTCTGCTCCAGAGGCAATGTGCTATGGAAGGAAAGGGAGTAACCAAGTTACATCATCTAGTTACATCAAGTTTACAGCACAGAAACTGGGATATAAGACCGTAAGACATAGGAGCAGCATTAGGCCACTCGGCCCATCGAGTCTGCTCTGCCATTCAATCATGGCTGATATTTTTCTCATCCCCATTCTCCTGCCTTCTCTCCGTAACCCCTGATCCCCTTATTGATCAAAAACCTATCTATCTCTGTTTTAAAGACACTCAGTGATTTGGCCTCCACAGCCTTCTGCCCAAAGAGTTCCACAGATTCACCACCCTCTGACTGAATCAATTCCTCTTCATCTCTGTTTTAAAGGATCGTCCTTTTAGTCTGAGATTGTGTCCTCTGCTTCTAGTTTTTCCTACAACTGGAAACATTCTCTCCACGTCCACTCTTTCCAGGCCATGCAGTACCTTGTAAGTTTCAATAAAATCCCCCCTCATCCTTCTAAACTCCAACGAGTACAGACCCAAAGTCCTCAACCATTCCTCATACACCAAGCTCTTCATTCCAGGGATCATTCTTGTGAACCTCCTCTGGACCCTCTCCGAGAAATTTAAAAAAAAAATGAATGTTGCAGCAAAGTACAAACGTTCTCAGTCCACCACCAGTCCTTTCCTTTTCGCGAAGTCCAGTGCGTCCTCCGGCGACTCAAAATAAAAGTGCTGTTCCTCGTATGTGACCCAGAGATGGGCCGGATACAACAGTCCGAACTTCACCTTTTTCTTAAAAAGGATTGATCTGATCTGGTTAAAGCCCGCTCTTCTCCTGGCCACCTCCGCACTCAGATGTTGGTTGATCCGCAGGATACTGTTGTCCCACTTACAGCTCCGTGTCTACTTGGCCCACTATAGAATGTGTTCCTTATCTGAGTACCTGTGGAATCTCACCACCATTGCCCTCGGGGGGGGGGGGGGGGGGGGGGGGGGGTCTCCCATTCACGGCTTCCTCGTGAGTGCTCTGTGAGCCTTTCCATCTCCAAGTGTCGGGAGAATGCCCTATCCCCCAGCAGCTTCTCAAACATGTCCGCGATGTATGCCCCAACGTCCGCTCCTTCGGACCCCTCTGGGAGCCCAACAATTCTCAAGTTCTGCCGGCGGGACCTATTCTCTAGGTCTTCCACCTTCTCCGGGAGCTTCTTCTGCTGGTTTCTCAGCATCTCCACCTCCAGCTCCACCGCAGTTTGATGTTCCTCCTGCTCAGCCAGCGCCTTCTCTACTTTCTGGATCGCCCGATCTTGGGCATCCAATCTAAGCTCCAGCCGCTCAATTGACTCTTTTATCGGGTCCATGCAGTCCCGTTTCTGCTTAGCAAAGCCTTCCTGAATAACTTGCATCAGCTGCTCCGTTGGCCGCTGGGTCGACAAGCCAGAGGTCCGGTCCTCTGCCATGCTATCTCCCACTGCAGCTTCAGCCCAAGCCTTCTTTGTCTTTCTGTTTCTGCCTTTCTGAGTACTTCTCCATGCACCAATGTGGGAATTCAGTACACAATTGCCTCGGTCATCAATTTTTCAATTCAAGTCCGGTAGAAAATGGGGGGAAAGGTCCAAAACTCCGGCCTGAGTGGGAGCCACCAAATGTGCCACTTACTCCTTCACAGCCGCCACCGGAAGTGCTCCTCTGGACCCTTTCCAACACTACCACATCCTTCCCTAGATACGGGGCCCAAAAATGCTCATAATACTCCAAATGGGGTCTGACCAGAGCCTTTCTAGCCTCAGTGGCAAATCTAAGTGGACCTCTGGAGCAGACCTTAATGCTGTTTGATTTTGCTATGATCTCGCATGGGAACAGGATTGTTTAGCAATGCTGCTATATAAGGAACATTAATCAAAGCTTTGTAGAATTCCATAAAATTCAATTCCACATCAGAAAACTACCTGAAAATTTACCATGAGGCTTCCAGTCTGTGTTGCATTCAGCAGTTTAGAATATAGTGACATTGGTATAAATTAAGGTGAACAAGGAATGGAAAAGGGTCCATGGTCACTGGAGAATGCGTTCAAATCTAATCCAAAATCATGAGATGAACTTCACCTCTGTTTGCAGATTGTTAAAAAAGTACTTTAAATACATTAACCAGTCTCAATGAACCTGAGGAAGGAGCTGCGCTCCGATAGCTAGTGATTTGAAACAAACCTGTTGGACTTTAACCTGGTGTTGTAAGACTTCTTGCTGTGCCCACCCCAGTCCAACGCCGCCATCTCCACATCATGAGTCTCAATGAAGTTCAAGTTGGCATAGATGGTCAGGACCAAATTTGGGATTCATTTAGCAAATCTCACTCTGAAAGGATGGAAGTATTACAGTGTAATGATGTACATACACACTTACGAGACTTGGGCTGACGAACTGGGGGGAGTATTGCCTAGAAACTATTACCCAGTTCGGCCCCACCGGTCTGTTTATCCTTCAGAGTAAGGATGACTTCTACTCTCCATCAAATCAAACTCTCGGCCACTGTTTCATATAAGGGGCGTGGTCGTTGAAAAAGTTCCACTATTGTGCAGCGTTAACATTCTTCTTATTAAAGAGCCCAACATTTGTTATTTGAAAAAGTGAACCTTCAACTCAAAAACAATAAAAGCAGGTTATTTAATCATAATTGCAGAGCTGTTTGTGGGATGTTGCCATATAGAAATTGGTTGCTTTGCTTTTGTGTGTTAGGCAGTGACTACATTTCAAAGGTAATTAATTGGCCGTCAAGTGCTTTGGGACATCTTGAAAATCAATTTACATCTCCCTGACACTGCCCACATCTGCCCCACTGTAGCTCATCCACGTGGAAACCCTGATCTATGCCTTTTGTCATTTTTGGACTGAAGCCTATTCCAGTGCGTCCTTGGCTGCCCTCGTTCCTTGTACCCTCCATAAACTTGAACTCAACCAGGACAGAGGTTCATCAAACTCTCGGCCACGGTTTCATATAAGGGGCGTGGTCGTTGAAAAAGTTCCACTATTGTGCAGCGTTAACATTCTTCTTATTAAAGAGCCCAACATTTGTTATTTTAAAGCCACTCTTAGTTTTTTTAAAAAGCGGTAAGTTGTTTACAAGCCTTTCTGTTCGAAAGTGACGATGGAAAAGCAGACTTGAAACACGACCCTGCTACTCCACCCCAGTAGTTTAAAAAAAACAATCAGACAAAACAAAAATTCACCCTTCATCGGACCTGCAATTGTTGATTCAGTCTCAATTAGTCACATTATAAACCAGGAACCCTATTTCAGATTAAATCCCAGTTGATCAGAAGCATTTTCAAATGTTTCCAGTGCCCGACCACCTCACTTTCACTTGATTTTTAAAACAACTTTGTGCTTAAACACCGGGAACTTCAACAATCGAGTCGATTAAAAACTCAAAAGGTTTCAACTTCCAGTTGTAATGAGCCGGAGCACAAATTTGGATCATAATAATACTAATCTTTATTGTCACAAGTAGGCTTACATTAACACTGCCACCACTTTGAAACCAAGCAACAACACACAGATTTTACTCCATAATGCTTCTGGTGTACCCGGTTAGAGATAAAAGTCTGAGGGGAGGGGAGATGATGTGAATCTCGTTCGAATAGACATTTTTCTTTGAAAAGCACACACACACACCCTAAGACTTGGTCGCTGGAGGGCAACAGGCGTTCCAGTCTCCAGCACAGGGAAGGCAAGTTAGTTACTCAGGTGTGGCTTGGCTGAGGGTGTAACTTCGCAGCTCACAAAGTTTGGGGAGGAGTTTGAAGAGGCGGAGGGAGAAAGATTGCTCTTGCAGTTTGATTGCAGTGGCTGCGGGAGGTGGAGAGGGAAAAAGAGCTCTCCTCCCGTGCAGCGCAGCCGGGTTGGATTTTCGATCTCTTTGTTGAGGGTGGATTGAGGGCAACCCCCCCGGTTGCAGCCATGAGTTTGCACGGCTCGCAGACGGCGCTGAACCGCCGCTCCGCCTCCCACCTGGCCCGCATGTCCGGCGACTACTCCACCCGCAGCGACGGGCCGGGCGACGTCTTCATGCCCGCCATCCAGACGACGCACGGCGGAGGCAATCTGCACCTGTCCGGGCAGAAGCTGCACCGCACCCTGGGGGCTGGCGGCGAGCAGCCTGTCAGGTACGAGTGCCGGACGATGATGGCCAGCATAAACCCGCGGATGTCCACTCACAACATAGTGGAGACAACACATCACCCCAGGTAAAGACTCTTTTGATCTCCCCCACCCCCAACTTTGCGACAAAGTTATTTAAAAAAAACATTTTGTTCTATTTTAACACCTCAAAATATTTTGGCATAATTTTCTTTGGTAATTGTATGTTTTTTTGTGTGTGGGAGAAAAGGACTTGGGTGTGGAGGCGCGATCAGAAAGTACTTTCAGAAGTCCTTCAAAATGGACACATTGCTGGCAGAGAGTCTCACCTGCACAGGGCGTGTCAGGCCTCTGGCGCACCTTATTTTTTTTCAAAAAGAAACAAAACAAAATGAAGTCATGAAACGAGATAGCTGTGTTTCTGCAGTTTGCCTGTCGGCAGACAGTCGACGTGACCTGGAATCCGGCCTCTTCCGCAGTGTTGGGAACCAGGCCGTCCAATTCTATTGGATCGCTTGGAAAAAGTGACATGCTTTCACAAATTAAGCACTGTGCAATAATAATAATCTTTATTAGTGTCACAAGTAGGCTTACCGTAACACTGCAATGAAGTTACTGTGAAAATCCCCTAGTCGCCACATTCTGACGCCTGTTCCCGTACACTGAGGGAAAATTCAGAATGCTTGATGTCAGATTTCTTTTAAATCCTCGCTGGTATTGAACCTTCAACTCAAAAACAATAAAAGCAGGTTATTTAATCATAATTGCAGAGCTGTATGTGGGATGTTGCCATATAGAAATTGGCTGCTTTGCTTTTGTGTGTTAGGCAGTGACTACATTTCAAAGGTAATTAATTGGCCGTCAAGTGCTTTGGGACATCTTGAAAATCAATTTACATCTCCCTGACACTGCCCATATCTGCCCCACTGTAGCTCATCCGCCGTGGAAACCCTGATCTATGCCTTTTGTCATTTTTGGACTGAAGTCTATTCCAGTGCGTCCTTGGCTGCCCTCGTTCCTTGTACCCTCCATAAACTTGAACTCAACCAGGACAGAGGTTCATCAGACTGTATCTTGACTTATATTATGACCCACTTGCCCATTTACCCTGCACTCATTGGCCCCTTCGTTTCAAGTCCTTCCAATGGCTTCACTGCCAATGGGAAGTAACAGGTGGGGAAGAGGGTTTCGGCGGTAGATGAGCTGAGATGGGGTAAGGTCAGGCAATGTTAGAGAAATAGGGGGTCTTGGTGGTGGCTAGCAAGTATGGCCGAACTGAAGACATGGCTTCAGTCTTCCCAGTGTTCAGTTGGAGGAAATTTCTATTCAGCCAGTACTGGACATTTGGACAAGAAGTCTGACGGTTTAGAGCTGTAAACACATTGAGAGAGGTGGTGATATGGTAGAGCTAGGTGATGTCTGTCTGCAAGTGGAAACTGTTTTCTGATGATACTGAGGGGCAGCATGTAGGTTAAAAATGGCGGCGAGGATATATCCACAGTGAATGCTGGAGGTAATGGTGTTGGAACATGGAGAAGGCATTGCAAGTAATGCTAGCTATGACTAGTGAGATTAAAATGTGAATGCAGTTCCACATAGCTGGAAGATGGTTAAGAGGTATTGGAAAGGCCAGGGCCCCTAGAGGCCATTTTCAGGGTGTCAGTCCGGCCTGGGCTGCAGGTGGGTGCGGGGGCAGATAATTTAGCCTTCGCCTCTCTGATTGCCCTGAGGTGGGTCCTGTTGGGGTGGAGGTCAGCTTCTCCGCCCTGTGCCTCGGCTTGACTGGGGGACCGGCTGGAATTTTTGATTCTCGAGAAGGTGAAGTTTGAGCTGAGGGGGAGGATGGAGGGGTTCTACAATTCATGGACATTGTTTATCATGCACTTCCAAGAATTGGTTGCCATTGAACATGGGGGGGGGGGGGGGGGGGGGTAGAGAGGGGGTTATTGGTGGTGTTGAGCACATTGTTTATGGGATGGCAGTTAATTTTCTGTCTGGGCGAAGTTGAGGTTTGTATATTGAAGGGGTGCTGTTTGGGGGTTGGTATTGTATTTGTTATTGTTGGGTTTCACTTGTGTATTTGTTGAAAATGTGGAAAATGAAGCAAATAAAACGATTTTCAAAAAGAGGCATTCGAAAGATGGAGGATGATTTGGTTAATTTTATTGAAGGCTGCAGACAAGTTGAGATGGATACGCTAGTTTACCGTGATCATAGTAACAAAGGATTTATATTGTGATGTTAGAACTGTTTCTGGAGTGTGACAGGGCGGAAAACTGACTGGGAGAATTCAGACGTATTGTGCGAAAGATGGGTCCCGATTCATAAGGCGACCACACATTAAATGACTTTGGAGAGGAAAGGGAGGCTGAAGATGGAATAGTAAGTTTGCAAGGAGAGTAAGGTCAAAAGTTAGTTATTTTGAGAAAAAGGGTAATGGCAGCAGATTTATCCTGAGTGCTTAGTACAGTATCTGAAGAGAGAAAACCTTGGCTAAATCAGCTGGATGGGAGCTAAAAAGGAAAGTTGGCTGGTCAGCACTTTGGGAATTGGGTTGAGTGAACAGTAGGTGGGTCAAATGGAGAGGATGAGCTTGGAGAGGGCATGAGGGGAAATATGAGCACAATGTGAGAAGGTTTTGCATTCAAGGCTAGGGTGGAGAGAACCCTTTGGGTCTGGGAGGGAGGCAGCTGATGGGTGGATCTCAACTTTAGTGAAAAAGAAGCCCACGCACTCTTCGAGGAGATGGGTTTAAGAAGATAGTTCGACAAAGAAATTAAACTAGGATTATGTTTACATTTCATAATGATCCTGAAATAGTGAGCATTTCTTGCAAGGATTGATCTGGTCCACCTAGTTCTGGTGATGAATGGCTGAACTAAATGTTCACAATTCCATATTCCCTGGACTTAAGGGATTGGCGATGAGGGTGACACCTGGGGAACAGTCTGGGCGCGAGAGCATAACTGGGGCATGTATCAAAGGCGGAGGTGAGTGTGTGATTTATAGCAACTGTTTTGTTGTACAGAGGAACAAAGGCTAGGCAATTGACATTTTGAAAGTTGTTTGTAGTTGTAAATTAAATGGGAGTGGTGGAGTGGACACAATGAAGTAGGAAGGGGTAGTGCGAGTGGAAAATGATACAAGGAAGTGATCAGAAATGGCCCCTCTGTGATTAATGTGATGGAAATGGTGAGACCATGGATGATGGTAAGATCAATGGTGTTGTCATAGTTATGGCTTGGGTGTTTACATGGAGGGGAGCACTGGGTGAGGGTAGGAGGGCAGTGGAGAGGGAGCATGAATTGAGATGGAGGTTGAAATGATTGAGGGTGTGAAGTCACTTGGGCCAGAGGATGAGGAAAGAAAGCAGTGAAAATATCTTGGTGAGAAAACTTTAATTGTACTTAGGTGGGTTGTAGCGAATAAGGATTTTAAATGAAAGGTGATGCAATGGAACAAGGCGAGAATTTAAACGTGATACATGGGGTTAGCTTTGGGAGGGGTGATTTAGCAAAATTGACCCCCAGTGAATGTGGTAGATAGGAAACTCCATGAATAGAGCGGGCCACTTCTGGTTGCTGCTCAAAGGGATGCAGTGATGAGTGTCTTGATGGGCCCTTCGGAGGATACCAAGAGAGGCATCATGAGAAGCTGTTGGCTTTTCGAAGGGTGTTGAATCTAGTGTGGCACCAGGATAGCAGAACGGTCAAGTAGCTCTGAAGGTAAGGTTGGGTTGGGGAATTGGGTTGGCATGGGAGAGATGAAAGAAAGTGTGACGACAGGTGTCTAGGAGGGTAAAGATTAAGAATTAAAAAAGAACTACAGCCGTGTGTTAATACAGAATAAACTGATTTTGATAAACACGTTTGATTGTACTGCACACACTCTTGTCTGTTTCTTTTTCAGTAATATGGATTCGCTAAAAAGGCACTATAACCTGATTGGAGAGATAACGGAAAGCTGTGCGAAGAACCTCCATCAGGCAGACCAGCTACTTCAACAGGTACATTCTCACAAAGATTGGAGCAAAGGTTTTAGAATACAAGAACACCTTTCATGAACAGAATGTGATATTCATATACCTGCAGTATCAATGTAACAAAGGTCAAAAGTGATTTCCAAATGTACTCTATTTTTAAAATGAAAGTACATGATCCTGCGCACTGGCCTTGGGGTTTTCTGTTTTATTAAAACCTTCCAGTCATTTTTTTATTGGCTTCTTCCATTAATAATGTATTGGTTTCATTTTTACCCCTGTAACCTCAAGTTTTCAGTCATTAGACCTATAATATGATTCAGACAGTGATCACCCTTACAGGTATGATAATACTATGTAGAGGTAGTGGGGTAGAAATACATCTCAGAGAGTTGTGAAACACGGAGCTTATCGCACCAATTGTCCGCTGTCTAATGTTCAGTTATATTGACTTCATTAGAAGTGTATATTGTACTTTACATTTAACAGGTGGCTTGTGAATAGTGTCTGGTTTGCAATATTGTATAAGACTAATATCAACTCCAGTAAAACTGGAAAATAGTTGATTTGCTGATCATTGGCATGATATTTAATTAAAAATATTCTTGAATTATAGTGAAGTTGGAATTGGTTTTCTATTAACATTCTTGTCTAAGCTGCCACCCAACATAAAACATTTTTAAAAAGTCAACACCATTAATAAATTTGCCACAATTAGAATACTTGCCAACTTCCAATGCTGCAGGGGACACTCTTGTTTTAAACATCTCTCCATGCAAGTCTCACTGCATATTGAGAGTGTTTTTCAGATGAGGGGACAGACTTGGGCTGAAAAGTGACGGGAGTATTTGCAACAACAAGAAATGGCTATCTTCAACCCTAATCATCCAAGACCCTGCCTGCCGTTATCAGACCATAATTTTCATCTTCTGCGGGTGTTGCCATTTATCATAACCATAACTAGATAGCATGGTAGAAGCTGGGTATTCTTCAGTGACTTCCAGACTTTCTGCTTTTTAAAAATAGATTTGTTCTTCGGTTGGAGGCGTTGTTGGTAAAGCCAGCATTTGTTGGTGGAGGGGAACTGGCTTCTTGAACCACTGCATTCCACCTGCAAGGCTTAAATCAGGAATATGATAGAATATTCGGTGCAGCTGCATTGCACCAATGCTGAAGAAACTTGACAACATTCAGGACGAAGTAGTTTGCCTTACCCTGGAGAAAGTGAATCTTGGAAGAATTTACTCCCAATTGTGAGAGAGTAGAACAGACCACCTGGGGAAGATTATGGAAACAAAGTAATTTGATATATTTAAAAGCATATGGATACTTAGTTGGAAAGTGTGGGTGGGAAGGGATGTGGAGAAGAGGCAAGGAATTTGGGTTAACAAAATTAGGGTGCAAATTCGATGCACTTGTCTCCTTACTATTTTTGCTTTTGCACCTATGTTACAATAATAAGGTTGGCACTTCTTCAAATTTTAGATATCTAGAATGAGGGCAGTTTGTTGCTATCAATAAAGTGTCTGAGCCAACAGAAATTGTTACAGCAGAAAAAATTGGATCCTGAAATACCTGACAAAAATTTAGAGTACCCAATTAATGTTTTTCCAATTAAGGGGCAATTTAACGTGGCCAATCCACCTACCCTGCACAGCTTTGGGTTGTGGGGGCGAAACCCACGCAAACGCGGGGAGAATGTGCAAACTCCGCACGGACAGTGACCCAGAGCCGGAATCGAACCTGGGATCTCGGCGCCGTGAGGCAGCAGTGCTAACCCACTGTGCCACCGTGTTCTAATACCTGACTTTTTGAAGGAAGATTAAGAATTGGATTCCACTTATATTGTTATTTGTGCCATCTTCAAGGGCCGGATATTTGCTCCTGAGTTGGTGCATGCGAAGGTTTATGTGGTTCACTTGCTTGCAGTAACTCCCCAATTGCAAATCACATCAGCTTTTACAGACTCGACGTAGAATGGCCAGCATGAACACTTTAAATAGTCTGGCTGGTTTGAGTCATAGAATTTACAGTGCATACATGGCCTTTAGTTTTTTTCCATGTCGGTGCAACATCGAGGGCCGAAGGGCCTGTACTGCGCTGTATCGTTCTATGTTCTATTCAGCCCATCAAGTTTGTACCGACCTTAAACTGCAGTGTAGTGCACTCTATGATGCAGTAACTGGTTTAGTTTTTAAAATGTCTGCTGAACACAAAGTCGTTTCTGACCATGCTAATGTCTACATGACTAAATAACATATCCGATTCAGACGACAACATAATTGTCACACTACAAATATTGATTTTGAAACTGAGGAGTTTAAGTTGGAAGAATTCTTGAATCAGCAGATCTGCCTCAATATAAAGGGCCTATTCAATGCAGTCTTTGCTCTGGGCTGGCAGAGTGCATGATGGACTTTGACCTGCTGCCTCTGGAGACAGTTTGGGTTTTGAGGCAGGCTGGCTTGAAGAATTGCCTCACTTCTCTTTTTTTAAAATTTTGGCTCATTCTGTAAAAGACTATTGGGCGCTCTAGCCCTCATCCCTCCAATCCCATGCCGCCTCACTACAGTCGGCAGTTCTCCACTGCCTTGTGCATTTGAAAAAAAACTTCTAACCATCTAATAACTTTAATTCGTACACACTTGATACAGAAAATAACTTTCATTGATGAAAACCCATTCAAAGATTTTAAATACTCTCAAGTGGTCAATCTGTGATTTAAAATAAACTTCTATTCAGTAATCACATCCAAGACAGCTGATTAGTTAATAGCTTAAGAGCATCAATCAAAATTGAGCTAAGTGGTTTTAGCCTTTTGAATCTCAGCCAAGCATTCATAATGAGCTCAGCTATAATAAAAACCTTTGGGAAATGTCTATAATGAAACTGCAGGAACTGTTTCTAAAGTTAGACCACATTGTTTGTCAATCAGTGCACTAAAAGGCATGTGCCTTTTCAAATTCTGACATTTATAGCCTAATTTGTTTATTTTTGAAGGGCTTGTGGGTTTAATTCACTTCAGACCATAACAGGTGAACACTCTCTTGATCTGCTTACTACTCATCCACAACTTTTTGGCTCCCACAACTTAAGCCCCATGGGAAAGCTCAGCAGGTTAATGTTTTGTCTCTGTGTGATTTGCTGCCTGAGCCCCCTCCCCACCCTCTTTCCTCTATCGGAGAAAATTTTATCAGTTGGAAATGGGGTGGCACATTTGCATTCAGGTCCTCCCCTCCATTTATAAAGATCCCTGGAGTCAACCCTACTCTGTGAAAATCCGGCCCCCGAATCTCACTTTCCATGCGGCAGAGGGAGCTAAGCAATGTATAAAATTACAATTGAAAAGATACAACTGAAATGGCTTAAACAGTCCATGTCAGCATTTATACTTCACTCAAGCATCCTCTTACTCTTATTTAACTTTTGTCAGCATCACCCTCCGTTCCCTTCTCTCCCTTGTGCCAATTTATGGGCAGTACAGTGGTTAGTACTGCTGCCTCAGTGCCGTTTTGACCTTGAGCGACTGTGTGAAATTTGCTTTCTTCCCGTGACTGTGTGGGTTTCCTCCGGGTGCTCCATTTCCTCCCACAGTTCAAAGATGTGCAGGTTAGGTGGATTGGCCGTGGTAAATTACCCCTTAGTGTCCAAAATGTTAGGTGGGGTTACTGGGTTATGGGGATAGTGTGGGGCTTCGTCTAGATAGGGTGCTCTTTCGAGGGTCGGTGCGGACCCAATGGACAGAATGACCATCTCCTGCATTTTAGGGTTTCTGTGATTTAGTTGCCCCTTGAATGCAATTATGCTTGTTTTAATAAGGCCACAACGAGTAAAATAAAGAAACATAGTTTTATTTACAATGCAACATATACAATACCCAGTAGATCCCTACCGAGTTCCTGGTTTAGTTGGTGCCTTATTGGCTTTTATCAGAGGTTAATAGAGATCCCGGGCGGAATTCTCCGCTCCCGCGCGGCATCGGGAATGCCGTCGTGAACTTGGCCGAGTTTCACGACGGCCTCGGAGGCCGCTCCTCGCCCCCTATTCACCCCCCCCCCCCCCCCCCCCCCCCCCCCCCAAAGGGGCTAGAAGCGGCGCTCCGTAAATCTCAGCTGCCGGGCCTTGACGCTTGTGCCAAGGCGGCGCGCCGAGAATAACGCGACAGCGTCGCCTAAGTGACGTCAGCTGCGCATGCGCAGGTTGGCCAGCTCCAACCCGCGCATGCGCGGCTGACGTCACAACGGCTGACGGCTCCAACCCGCGCATGCGCAGTTGCCGTCTTCCCCTCCGCTGCCCTGCAAGACGTGGCGGCTTGATCTTGCGGAGCGGCGGAGGGGAAAGAGTGTGTCCCTTGGAGACGCCTTCCCGACGATTGGTGGGCACCGATCGCGGGCCAGTCCCCTTCCGAGCACAGCCGTGGTGCTCACTCCCCTCTCCACCCCCCACAAGCTGCAAACGGAACTTTGGCGCCATGTTCACGGCGGCAGCGACCAGGTGTGGTTTCCGCTGGCATGAACAGGTCGGGAACGTCAGGCCGCTCGGCCCATCCGGGCCGGAGAATCGCCGGTCGCCGTAAAAAACAGCGAGCGCTGATTCATCCGAGCGGGGGGTGGGAGAATCGCGGGGGGTGCCAGGGCGGCGTGTCGTGAGTCGCCCGGCCCTCCCGCGATTCTCCCACCCGGCATGGTGAGCGGAGAATCGCGACCCCCCGTACTCCGCAAGGACCACAGTGAAGACCATCATTCCCACCCAGAGGGTCCGTCCGGACTATTACAGTTGTTCGTTAACTGTTTCCTCCCATTTTCTACCAAAGGTGTTTAGCTTTGATGGAAAGTAGTTCCAATATGAGAGATACCTCACCCGAGGCCTTTCCTCATAATTGAGCCGCCAAGTTGGTCCTGAAATTCAGCAGCAACCTCCCAATTTTCTGTTGGGGAAACTTCTGGAGAAATGCCAAAAAATGGCCAATTTCTTTTCCATTTCTCTGTCACACTGCGGGGACACCACAGCACAGCTGTTCTATTCCACAATCCATGAATGTGCGCTTGCAGCAGGAATTACCGGCAACCACTGGGGAAGGGAATCCTGGCTGATTATCGTTTTTACCCCAGACGTTGAGGCTGGCTGCAATATGCCTCCCGCCATCCCAACTCTGATTAGCGAATTCATCACAAACTAGAAGTTCAACTTGAGACCGTCTTGACGTATAGCTTTCCATTGTACCTCGTGTTTATAAGTTCTGGGTATGTTTTGTACAGTTTTAAATTTAAATTGCAGTTTGAGACACATTAAGGGCTTGGTGCTATTTTCTGTTAAGCACCATGGCTCTGGACGTGATGGTTGAAGCTCTATCAAGGCATTTTCTCAGTGTATTTATTTAGTTTTACCAGGCGGTTGCCTTTATTTACTAAGTATCCTCAAAGACCCTCCTGGCACTAAAATGTATGCCACAAAACCAAGGATGATTTAATTTGCCTCTTTATGCTCCCCCTCTGCAAACAGTGTGCTATTATCAATGGGAGAAAACCCAGATTTAAAACGTAGGAAAATGTAGCTCAGTGGGTACCAGCTATTTACAATCTATATGAATGACTTGGGTACAGGGATAGAAGATTCTACAGCCGAATTTGCAGACGACATAGTTTAGTTTAGGCAGATACAGCGAGAAGAGATGGAGGGACTTGGGGAGCGTGTGTATAGGCCAAGTTGGCAGGGTATTGTTGTTGGTTGGGGGGGTGTTACGCACTGAATTATGTTCACATTAGTATTTGTATCTTTTGTTGTTATAAAACCATCCGTGCCTTAATAAAATATTTGTTTTAAAAAAGTTTAAAACATTTGCAGATGACACAAAAATAGGTGGGACAGTAAGTTGCATTGAAGAAATAAGAGCCTTACAAATGAATATAGATAGGTGAGGAGAATGGGCCAAAATGTGGCACATGGGGTTTAACGGGTATAAGTGAGGTCATGCATTTTGATCAGAAAATTGGGCCGGCAACTTATTATCTAAATGGGGAGAGACTTTGGGGTGCTCTGTTGCAGAGGAATCTGGGGATCCTTGTTCATGAGTCACAGAAAACTAGCATGCAGGGGCAGCAGGTAATAAAGCCAATGGAATATTGGCATTTATAGCTAAAGGAATACAGTATAATGGTCAGGAACTGTTGTTGCAACTATACAAGGCATTGGTGAGACCATACTGGAGGACTATTGTGCACAGTTTTGGTCCCCTTATTTGAGGAGGCTGTTCTCGGGAGGTTCATTAGATTGATTCCAGAGATGAAGGGTTTGTTGTATGAAGAGAGATTGAGAAGTTTAGGCCTATACTCTAGAGTTTAGAAGAATGCGGGGAGATCAAATTGAGGTATACGAGATGATAAAGTAGACATGGAGCAGGTGCTTCCTCCTGTGGGGCATTCGAGAGCAAAAGGAAAAGAGGTAGCAAATTTAAAACAGAGTTGAGGAGAAACTACTTCTCCCACAGGGTTGTGAATCTGTGGAATTTGCTACCCCAGAGTGCGGTGGCTGCTGGGACAGTGAATAAATTTAATGAGCAGTTAGACAGATCTTTAATTGGTAACGGGTTGAAGGTTTGTGGAGAACGGGCAGGACGGTGGAGGTAGGCCAGGATGAGATCAGCCATAATTGAATGATGGAGCAGACTGGATGGGCCAAATGGCTTAATTCTTCCCTATATCTTATAAACTTATAATAGAAGCGCAGCTGGATTGTCTTCTTAAACATGGTTTATATTTTCTTGAATTTAAAAGATTGAGGTGTAACTTAATCAAGGTGTTTAATGTGAACAAAATGGATTTGGTAGTTTAGATGCAGATAAACTATTTCCTTTGGTGAGAATATCAAATATCACCGGAGTTGCCTCCGCAATATCCTGAAAATCCACTCTCAGGATAGACGTCCTCTCCCAGGCCAATATCGCCAGTATCGAGGCACTGATCCCGCTTGACCAGCTGCGATGGCCGGGCCACATTATGCGCATGCCCGACACAAGCATCCCGAGCAAGTGCTATACTTGGAGCTCTGCAATGGTAAGCGATCAGTCGGAGGGCAGAGGAAATGCTACAAGGATGGTCTGAAAGCCTCCCTAAATAAATGCAACATCCCCATCGACACATGGGAATCGCTTGCCTTAGAACGCACCAACTAGAGAAGAAGCATCCGCGAAGGCACCAATCACCTTGAGCGCCTTAGGGTGGAGCATGCGGAGGCCAAGCTTAAACAGCGGTAAGAGAACGCAGAATCCAGAACTTCTCACCCACCCACCCCATCAAACGCCACCTGCCAAACCTGTGGCAGAATCTGTGGATCCAGCATTGGACAATTCAGTCACCACAGAACCCACCTCCCCAGAGCGGAAGCCAGTCACCATCGCCACTGAGGGACTGCCCAAGAGAGAGAATCCAGAATAAGGAGAGATAACCTTAAAATTAAAGCTAAGCCATTTCGGAGTGAAATTGGGCAGTACAACAAAAGGTAAAGGGAATCTGGATCTTACTTCCCTAAAGGACCACAGGTGTGGAATCAGGTGAAATCATCAGCACCAGGTTTGTTAAGGTATAGAGAGTACAGAGCAGAGGTAGGTAATTGGAATTAAGCTTCAGATCAGTTATGATCTTGCTGAATAGCAGAACAGGCTCGAGAGTGTAAATGGCCGTCTCCTGTTCTAATGTCTCCAGTTCCACACGTACTCTGTCAAACTGGTTGAACAGGACTCCCCCATTCCTTTCAAAGCTAATCATCACAAGCAGTAGGGACTTTTGTAGTGTCCGTACCTCTGAGCCGGCGCTCCAGGTTCAAATTACACCCCCGCGACGTGATGCTCCAGGAAGGTGCATTCATAACACAACCAGATTGACTATCAACCTGCAAATGCTTCTCTTGCATGTCTGTGGCAAGAGCGGGAGAGATTCCTGGTCAGCCTTGTGATGGAAAGAAAGGTGGATCCTCTACAATTACTATCCATAGCACCAGGTGACAACATGCACACCACGTGTGTTGTCACAGAAACCCTGACTTGCTGAGTGAACTGTAACACGCCACCTTTGATTCTTCTTTCCAATTATTTTCTAGATTCATAACGAAGCAAACGATAGTCAATGTTGATTCTTGCTGTGACATCAACTGCAGTTTGAAACATTTGGTACCAATGAATGGTTACTAATGGCATTATGTGGGAAAACTAAGCAATAAGAATAGTGTCTGTAATCTGATCTATGCCAAGCCCCACTGTGCTCTGGAATGGAAATTTCCACGATTGGTATAATTTTCCCCACAGCACAAAATGTGCCACCATGTAAGAATAAACATTTCTTCTGAGGAACATTATTGGTTATAATTTTTATGCGGCTAAATTAATATTGTTTTGTATATGAATGGAGTTGTGTAAAAGTGGACCTGCAAAGATTTTGTTTAAGCGTAAAGATATCTTTTCATTGTAAAGGTTTTGATGGGCTTCGCTAATATAGGGCCCCAAATATTAAAGGATATAACAGGGCAGTGGTAATAGGAGTAAACTAGCAACATAGATACATAGAAGATAGGAACAGGAGGAGGCGGGATTGTTGGGTTAAATTCAATATTGGAATCAGTACATCTGGTAATTCATTGGGCTAAAAACAGAAAAAGTGACTATGAAACCTACACCAAGTGGGTTAACTTGTAATAACCACCTGTAAAGCCATGAACACAAAGCACAAGGGAGGGTGTCCCCTTCACAGAGCAAATAGGAACAGGTAATAAATGTGGATCAACATTGTGCACATCCTGACGACAAAGCCCGGAGCTACACGCTGGAATCTTACCGTGAACTTCAGGATCCCAATGTCACTGCATAAAGTGGGTCCTGAGCCTTCATGTTCTGGCAGTTGGAACGGCTCAGCAATTTTACAACAGTGGCAGCCTAATTGACTGCCTCCAGGTCCACCATTCAATTAGGGACAGTAGGCAGGCTCCTAATGCTGTCCATTCAATCAGAGGACTGACAACTATGAAGCCTCAGTTGCCACCAAGTGAGGCGGATACATAGATACATAGAATATAGGAGCAGGAGGAGGCCTTTTGGCCTTTCTAGCCTGCTCCGCCATTCATCACGATCATGGCTGATCATCTAACTCAGTAGCCTAATCCTGCTTTCTCCCCATAGTCTTTGATCCCATTCTCCCCAAGTGCTATATTGAGCCGCCTCTTGAATATATTCAAAACTTTCGCATCAACTACTTCCTGTGGTAATGAATTCCACCGGCTCACCACTCTTTGTGTGAAGAAATGTCTCCTTATATCTGTCCAAAATGGTTTACCCTGAATCCTCAGGCTGTGACCCCTGGTTCTGGACACACCTATCATTGGTAACATCTTCCCTGCATCTACCCTGTCTAGTCCTGTTAGAATTTTATAAGTCTCTATGATCCCCCCTCATTCTTCTGAACTCCAGCGCGAACAATCCCAACCTAGTCAATCTCTCCTCATATGACAATCCCGCCATCCCTGGAAACAGTCTGGTAAACCTTTAATGCGCTCCCTCGAGAGCAAGAACATCCTTCCTTGGAGAAGAAGACCAAAACTGCACACAATACTCCCAAGTGTGGCCTCACCAAGGCATTGTACAATTGCAGCAACACATCCCTGCTTCTATACTCAACCTCTTGCAATGAAGGCCAACATACCATTAGCCTTCTTTACCGCCTGCTGCACCTGCATGCTTACCTTCAGAGAATGGTGTACAAGGACACCCAGGTCCCGCTGCACACTCCCCTCTCCCAATTTACAACCATTCAGGTAGTAATCTGCCTTCCTGTTTTTGCTTCCAAAATGAATAACCTCACACTTATCCAAATTATACTGCATCTGCCATTGGTTTGCGCAGATCTTGCTGTAGGATCACTGCATTCAATCTTCCCACCTAATTTGGTATCATCTGCAAACTTTGAGATGTTACATTTTGTTCCCTCATCCAAATCATTAATATATATTGTGAATAGCTGGGGTCCCAGCACCGATCCCTGTGGTACCCCATTAGTTACTGCCTGCCAATTTGAAAAGGACCCATTAATCCCTACTCTTTGTTTCCTCTCTGTCAACCAGTTTACTACTGTATCCACCTCAATACATTTCCCCCGATCCCATGCGCTTTAATTTTGCACAATAATCTCTTATACGGGACTTTGTCAAACACCTTCTGAAAGTCCAAATATACTACATCGACTGGCTCCCACTTGTCGACTGTACTGGTTACCTCTTCAAAGAATTCCAACAGATTTGTCAAGCATGATTTTCCCTTCATAAATCCATTCTGACTCTGATTGATTCAGCCACTGCTTTCTAAATGTTCCGTTATAAAGTCCTTGATAATGGATTCAAGCATTTTCCCCACTACCGATGTTAGGCTTACTGGTCTATAATTCCCTGCTTTCTCTCTACCTCCCTTTTTGAATATTGGAGTGACGTGAGCTACCCTCCAATCTGCAGGGACAATTCCAGAGTCTATAGGATCATGGAAGATGACCACTAATGCATCCACTATTTCCAGAGCCACCTCCTTAAGCACTCTGGGATGCAGATTCTCAGGCCCTGGGGATTTATCCACCTTCAATCCCATCAGTTTTCCCAGCACCATTTCTCCAGTAATGTTGATCTCCCTCAATTCTTCCCTCTCACTAAACCTTTCATTCTCCAACATTTCTGAGGTCTGATTTGTGTCCTCATTTGTGAAGACAGACCGAAATATGTATTTAATTGCCCAGCCATTTCTTTGTCCCTTATTTAGTATTTCTCCTGTTTCTGTCTGCGTGGGCCTACATTTCTCTTTACCAATCTCTTTCTCTTCACATAGCTGTAGAAACTCTTAGGGCGGGATTCTCCGACCCCACCCCGCCGGGTAGGAAAATCGGCGGGGGTCGGCGTGAATCCTGCCCCCGCCGTCCCCCAAATTCTCCGATCCCCCCAAAAATCGGCCCGGTGTGAATCGGCCGCCCGCCTCGCAGATTGGTGGGGACCGGCGCGACTCAATGGGCCCCGGGGTCGCCCGATTTCTGCGGGCCGCAATGGGCTGAAGCCCCGCCCGTTTTTTGCCAGTCCCACCAGCGTAGATCAGACTAGGTCCCTTACCGGCGGGACCTGGCGGCGTGGGCGGGCTCCGGGGTCCTGGGGGGGGGGGGGGGGGGGGCGCAGGGCGATCTGACCCCGGGGGTGTCCCCACGGTGGCCTGGCCCACGATCGGGGCCCACCAATCCGCGGGCGGGCCTGTGCTATGGGGGCACTCTTTTCCTGCGCGTTGGCTGTGTCAGCCTCCACGATGGCAGACGCGTAGGTGAACCTCCCCAGCGCATGCGCGGGGATGACATCAGCAGCCACTGACGCTCCCGCGCATGCGCGGGCTCTCGCCGGTCGGCGGAGTCCCTTCGGCCCCGGCTGGCGTGGCGTCAAAGGCCTTCCACGCCAGCTGGCAGGGTGCAAACCACTCCGGCTCTGGCCTGGCCCCTGAAGGTGCGGAGAATTCCGCACCTTTGGGGCGGGCCGACGCCAGAGTGGTTCAGCTCACTCCGTCCCGCCGGGACCCCCTGCCCCGCTGGGTACGGGAGAATCCCGCCCTTTGTGTCAGCCTTTATGTTCCCTGCAAGCTTCCTTTCGTACTGTACTTTCCCCTTCTTAATCAATCCCTTTGTCCTTTTTTGCTGAATTCTGAACTGCTCCCAATCCTCAGAACTATTAATTTTCTTGGCCAATCTGTATGGTTCTTCCTTGGATGGGATACTATTTCTAATTTCCCTTGTAAACCATGGATTGGCCCTCTTACCCCCTTTGCTTTTGTACCAGACAGGAATGAACAGTTGCTGTAGTTCCTCCATGCGTTCCTTAAATGTTTGCCATTGTCAGGGCAGCACAGTGGCCTAGTGGTTAGCACAACCGCCTCACGGCGCTAAGGTCCCAGGTTCGATCCCGGCTCTGGGTCACTGTTGGTGTGGAGTTTGCACGTTCTCCCCGTGTCTGCGTGGGTTTCGCCCCCACAACCCAAAAACGTGCAAGCTAGGTGGATTGGCCACGCTAAATTGCCCCTTAATTGGAAAAATGATTGGGTACATCCGAATCAACTACTTCACTCTCCATCTTGATAAAAATTTCTATCATGTTACTGTCGCTGATCCCCAACGGGTCTCGTACAGCCAGATTGGCAATAATTCAGGAAGTCTTAACTAAATGAGAAATTCAGAGGGCCAAGCGTCAGCGGGGAAGCCCTTCAGTAGGGCGTTGTTGGGGCTGCCTTCCTTCCGCAGCTCCTTCTTTGGACCATGGAGCCTGCGGCTCTGCTTCTCTCCCCTCCCCGCACCTTGCAGATTCGATAAAATGTCCCTTAGTGGAGCCTCTAAGTATGCAAATTGATAGCTCACTTGCTTGGAGAAGACTGCTGTTCTCCATTTGATCCTACCAGTGGCAAAATATCACAGTGATGGGACTGCATCAGGGAGCGGTCCTGAGTCACAGTATGGATTACATCAGGGAGTGGTCCTGACAGAGCTCTGCACCCCACCCTCTCCATTAATTCGCTCTTCCATCAATGGCTCATTGGTTAACATTGAGTAGCCCGGTTATGCAAGTAGCCTGGTTATGCAAGCCAAGAATTAAAACAAAATTATTATTGTGATGTTTGCAACTGTGGCTAGGCTGGCTTTTATTTTGAATTACTGTGGGTCACTTTGAATTACCGTGGTCCGTGCAATGGTGATGTTGTTAGGTAATGAGTTCCAAGATTTTGACCCAGCGATGATTGAAAGAACAGCATTTTATGTGCGAGTTGGTAAGAGAGCCTGGAGTTGATGGTATTCCAATGCATCAATGTTCCTTTTACATCCCAGGCCTGACCCAACATCCTGACATGATAATAATCTTTATTATTGTCGCACGTAAGCTAACAATGCAATGAAGCATCTGTGGAAATCCCCCAGTCGCCACATTCCAGCGCCTGTTCGGGTACACGGGGAATTCAGGATGTCGAAATCACCTAACAACACGTCTTTTGGGACTTGTGGGAAGAAACTCCGGAGCACCTGTAGGAAACACAGGCAGACATGCGGAGAACGTGCAGACTCCACACAGACAGTGACCCAAGCCGGGAATCGAACCTGGGACAATGGCGCTGTGAAGCATCAGTGCTAACCACTGTTCTGCCGTGCCGCTCACATTTGGCATGGGTCACATTCAACACATGCAATTTGGACACACCTAAGGTAGTAATTGGCATGTTGTAAAACAAGCACTGTTAGATGTCCAAGAGTCGCTATGTTGACCGTCACAGTTTGACAGCGTTGCTGGTGGCCATCTGAAAGTGATGTTGGAACAATTTAAAAATGCAAAGAATAGCCCTTTCAGAGGTCCTTCAACAAAATGCACAACAAAAGTAAGATGGAGCAAGTGCTGTGTATGCTGTGACTGGTTATGTCAGTTCTACAGTGACCTTGGACTGGAGGGTATTGAAGAAAAGTGGGAAAGGAGATTTTCAACTGACTCCAGAGCACTAATGTGCGCCCTTTCCAGCTGAACTTGGTCCTCACCTGACATCCTTTATATATGAGATGGGCTGGAAGCTGAATATTAGTTGGTGTTCAGTCTCGCTGGTGGGAAGAATGCCTCTTGGGCAAGATTCTGAAGATGTGCATGACCTCCACAAAATCATAAGCCAGCAAGTTGTCAACTTCAGGAGAGAAGGAATGTGAAACTCATAATGTGTTTGTTGGGAGAACCCAGTCTAATATTTCCTTGTTTTGGGTGTACAGTTATAATAGAGCATCAAGTGAGGTTAGGAGCATGAGGAAGAACTACCTCTATTCCATGGCAAAATTCCTGTGGTGTGTATGTACCAGAGTTGCGTGCAGTTTGAGTAGTAATTGTTACTGTGTGACTGGGGGCTACAGACATCCTGGGTGGAATTCTCCGCTCCACTGGCAGCGCACCCACGCCCACACATTTCCCGGTGGCGTGCGGTGGCCATAATCCCATTGGCATGTGGCAGAAACAGAGAATCCTGCTGCCGGCAAGGGCGCACTGCCCAGGGGCACGTGGCCGGCGGTCCAGAGAATCCTGCCCTCTGAGTAGTTTATAAATGGCAACTTAACATTCAGGGTACGTTCAACAATTGCACTACATCGAGAAACTGCGCAAAATACAATGTATTCAAACGCAATTACTGAATGCTTCAGCCAAACTAAAACAACTTGTCATATTTCTGTACAAAATTATTTGAATATTTTAACATTAGTCATTTGTAAAATGATGCCGTTTCTGCTTAGTGGAATAGAATTTTCTTTGGTGAAGATCCATTTTTGTTCTCGCACTATTTCGTTGTAGGATTTGAAAGGTTTTGATTTGGGTTTGCAAGGAAAATACAGATTACAAATTGATGAACATTTGAAAGTCGCTGGTGAGCAACTAGCAAGTATTGAAGACCATGCCAATGTTTTGAGAATTAACGGCTTGGATTTTGAACCAACTCTCAAAAGGTAAGGAAAAATACTTCTATTCAAGTGTAAGCTGAATTGAAGATCTGTTTAGAATTGTAGAACTGGGAATCTGCCATTCAGGCCTCTGGGCCTGTGCCACCATTTGACTAGATCATGGCTGATCTGTACCTCACTTCCATCTCCATACTTCATAATATCTTCACAAAAACTTGTAAATATCAGTTGGGCATTGTGATTGGTAACAGAACGTGTCCTTCTGATATCGCAAAATTGAAAACCTATTGGCTGAAATGTTATGGTCCCTTGCTGGTGGGTTTGTAAAATGCAGCGCTCCCCCCAGACCCGTTTCCCATTGGGCGTTGGGCAGCCCATCTGTACTTGGGCCTATTGAGGCTGTTAAGTGGCCAATTATTCAACCTGCCACTATTATCTGGACAGTTTTGTTGACTTAAACATGGGGCAAACTAAACAGTGCACAGAATACAGGTAAGAATATGGCCAGGAACTTTTATGTCAAACAATTCTGTCATTTAATTTGCAGAGTCCAATGTGTACTTTTGAATTGAAGCAGCACTAACTAGGGTAGCATGGTGGTTAGCATAAATGCTTCACAGCTCCAGGGTCCCAGGTTCGATTCCCGGCTGGGTCACTGTCTGTGCGGAGTCTGCACGTCCTCCCCGTGTGTGCGTGGGTTTCCTCCGGGTGCTCCGGTTTCCTCCCACAGTCCAAAGATGTGCGGGTTAGGTGGATTGGCCATGCTAAAATTGCCCGTAGTGTCCTAAAAAGTAAGGTTAAGGGGGGGGGTTGTTGGGTTACGGGTATAGGGTGGATACGTGGGTTTGAGTAGGGTGATCATTGCTCGGCACAACATCGAGGGCCGAAGGGCCTGTTCTGTGCTGTACTGTTCTATGTTCTATCTTAATTCTGTTCCGTATTATGATGGTGTAGGCATGTTAAAAGTAACTTACTTTCATTCTCAATTGCTCAAAAAGATCTTCCCCTCTGACAAGCCATTGAAGATCAGACACTCATTTTAATAATAATAAAAATAATAATCTTTTATTATTGTCACAAGTAGGATTATATTAACACTGCAATGAAGTTACTGTGAAAATCCCCTCGTCGCCACATTCCGGTGCCTGTTCGGGTACACAGGGAGAATTCAGAATGTCTAATTCACCTAACAGCATGGGCGGGATTCTCCGACCCCCCCCCACCCTGCTGGGCCGGAGAATCGGCAGGGTGCCGCGCGAAGAGCGCCACACCGCCCCGCGCCGGGACACCATTCTCCTGCCCGTGAAAAACCGGGCGGGTGCGCATGGTGCAGGGCCGCACGGAGAATCGCCGCAAAAGGCCGTAGCGGCGATCCCCCGGCCCAGATGGGCCGAGTGGCCGTCCGAGTCCCGCCAGCGCTGTTCTAACATGCTCTGGGCCGGTGGGACCTCGAGGTTGAAGGGTCCGGGGGCGGCCTGTGGAGAGAGGGGGGGGGGGGGGGGGATCCAACCCCGGAGAGGGGATCCAACCCCGGGGAGGCCCTCCGTAGTGGCCTGGCCCGCAATCGGCGGGCCAGCCTCTCTGGCTGCGGACCTCTTTTCATCCATGCTGGCTCCTGGATCCCTGCGCTATTTGGCGTCGGGGCAGGCGCGGGGATGATGGCTACTGCGCATGCGTTAGTTGCCGCCGGCCCAACTGCGCATGCGTGGACCCCGCGGTGCTGGGTCGATGACGGACCGGCAGCTGGACCGACGTGGGCTGCCCCAGCGCCGTGCTGGCCCCCCCAGGATCCAGGAATCGGGTCTCAGAACCGGCGCCGGCGTACTTCCATTTTGGCCCCGGCGCCAGCACTCTAGAATCAAACCTGGGACCCTGGAGTTGTGATGCGACAGTGCTAACCACTGTGCTACCTTCTCCATCTGGGAGATCCAATCTGTCACACTTGTAAAATAAAATAAAATGTTTTTGCGGCAATTTTTTTTCTGTAGCTCCAAATTAAATGAGACCATTTTAACTTCAAAGGCTTTTTCATTGCAAGTCCAGCTGTCCCTAACTGAGCTCGCCATTAAATTTATTTGCCAGGGTAATAAAAAAATGTTGGATGAATTGTGTAATTACCGAAATTCTGTAACTGCGATATCATTGCAAATCGGAATAATGATGGAAGCCCAGGAGTATTAAGGGTGAACAGAAAACAAAGTGGGCCAGAAAGTCACCTGTTTATTTTTACAATGTTTGTTGCAAATTAGTCTGATTCATCAGATTCTTGTGTCCTTTTTGGCCCAATTTTAACCCACCCTCACCCAACGAGAGTAGTGCGTAGCATGGTGGTTAGGATCGAGCAGAGTCCACTTACTGGCCTATGACTGTGCTGTTAATGCCTGGGCACGTTTTGCCTTATTTTTGAAGTCGGCGGAGGTTCCTGCTGCAGACGAACATGTGGCTAGTTTAAATTGAGAAGTCTCCTCCCAATGACAGAGTAGTCAGCAGACACCAAGATGCGTAAGATTTGTTGGGCTGGAATCCTTAGGATGGGTTGTTGAGTCATTAATATGAGGAAATGGCTGAGGAACTGAACAGCTATATTGGGTCGGTCTTCACACTGGAAGACACAAATAACATGCCAGTGACTGATGGAAATGAAGCTATGACAGGTGAGGACCTTGAGACGATTGTTATTACTAAGCAGGTAGTGATGGGCAAGCTAATGGGGCTAAAGATAGACAAGTCTCCTGATGGAATGTATCCCAGGGTACTAAAAGAGATGGCTAGGGAAATTGCAAATGCTCGTGATAATTTACTAAAATTCACTGGACTCTGGGGTGGTCCCGGTGGATTGGAAATGAGCAAACATGACACCACTGTTTAAAAAAGGAGGGAAGCAGAAAGCGGGTAATTATAGGCCAGTTAGCTTAACTTCGGTAGTAGGGAAGATGCTGGAATCTATCAAGGAAGAAATAACGAGGCATCTGGATGGAAATTGTCCCATTGGACAGATGCAGCATGGGTTCATAAAGGGCAGGTCATGCCTAACTAATTTAGTGGAATTTTTTGAGGACATTAGCAGTGCGGTAGATAACTGGGAGCCAATGGATGTGGTATATCTGGTTTCCAGAAAGCTTTTGACAAGGTGCAACACAAAAGGTTGCTGCATAAGATAAAGATGCATGGCATTAAGGGTAAAGTAGTAGCATGGATAGAGGATTGGTTAATTAATAGAAAGCAAAGACTGGGGATTAAAAGCAAATTACTGCGGATGCTGGAAACTGAAACGAAAGAGAAAATGCTGGAAAATCTCAGCAAGTCTGGCAGCATCTGTGGGGAGAGAAAATAGCTAACGTTTCGAGTCCGATGACTCTTTGTCAGCTCACAGGCAGAGAAAGTGGGAAATATTTATATGAGTGAGAATGAAAGATGAGTCATAGCCACAGAAACCCAGGGAAACAGGGTATTAATGGCCACAGAAACCAAGGGGAAAGAGTACTAATGGCAGTCCCCAGAGAGCACAAAAGATGTGAAAGGTCATACAGCAGGGAAACTAACATCCGAGGATGAACTGTAGATGTGGGGGGAGGGGAAGCAAAGAGGAGAAAGGTGGATAAGATGGGGGGGGGGGGGGGGGGGGGATTAAATGTATATTAAGAAAGAAAGAAATCATAAAAGATAGTTAAAATGGAATGAAAACAAATGGGTCGAGGTGGAGTAGAGCTGATCATCTGAAAGACTGGTGATTAATGGGTGTTTCTCTGGTTGGCAATCAGTACCTAGTGGTGTCCCTTGGGGATCTGTGTTGGGCCCACAACTGTTCACAATTTATATAGATGATTTGGAGTTGGGGACCAAGTGCAATGTGTCCAAGTTTGCAGATGACACTAAGATGAGTGGCAAAGCAAAAAGTGCAAAGGATACTGGAAGTCTGCAGAGAGATTTGGATAGTTTAAGTGAATGGGCTATGGTCTGGTAGATGGAATACAATGTTGACAAATGTGAGGTTATCCATTTTGGTAGGAATAATAATAAAAGGAATTATTATCTAAATGATAAAATATTAAAACCTGCTGCTGTGCAGAGGGACCTGGGTGTCCTAGTGTATGAGTCGCAAAAACTTGGTGCAACAGGTGATTAAGAAGGTGAGTTGAGTTTTATCCTTCATTGCTGGAGGGATGGAGTTTAAGACTAGGGACTTATGCTGCAATTGTATACGGTGTTAATGAGGCCACACCTGGAGTACTGTGTACAGTTTTGGTCACCTTACCTGAGAAAGTATGTACTGGCTCTGGAGGGTATGCAGAGGAGATTCACTAGATTAATCTTAGAGTTTTTTTTTTAAATTTAGATTAGCCAATTATTTTTTCTAATTAAGGGGCAATTTAGCGTGGCCAATCCACCTACTCTGCACATTTTTGGGTTGTGGGGGCGAAACCCACGCAGACACGGGGAGAATGTGCAAACTCCACACGGACAGTGACCCAGAGCCGGGATCGAACCTGGGACCTCAGCGCCGTGAGGCGGTTGTGCTAACCACTAGGCCACCGTGCTGCCCTAATTAATCCTAGAGTTGAGGGGGTTGGATTACGAGGAGAGGTTGAGTAGAGTGGGACTGTACTTGTTGGAATTTAGAAGGATGCGGGGGGGGGGGGGGGGAATCTTCTAGAAGCATATAAAATTATGAAGGGAATAGATAGGATAGATGCGGGCAGGTTGTTTCCACTGGTGGGTGAAAGCAGAACTAGGGGGCAGAGCCTCAAAATAAGGGGAAGTAGATTTAGGACTGAGCTCAGGACGAACTTCTTCACCCAAAGGGTTGTGAATCAATGGAATTCCCTGCCCAGTGAAGCAGTTGAGGCTCCTTCAGTGAATGTTTCAAGGTAAAGAGGAATAAAGGGTTATGGTGTTCGGGTGGGAAAGTGGAGCTGAGTCCAAAAACGATCAGCCATGATCTCATTGAATGGAGAAACAGGCATGAAGGGCCAGGTGGCCTACTCCTGCTCCTAGTTCTTATGTTCTCTCTTGACTTATTCCTGTGAGGTAGGCTCTGTTACGGACACAATATCCCAATTTTCGTGCTTTGTGCTCCACCTAGAGGATAAAGAGGAAAATTGATTCCACAAATTTGCTGGATACCTCTCATAATAACACTAGTGTGGCAACCGCAAGATTAAAACTGACAGCGGAAAACTGATATTATACTTTGTTGGTGCTCTCTTCAGCTAGACCTGTTCAGTATTCACTATCTTTGAAACTTCCCTGCAGTGTGCAGCAGCTTCGGAATCAGATGCATATCATTTCAAAGACTATCACCGACCGATACAGTGAGCGAATGATTGAACGGAGCCGGTCACTAAGGCACCACAGCATCCCAAGACACAAAACCTCCTGGGACGAAGGAATGTCAAGATCGACTAGTGAGCTGTTCAGTTGGTTAAGCCAACAAAGGGTAAGTCAAGTTTTTAAAAAGTGTCTTAAGTGTTTTGAGAATAATGAAAAGAAGGATTGGCTTTATTAATTAAAAACCTGAATTCAAAGTTTTTTCTTCAGTTTTTTATCCTTACGTTGTGCCATTTGTCCACTGAACCATTTTTGATTTTAAAGAAAAGGACACCAGGAATAAATCTTAACAGATTTGGTGATAAGCATGGAATGAAGTTGGTGTTTACATCAATTAGACATTCATCTGTCGAAACTATGGGAGAATTCATCAGATGCAAATTAGACATATTTTCCCAAAAGTGAATATAATGGGGCGAGCATGTTGTTATGCCACCTATTGTATAATGAGATGGTTAATAATGTTGTTATTTCCAGCTCAATGTAAAGTGGCTAGAAGGGAGGGAACTGGGCTCGGTTGAAGGAAAATTGGGATTCTTTTTGATCTTCACAACGCATGCATGTTAACTGACTCATTAATTTATTTCTTTATAAGGCATCCCTCTTAATGTTTCTTATTGCAGTCCCTAAGTCCAAGGCTGATGAAGTTTAAGTGGCAGCTTGAGGAAATCCTACACTGCCAAGCATTACCACAATGAAATGTCTGCAGAATCTCAATTATTAATCAAGTAGCACTCAGCACTTTGTTGTACCTATTTTACAGCTTCTGAGCTTGGTTGACAGAGAGGTGTTATCAGCCGTGGCTGAAAGGATATTTCTGGTCATGTTGTTATGGCTAGGGAGGTCAGGTATCATTGATTGTCTGAGAACAAAAGAATGGCAGCTGTTTGCGTAAAGTGTGTTGCCATGCAGAGGGAAGTAGCCGGTGTCACTCGCAAGCCATTAATCCAGCAATTTCCAACGAGGCTTTTATTGCCTCATTGGTGTTGCAGTCTTCCTTTGTAGCATTCCATTTCTTTGTTCTCCCTCCCGTTCAGTCTCCCCACCTGTTTCCCCCTCCCTCTAATAATTTGGGTATATGGTTGAAAATAAATTAATTTGATAAGAGCCTGATCAGCTTTTTCGCCAACTGTTTTGCCAACTGCACTGTTGCTTGTTGGAATATAATCTGAAGCCACTTGAAAATGGCCAGTTACCCCTTTGGAGTAGTTGTCACTTTTACAGCTGTGCCCCAATGGCAAGAAGCTGCATGTTATGTGCCAACTGCTGGTAAATCTCATTTTCTGCACTGGGGCAAATGGAAATCTTATTACACAAAAGCAATAAGAAAAATCTAGATACGAATTATTTTGGTCGGTCAACCGTCTGGTATTGGTATCCACAACGTGGGCGCTGCCTGTGCTCCAGATACTGTCCTTTCTTGGTTTCCGTCCTCCCCTCCATGTAGCCTTCATCCACTTACTCCCAAGCATGGACATCATGGAACTCCAGGAGGTAATATAGTAACTATCAGTTGTATAATGCCACATGCCTCATGATGCTATTAAATGATCAATTTAATCACTTGTGCACAATCTACGCAATGATTTATTCAGCTAGAAGTTTATTACTTTTTAAAAAAAAACATACTTCACTCATTAGGCCTTTAGGCTAATTAGGTTGATTGAATAGTTGTGCTTTGCTTTATGAAGAACTCTTGCTATCTAGCCTACAATACAATGATATGCATTTACTGGCGCAACACGGACAGAACCGTCTGCAGCTAGATAGGTCCTAGCAATACAAAACCTGTGTTGTACATGGTGACACCCGTGCTTCAAGTGGTTTTGGTATCCGTGGCCGGAGAGCAAAATTGTGCCGGTTTAAAGAGTTTCAAAGTGGAATTTAGTTAAGGGCAGGATTATTTCCTTGGGCATGGGGCAAGCATCCACTGCCAGAGGGGGAATTGGGAAATGAAAGGGAGAGAGGTATGTTTCGAGTGGCTGGCTTTGGAGGCAGGAATCTGGCTATAGACCTTGCTGCTTGGGTGGTGTTAGGGGAGTTAAATCCAGTTCTTGTGTGTTAAATGTCAAGGCCATCAGTATTGTTTTTATGCTTGATTTTCCGAACCACGTGGACAGAACTGTGTCTCTTAAGGTTTAATTTTTTTTCACCCCTCTGGTGTCATTCCTAAAGCTTGTGTCTTGTATTAAGTCAAAATGTTTGGCACCAAGATCGCAATTGACAATTAGCCTTGTGTAATAGGAATGTATAGTAATCATAAATATTCTTATTAAATTGATCCCTCCATTTTCCATACAGCAAGCATTAGACATGCAAGAATGGGGAGTAGATGCAGCCTCGGTAGAACACCAGATAAACGAGCAAAGAAAATACCATAGGAGCCTCGAAGACTATCGTTGGAAAATAAATAAAGCCAAAATGGAACAGGTAATTATGCAAAGCCATTGTTGAATATCCCCCCCCCCCCCACACACACAAATAATGCTTTGCTATAATGGAAATAGATTTGGAAGGAAGGCTATGACTGTACTTGGAACAGTATTCCAGAAAGCAGGACCATGCTTACAGAATATTTTCCAAACGGGCCTTTGTTACTCGAGACACTGCTGAAAATGGAATGTTCTCAAGCAAGCTGTAAACATTCCCTTCCTGATATTGTTGCACTGTTGTTAGGGCAGGGTGGTGGCACTGCTGCCTCACAGCGCCAGGGACCCGGGATCGATTCCGACCTTAAGTGGCTGTCTTTGTGGAGTTTGGACGTTCTCCCCGTGCCTCTGTGCGTTTCCTCCGGGTGCTCCGGAATTCTCCCACAGTCCAAAAAATGTGCAGGCTAAGTGGATCGGCCGTACTAAGTTGCCCCTAAGTGTCTAAAAGTTGGGTGGTGATACTGGGATAAGGCGAAGACTCGACGCAGACTCGATAGGTTGAATGGCCTCCTTCTGCATTGTAGGGATTCTATGATTCATTCTCTTGAGTTGTATGGAAGTGGAAATCCACGGCCTGTGTTTTTGGTTATGAGGAGATTCCATTTTTGCATGAACTGTGAGTGAGGCTGCAGATTTATCATTTTTAGCATTTGAAAATGAGCATGATAATGTAACCAGAAATAGCCTAACGAGTATTAAGCTTGTGCTGGAAGTATGTATGAAGATGTTTTTTAAAATTGAGACTGAGAATTGGTGAAGAACCTACGAACATCATTATGTCATGGTGGGATATTTTGCTGAGAGTTACAGGTCAGTGTCTTGCTTCAAACCACATTGTTTTACTGCGGACTGTGCCCCTCCTTCCATAGCAGTGGCGCTAACAGGTAGTTGTTCCATATTTCAAAGTACAGCTGGAGAGACACTGGGACCAACAGCTTTGCTTTCGTTTTGAGTTATAGAGAAAAAAAAACTGGTGCATTTTCTTGGTTTGGGTGACATTCCATGGCTAAGCCAGCTGTGGGGGTGTTGCAGATGGTTCACCTCGTTTGCACAGTTGAGGACAAGGTGGGCTGCAAGTGGTCCCCAATGTATGAGACCCATTGTTGTGTTATTCGACCGGCTGCCTTAGCAAATAGCTCCAAAGCCTCGGAGAGTTTGTTGCCAACACTGAGAGAACTAGAATCTCTCTGTAGCCATCGTTGAACTTTTGTTGCGGGTCAGTTACAATTTTAGAACCAAGATCTGGAGCTGGCCATCTTGGTAAACACGTTAAATTTGTAGGATTCTGGTGGCTAAATGACCTACAGCCCTCTGTTGGTAATTTTTAAAGTTGCAGTTAAGCACATCTGCTTCTAAGCAGAACTGAAAGTTTAGGATTTGGGCTTCGCTGGATAGATCAGCATTTATTGTTCATTCCTAATTGCTCTTGAGGAGATGGTGGTTAGCTGCCCTCTTGAACCATGTGGCGTAGGTACACCCATAGTGCTGTTCAGGAGGGAGTTCAGTGATTTATATTTTCCACAATGTATTTCACAGTTTAAAAAATAATGGGCATTTAGCATGACCTTGGCCAATAATACTTTATGTGCATTCACAAAATCCATTTTAGATCATTTCACTTATTTGTGCAGTTGCTTCTTTGAAGTGTCTGGTTTTACTTCAAGGCCAACAATGGCTGTGCTGCACAATACAAATTCATTCACACTGAAAGTAAAATTCCCCACCATTGCAGAAGCCTAGAATACGAGGCATGTTCAGATTTATTTTCCGATTCTACAGTGACTTAATCAGTAGTATATATTGGGCCACTGCTGGCCCCTGCTTTCATAACCCGACTGGAGGCCACAGGGTCTGCAACATCAGAGTACCAGTGGCCCCACCTGAATATGATCTCCCCAGATCAGGGGCCGGAGCTACACCCTTAAGTAAAGGTTCACTGGGATGTAAATACCCAAACATGGGCCAGGTGCGGGAGACCCTTCGGGGAGTAGGAGTTGTATTCTAGTAGGTAAAATAAATATTTTTCTAACAGCCATCGCTTCCGTGTGGTCGCTCGCCTGGAATCTTACATTGGGCCTCCCTCATTCTTTGGAGGAACAGCAGGCACCTCTAGCTCGCTGCAAATATTATTACAGGAGGCACGGATTTTATTGACATGGTGACCTGGTTAGGCTGTATACTGGATGCATGCTATTAGTTGTGGAATGAATTTCAAGTCCATTCTATTTGGAAAATAAGAAGGTGGGCCAATGCATATGCCAAATGACTCAACAAACAATTTGCTCAATTGCAGCTTCGGACATTATCCTTCAATTACCACTTGTGATGCCTTGCCGATGCCTGCTTTACCTTAACAGTAAAACTTGCATGGAATTGAAAGATTTTAAAGACCTCATATATTTCATATTATGCTAAGCTGTGCACTGGTGACACTCACCTGTGGGTAAGATTTTAACTTTCATTGCCAAGTGAGAAACTGGTGGCAGCAATTTAATACCGTTGCACAGCCCTCCTGATTTTGTTTTACTTTTCCTTGCCAAGCGTAACGATATAATGTGTGGCTGATCCTTAAAGTTTTAAAAATAAATTTAGAGTACCCAATTCTTTTAATTCCCATGAAGGGGCAACTTAGCGTGGCCAATCCACCTACCCTGTACATCTTTGGGTTGTGGGTGTGAGGCCCACGCAAACATGGGGAGAATGTGCAAACTCCATACAGACAGTGACCTGGGGCCGGATCGAATACGGGTCCTCGGCAGCGTGAGGCAGTAGCGCTTGCCACTGTAGCACTGTGCCTCCCTGTGGATCCCTAATGTTAATGGTACATTTACTGCCTGCTGCTGAAGGTTAAAATTTCTCCTGCCTACTTCCTGGTGTTACGTACTTGTCCTTTCGGCTGAAATTCAGAAGTAACTTTGAGATTTGCTGTGGGTGTCCCAGGTAATACAGTAATGAAGTCTTTCTGGTTTACTGATCGTGGCCAATTCTGACAAGCCTGCTTTCTGATTGGAGCAAACTGAACAAGACGTGGATATGCTGAGTGGGTGTCATTAACGAGGATCTTCTGTGATATTAAATAAGTTGTGATTAATTTATTTGCTGCTTAATTACTCTTGTCTATGGATTTGAAGATTAAGCCATCTGGATAACAGTGTCCACTGATTACACGCTTTGCCTTTGTCTCCAGACAGGCAACTATTCTGACAGTACCAGAGAAAACTTGCTACTTATGGAAAGTGAATACGATATGATTTTGGTAAGCACAAATCTTTCATTGAGCTAAAAGCAGATTTTTTTGGTAACTTAATTCAACAGATAATGAGTCTTGATTTTTGCATGCATACTAGAAAGCTTCATCGGATAGACTTGATCAACTAAGAAAGCTCCAGAGCATAATTTCAGCCACAAGCAATGAAATTATGTGGATCAATGAGCGTGAAGAAGAAGAACTTGTTCACGATTGGAGTGATAAGAACACGAAGATTGCTGAAAAACAAGAAGCTTTTTCTGTAAGTCTTTATGCTTTGGGATAAAACTCATTCTACAGGTTTAAATTGTTGTGACCGTTTGAAATTTGGCATTCTTGCATTTGTCTTGATGAGTGCGAGACAAAAAAGCTTTGACAACATGTCCCTTTTCAGCAATATGCAATTTCTCTACTATCAAGTGTTCACTGCTTTGTTTGTGGGCATCTTATGTTTAATTATTAACATTTTACTTACTTTTGCTAGATAATGATGAGCCAATTGGAAGAAAAAGAAAAGCAATTAAACATACTCAAACAAGATGGTGACCAGCTAGTAGCAAGTAATCATCCTGCAGCTGACAAGATTGAGGTAGGGATGCTTGGTTAATCCTTCATTTAGGGGCAGTGTAAATCTTGACCTAGTCTTGTCAATCAAGGTTAATGTCAGGTTCAGAGATAGGGAAGTGATAGCACTTATATACATATAACAGGCGCAATTCCACGCTCCCCACGCCGGGTGGGGGAATCGCGGGAGTGCCAGACTCTGGCACCCCCCACGATTTTCCCACCCCCCCCCCCCCCCCCCCCCCCAATGCGACACGCCGCTCGGAGAATCGCCGGTCGCCGTTTTTCACAGCGACCGGCGATTCTCCGGCCCAGATGGGCCGAGCGGCCTGACGATCCCGACCTGTTCATGCCGGCGGCAACCACACCTGGTCGCTGCCGGCGTGAACACCGCGCGACAGGTAAGTGTGGGGCCTGTGGGGGGGGGCGGAGGGAAGAACGAGCACTACGGGCGTGCTCGGGAGGGGACTTGCCTGCGATCGGTGCCCACCGATCGTCGGGCCGGCGTCTCTAAGATGCACTCTTTCCACTCCGCCGCCCCGCAAGATCAAGCCGCCACGTCTTGCGGGGCAGCGGAGGGGAAGACGGCAACCTGCGCATGCGCGGCTGATGTCACTTAGGCGCCGCCGGCCGCGTCATTCTCGGCGCGCCGCCTTGACATGCATCAAGGCCCGGCGGCCGGGTTTCTCCCAATGCCACTCCTAGCCCCCCCCCCTGGGGCGGGGAAGAATAGGGGGCGAGGGTGGGGGGAGAATAGGGGGCGGGCGGGGGGGGGAGAATAGGGGGCGAGGGGGGGAGAGAGAATAGGGGGCGAGGGGGGGAGAGAAGAGGGGGGAGAATAGGGGGCGAGGGGGGAGAGAAGAGGGGGGAGAGAATAGGGGGCGAGGGGGGGAGAATGGGGGGGAGAATAGGGGGGGAGAATAGGGGGCGAGGGGGGGGAGAATAGGGGGCGAGGGGGGAGAGAATAGGGGGCGAGGGGGGGAGAGAATAGGGGGCGAGGGGGGGAGAGAAGAGGGGGGGAGAATAGGGGGCGAGGGGGGGAGAGAAGAGGGGGAGAGAAGAGGGGGAGAGAATAGGGGGCGAGGGGGGGAGAATAGGGGGTGAGGGGGGGAGAGAAGAGGGGGGAGGGGGGAGGGGGGAGAGAAGAGGGGGGAGAATAGGGGGCGAGGGGAGAGAAGAGGGGGGAGAGAAGAGGGGGAGAGAATAGGGGGCGGGGGGAGAATAGGGGCGAGGGGGGGGAGAATAGGGGGCAAGGGGGGAGAGAAGAGGGGCGAGGGGGGAGAGAATAGGGGCGAGGGGGGGAGAGAATTGGGGGAGGGGGAGAATAGGGGGCGAGGGGGGGGAGAATGGGGGGGGAGAGAATAGGGGGCGAGGGGGGGAGAGAAGAGGGGGGAGAATAGGGGGTGAGGGGGGGAGAATGGGGGGGAGAGAATAGGGGGCGAGGGGGGGAGAATAGGGGGCGAGGGGGGGGAGAGAATAGGGGGCGAGGGGGGGAGAGAATAGGGGGCGAGGGGGGAGAGAAGAGGGGGAGAGGGGGGGAGAGAATAGGGGGCGAGGGGGGGAGAATAGGGTGCGAGGGGGGGAGAATAGGAGGTGAGGGGGTGGAGAGAATAGGGTGGAGGGGGGAGAGAAGAGGGGGGAGAATAGGGGGTGAGGGGGGAGAGAAGAGGGGGGAGAATAGGGGGTGAGGGGGGGAGAATGGGGGGGAGAGAATAGGGGGCGAGGGGGGGAGAATAGGGGGCGAGGGGGGGAGAGAAGAGGGGGCGAGGGGGGAGAGAAGAGGGGGAGAGGGGGGGGAGAGAATAGGGGGCGAGGGGGGGAGAGAATAGGGGGCGAGGGGGGGAGAATAGGGGGCGAGGGGGGGAGAATAGGAGGTGAGGGGGTGGAGAGAATAGGGTGGAGGGGGGAGAGAAGAGGGGGAGAATAGGGGGCGAGGGGAGAGAAGAGGGGGGAGAGAATAGGGGGCGAGGGGGAGAGAATAGGGGGAGGGGGGAGAGAATAGGGGGCGAGGGGGAGAGAATAGGGGGCGGGGGGAAGAATAGGGGGCGAGGGGGGGGAGAATAGGGGGCGAGGGGGGGAGAGAATGGGGAGAGAAGAGGGGAGAGAATAGAGGCGAGGGGGGGGAGAGAATTGGGGGGAGGGGGAGAATAGGGGGCGGGGGGGGAGAGAATAGGGGGCGAGGGGGGAGAGAAGGGGGGGAGAGAATAGGGGGCGAGGGGGGAGAGAAGAGGGGGGGAGAGAATAGGGGGCGAGGGGGAGAGAATAGGAGGCGAGGGGGGAGAATAGGGGGCGAGGGGGGGGAGAGAATAGGGGGCGAGGGGGGGAGAGAATAGGGGGCGAGGGGGGAGAGAAGGGGGGGAGAATAGGGGGCGAGGGGGGGAGAGAAGAGGGGGGGAGAATAGGGGGCGAGGGGGGGAGAATAGGAGGTGAGGGGGTGGAGAGAATAGGGTGGAGGGGGGAGAGAAGAGGGGGAGAATAGGGGGCGAGGGGAGAGAAGAGGGGGGAGAGAATAGGGGGAGGGGGAGAGAATAGGGGGAGGGGGGAGAGAATAGGGGGAGGGGGGAGAGAATAGGGGGAGGGGGGGAAGAATAGGGGGCGAGGGGGGGGAGAATAGGGGGCGAGGGGGGGAGAGAATGGGGAGAGAAGAGGGGAGAGAATAGAGGCGAGGGGGGGAGAGAATTGGGGGGAGGGGGAGAATAGGGGGCGGGGGGGGAGAGAATAGGGGGCGAGGGGGGAGAGAAGGGGGGGAGAGAATAGGGGGCGAGGGGGGAGAGAAGAGGGGGGGAGAGAATAGGGGGCGAGGGGGAGAGAATAGGAGGCGAGGGGGGAGAATAGGGGGCGAGGGGGGGAGAGAATAGGGGGCGAGGGGGGGGAGAGAATAGGGGGCGAGGGGGGAGAGAAGGGGGGGAGAATAGGGGGCGAGGGGGGGAGAGAAGAGGGGGGGAGAATAGGGGAGAGGGGGGAGAGAAGAGGGGGGAGAGAATAGGGGCGAGTGGGGGAGAATAGGGGGCGAGGGGGGGAGAATAGGGGGCGAGGGGGGGAGAGAAGAGGGGGGAGGGGGGAGAGAAGAGGGGGGAGAATAGGGGGCGAGGGGAGAGAAGAGGGGGGAGAGAAGAGGGGGAGAGAATAGGGGGCGGGGGGGAGAATAGGGGCGAGGGGGGGGGAGAATAGGGGGCGAGGGGGGGAGAATAGGGGACGAGGGGGGGAGAGAATGGGGGGCAAGAGGGGAGAGAAGAGGGGCGAGGGGGGAGAGAATAGGGGCGAGGGGGGGAGAGAATTGGGAGAATAGGGGGCGAGGGGGGGGAGAATGGGGGGGAGAGAATAGGGGGCGAGGGGGGAGAGAAGAGGGGGGAGAATAGGGGGTGAGGGGGGGAGAATGGGGGGAGAGAATAGGGGGCGAGGAGGGGAGAATAGGGGGCGAGGGGGGGAGAGAATAGGGGGCGGGGGGGAGAGAATAGGGGGCGAGGGGGGAGAGAAGAGGGGGAGAGGGGGGAGAGAATAGGGGGCGAGGGGGGGAGAATAGGGGGCGAGGGGGGGAGAATAGGAGGTGAGGGGGTGGAGAGAATAGGGTGGAGGGGGGAGAGAAGAGGGGGAGAATAGGGGGCGAGGGGAGAGAAGAGGGGGAGAGAATAGGGGGCGAGGGGGAGAGAATGGGGGAGGGGGGAGAGAATAGGGGGCGAGGGGGAGAGAATAGGGGGCGGGGGGGAGAATAGGGGGCGAGGGGGGGGAGAATAGGGGGCGAGGGGGGGAGAGAATGGGGAGAGAAGAGGGAAGAGAAGAGGGGGAGAGAATAGGGGCGAGGGGGGGGAGAGAATTGGGGGGAGGGGGAGAATAGGGGGCGAGGGGGGGAGACTGGGGGGGGAGAGAATAGGGGCGAGGGGGGAGAGAAGGGGGGGGAGAGAATAGGGGGCGAGGGGGGAGAGAAGAGGGGGGGAGAGAATAGGGGGCGAGGGGGAGAGAATAGGGGGCGAGGGGGGAGAATAGGGGGCGGGGGGAGAATAGGGGGCGGGGGAGAATAGGGGGTGGGGGAGAATAGGGGGTGAGTGGGGGGAGAATAGGGGGCGAGGGGAGGGGAGAATAGGGGGCGAGGGGGGAGGAGAATGGGGGTGAGGGGGGAGAATGGGGGTGAGGGGGGAGAATAGGGGGCGGGGGGAGAATAGGGGGCGGGGGGGAGAATGGGGGGGGGAATAGGGGGCGAGGAGCAGCCTCCGATGCCGGCGTGAAACACTCTGGGTCCCAGGTTCGATTCCCAGCTTGGGTCACTCTCTGTGCGGAGTCTGCACATTCGTCCCGTGTCTACATGGGTTTCCTCCGGGTGCTCCAGTTTCCCCCCACAGTCCAAAGATGTGCAGGTTAGGTGGATTGACCATATTAAATTGCCCCTTAGTGTCCAAAAAAAGGTCAGGTGGGGTTATTGGGTTACAGGGATAGGGTGGAGGCGTGGGCTTAAGTAAGGTGCTCTTTCCAAGAACCGGTACAGACTCGATGGGCCGAATGGCCTCCTTCTGGTTTAGCACAGTGGCTAAATAACTGGCTTGAAATGCAGAACCATGCCAGCAGCGCGGGTTCAATTCCTGTACCGGCCTCCCCGAACAGGCGCTGGAATGTGGCGACTAGGGGCTTTTCACAGTAACTTCATTGAAGCCTACTTGTGACAATAAGCGATTATTATTATATTATTCTGTACTGTAAATTCTATGATTCAATGAAGCTTCTTGCTGTCATTTCCAGAGTAGAAGTGCCACGTGTATATTCTGGAAGATCCTAGAAATAAGAACTTGGCATGCATTTTTGCCCTGAATAATCATGATCCAGTACATGGACTCTAATATTAAACGTCACCTTTTTCAAGAGTCCGTATGCATGGAACAAAAAAAAAATCTTCATGCTTGCTGTTTGAAAAAAATGTTCATAAGAGTCTTCAGCTTGCAATAGAACAGAAAACACTAAGAAAAAAAAATATGTGGGGGATTCTCCGGGGTCGCCAGCTAGCGACGGGAGTCAAGATGACCCGGTGAATTGGGTAGGAGGGAAATAAATAGGTTTCATGTCAGACATGTAATCCATTGCTGGTCTCCTGACCGACCCTGTCGGCCCTGATGAGGTTCCTGCTCACTAAAGCCTGAATGTAATTTACGTACAAGATGCCCGATTAGCTGCTGCCTGGGATACTCCAGGATTCGCACCGCCGTGAATTGATGCAAATCCTGACAAATGGGGAGCTGGTGGCTTGCGCTCTGAGGGGCGATAAGGAGCTGAGTACTTTCCTTACACTTGTCTCCAGGGTGCTGAGGGGGGACCTTCATGGGAGCTGAGGGTGGGGGGGGGGGGGGGGGGTGCTGGAGGTGCTCAGATCGGGGATGTTTACTGGGATGCGGGTTGTTTGGCTGGTCTTCCCATTTGTAGCCTTAAACAGTTTGACAGCATGCCAAGTTCAAAGATCTGTGAGATGGAGGTAAAAGTATTCCCTTTAATGTAGTGGAAACCTTTTTGGATTTTTTTTTTCCACATTGCCCGTTAATTTTGTCAAGTCTGTTTGCATGGCAAGAAGCTTTGAACTGCATTGTTTGCGTTCAATTTTTACGGACTGTTGCCTTTTAAAAGCCTTTTGATTGGCAGATCAAGATAGCTTCAAAGGAAGGGTTGTTTTTGTTTATTTATAAAGCTCTATGGGGGTCCATTAACTCTGGGGAGCAAGAGATTCCTTGAAAGCCCACTCACCTGCCAGAGAGATCAGGACCTGCCCCCCTCGGTTCCAGCAAAAACCCCAATGTGCCATTGAATGGCATGTCCGGTTCGCTCCTAACGCCAGCGGGAAAAACTCCGGTTTTCCGGGAAACTTGTGTAGCTTTATAAGAACACTGACAGCTACGTAATTTTTTAAAAAAAGATGTGCACCAATGGTAAAGTCACATATGTACCTATGTGTCAAACATATGAAACATGTATTCGGACACCAGGAAAAGCTTGTGTAAGAATGGTAATATTCATCAGAGCAAATTATACATTTCTATTTTCATCACCATATGATTTTTTTTTTACTGAATCAACAGAAACATTTTAGAGAATATTATGCACTTTTTTTAAAATTGCAGGCCTACATCGATACTCTACAGACACAGTGGAGTTGGATTCTCCAACTTACCAAGTGCATTGATGTTCATCTGAAAGAAAATTCCAATTACTTCCAGGTATACTATCCAGTTCAGCAAATCAGTCGAATGTAATTTAAATTTGAAAAATTATTTGCGGCCGATTAGGTGAGGTACTTTTGTTTCTTGTGTTAACTTTGAAGACTTGCTGATGGGGCAGTGTGAGCTGGAAGAAAAAAAAACAATATTTTAATAACCACTTTGCCCTGTGAGTTTGCACCCTCACTCTGTCTAACTCTGGCACCTGGGATTCCTCAACATTGACTCTGGAAGTCTCATGGCTTGAGGTTAAAATATCATGGGCAAGGAAACCTCCTGCTGATAACCACATACCGGCCACCATAAGCTGATGAATCAGTACTCCCCAATGTGGAGTGAAGGTGGCAAGGGCGCAGATAATGCTTTGGGTGGGGGACTTCAATGTCGGATCAACCCTGGTTCAATGAAGAGTCTGGCAGGAGCAACGTCAGGCATACCGAAGTGTCAACCTGGTGAAGCTACAACATAGGACTAGTGTGTCAAACAGCATCAGCAACAAATAATAGAGCAAAGGGATTCCACAACAAACACATCAGATCTAAGCTCTGTAGTCCTGCCACATCCAGCCGTGAATGGTGCTAGACAATTAAATAACTCACAGGAGGAGGCGGCTCCTCAACTATCTCCATCCTCAATGATGGAGGAGCCCAGCACATATCTGCAAAAGACAAGGCTGAGGCATTCGCAACAATCTTCAGCCAGAAGTGCCGAGTGGATGATCCATTTCTGTCTCTTCCGGATAGCCACAGCATCACCAATATCAGTCATCAGCCAATACGACTCACTCCACGTGATATCCAGAAACGGCTGAAGGTACTGGATACTGCAAAGGTTATGGCCCCGACAATATTCCGACAATAGTACTGAAGACTTGTGTTCCAGAACTTGCCACGCCCCTAGCCAAGCTGTTCCAGCAAAGCTATAACACTGGCATCTACCGGCAATGTGAAAAATTGCCCAGGTGAATCCCGTACGCAAGAAACAAGACAAATGCAAGTATGCAACCCAGCCATCAACCGTCCTACCAGTACACTCTCCATCATCAGAAAAGTGATGGAAGGAGCCATCAATAGTGTTATCAAGCAGCACGTACTCAGCAATAACCTGCTCATGGACGCTCAGTTTAGGTTCTGCTGGGGTCACCTCCCGACCTCAATACAGCCTTAGTTTAAACATGGACAAAAGAGCTAAATGGCAGAGGTGAGTGACTATCCTTGATATCAAGGCAGCATTTCACCGAGTCTGGCATCAACAAGCCCTAGCTAAACTGGAGTCAATGGGAATCGGGGAAACTCTCCATTGGTTGGAGTCATACCTGGCACAAAGGAAAATGGTTGTGGTGGTTGGAGGTCAATTATCTCAGCTCCAGGACATCACTGCAGGAGTTCCTCAGGGTCGTGTCCTAAGCCTAACCATTTTCAGCTGCTTCATCAACGACCTTCCTTCCATAATAAGGTTGCAGATGACTATGTTCAGCACCATTTGCAACTCCTCAGATAATGAAGCAGCCCGCTTGATTGCTCCCCCTTCCACAAACATTCAATCCCTCCACCATCGAAGAGTAGCAGCCGTGTATACCATCTACAAGATGCACTGCAGAAACTCACCAAGGTTCCTTCGACAGCGCCTTCTAAACCCACGACCACTACCATCTAAAAGGATAAGAGCAGCATATACCTGGGAACCCCACCACCTGGAGGTTCCCGTTCAAGTCACTCGCCATCCTGACTTGGAAATATATTGCCGTTCCCTTACTGTCGCTGGGGCAAACTCCTGGAACTACCTCCCTAACAGCTCAATGTGTGTACCTACTCCTCGGGGACTGCAGCGGTTCAAGAAGGTCAACTCACCACCACCTTCTGAAGAAACTAGGGATGGGCAATAAATGCTGGCCTAGCCAGCGATGCCCAACACCAACATCCCGTAAATGAATTTTATTAAAAAGGGAAAAGTATTTGACGGAAATGGTTCGGTGTCAAGAGATTTCAATTAATTGGCTAACTTGCACTCTTCACTGTACATTTGTCTGATTCTGTTCATGCTGATATATATATATTAACTCCCACGTTCCTTCATGTTTTTGTAGTTTTTTGAGGATGCTCAAGCAACTGAAAACTCATTGAAGAAAATGCAGGAATCCCTAAGAAAGAAATATGTTTCTGATAAGTCAACACCATTGCAGCAATTGGAAAAGATGATTACAGAATCCGAGGTATTTAATAAATCATTGGAGATCTCAACTTTAAAATGTTAGAAGAATTATCAGATATGCTAAGTTTCCTAAAGATCTAACAATTAAACATTGGATGTGACTTTCCTATGCTTTCTCCACATGACCTTTCTCCACGTGAAAAGGGGTGGAGACCTATTGTGTCATCCTCTGTACCTCTGCATTGCACAGGAGTTCCCATGGGAGAGGAGAGCTGGGTGTCTCTGCCTTGTGTTATCAGAGAGCAGCTACAAAGCTTGAAGCTACATTTTGCTTCTGATGCTGGCATTTCCTAACTCACGGGCCTGCGCTAGGAATGCCCCAGGTCGTATCAACAGCCCGCAACACCAAACTCAGCCATTGTTCAACTGGATGGTGGCAAGCGAAGGTGTGGTCTCAGAAAATTGGGAGCAATTAACTTTATGGGCTGTTACTTTTGTTTAAATTATTTTTGGAATGCGGAAGCATGAGACATAAGATCGTACCGAGCATACAAATGGAACAATTTTGATGTACTCTTGGACTTCTCAACATTTTATGGTAATGCAGTAGCACATGTAGGAACATGCGATCCCAGTGACCTGCTTCCTACTATTTGGCTTTGAATTTTTCATTCGTTGTATATGCTTTCTTTGTTTTACTTTGGCAGAAAGATCAAGAGAAAATCCATGAATACAAAAGACAGGTGTCAAACCTGGTAACCAAATCACAGAAGATAGTACAGTTGAAACCACGCAATCCCCCTATTAGCACTGATCATCGGACTCCAAATCAAATCGTTCTCAAGGCTCTCTGTGACTACAAACAGGATCAGGTATAATTTCTGCTGAACATTTTGCTCACTGATCCTTGTCAGCTCAGTCACTCTTGTAAATCTTTAAAATAGCCAGTGCAAAGTGGGGTTTCTATTTTTAAGTGTTGAAAGGCTGGCTGGTAAATGATATTTTTTGTGCAGAGGGTCCAGTGAAGCATGCTTATGACGTACAAAGGAAAGTACAGCACAGAACAGGCCCTTCGGCCCGCTAAGTCTGTGCCGATCATGATGCCCTATCTAAAATAAACCTTCTGCCCTTACTCAGTCCGTTACCTTCTATTTCCTCCCTATTCATGTACCCACCCAGATGCCTCTTAATGTTGTTAATGTGCCTGCTTCCACCGCATCCTCTGGCAGCACGCTCTAGGCACCCAGCACTCTGCATGAAAAGCTTACCCTGCACATCTCCCTTAAGCTTTCCATCTCTCACCTTGAAACTGTGCCCCCTTGTAATTGGCACTTGCACCCTTGGGAAAAGTCTCTTGACTATCCACCCAGTGTAGACCTCTATCAGGTCTCCCCTCAGCCTCCATCTTTCCAGTGAAAACAATTCTAGTTTCCTCAACCTCTCCTCATAGCCAACACCCTCGAGACCAGGCAACATCCTGGTGAACCTTCTTTGCACTCTCTCCAAAGCTTCCACGTCCTTCTGATAATGTAGTGAGCAGAACTACATTGGAAGAATATGCTTGCTTTATATTGTTATAACAAATAAAAATCCGTTCGAACATGTGGGATATGTCCGATCAAACTGAGAAACTACCCCGTTGGACAAGAAGACAAAATACTGTAGATGTTTGAAGTCTGAAATAAAAACAAAAATGCTGGCAATACTCAGCGGGTCAGGCATCATCTGTGTAAAGAAAGAAACGGGGTTAATGGGCGGGATTTATCCACCATCCCGCCTTGTGTTTGTCAGTGGCAGAGGCAGCCCACTAGTGGGATCTAGACAACGGTTACGCCTTTGTCAATGGGATTTACCGTTGATGGCACCACTCGTCACTGGGAAACATGCGCACTGGTGTGGGACTGGAATCTCCCACCGGACTGAACAGCCGGTAAATCCCATCCAGTGTTTTAGTCAGGATGACCATTCATCTGATGACAGGTCGTCATGATCTGAAATGTATTTTTCTGCTCTCCGCAAATGCTACGTTGCCTAATGGGTATTTCTAGCATTTTTGTGTCATTTTGTTAAATAGAAATTGAAAGTATTAGAAACTTCCTTCAGCACTACGAAATTAAGCACCTCTAAAAATTCCATTGTGTCATATTTCTTTATGTTTGTATCTTTCCCATATTTGTTTAGTTAATTGTAAAATTACGGTGTCACTGGAATAATCAGATGCCACAATTAATCTTTTTAGATGTTATGCCAATGTAACCAATCCATAACATTTTATTTGTGACATTAATGAAACGTTCATCGAGTCAGAGGTCACACCAGTGCTAAGATTAGTGTAAATTCAAAATAGCTGTGCCAAGGTTTTAGCATCGATCTGATCTGATGAGAGTCAGGTCAGGCCCATTATGATTTTAGTGAGCGGTAATGGTGGCCTTGTGCAGCAGAGTTTATCAAATGTATTCTGCTAAGCTTGGGTTATGTACGTAGCCTTTTTTGCTTTCTATAACATCAGATTGCAGTACATTTTTTTGCACTGTGAATTTTGGGCTACCAAACAATTGGAATAAAACTGATTTGAGGATTTTTATGGGCGGTATGGTGGCACACTGGTTAGCACTGCTGCCTCACAACGCCAGGGTCCCAGGTTGGATTCCCAGTTTGGGTCACTGTCTGTGTGCAGTTTGCACGTTATCCCTGTGCCCGCGTAGGTTTCCTCCGGGTGCTCCGATTTCCTCCGACAAGTCCCGAAAGACGTGCTTGTAGGTGAATTGGACATTCTGAATTCTCCCTCAGTGTACCCGAACAGGCGCCGGAGTGCGGCGACTAGGGGATTTTCTCAGTAACTTAATTGCAGTGTTAATGTATACCTACTTGTGAAACTAATAAAAGATTATTATTATTATTATTAAAGCCCAAGTTGTATTATCCAGTAATTCAAATTGAGTTATTTTAAATTAATAACTAAGTTAGTGGCTGAGAACGGTTTGAGATTGCGAAGAGTTGCCAGGAAACAGTTTATCAAATATTGAAGTGTTTTTTGGTTCAAGCGTAGGTTTCCTATAGTTTACTGGAACCAATATGCTAAATAGTGGCAACATTTACTTCATTGTACTTTCCTTGAGGGGATATAATATGCTTTTAAATAATTTCGCTACAATTTTAATAAAATAATTATCTTTTCATTTTTATTTTCCAGCGGGTTGTCCACAGGGGAAATGAATGCATTTTGTTGGACAACGCACAACGCAGCAAATGGAGGGTGATAGGACCTGGTGGGATGGAAATGATGGTTCCATCTGTTTGTCTCATCATCCCACCTCCAAATCCTGGTGCAATTGAGCTTGCAAACAAGTAGGAAATTCCATCCCTTGTTCCGTTATTTGTCTTTGCAAGTTATGAATACAATTTAGATGCTTTGTTGATTGTTATTTTGTTCTTTGAAATCAGAATTGATCAGTACTATGAGGCTATCCTTGCTCTGTGGAATCAATTGTATATTAAGATGAAGAGCTTGGTATCTTGGCAATATTGCATGATGGATGTCGAAAAAATACGCAGTTGGACCATATCAGTGGTAAAGACCTTCAAAATAAATTTTTGTGTGTTCTCAAAATCTTAGCTGTTTGTGTGTGTGTGCGTGTTGGGGGGGGGGGGCTGTTGTGATGGCACATTAGGTCATTCATAATATAGAAAACAAGTAACAAGTGTATGTCGCTTCAGTACTGTATCGATTAATTTCAAGACCGGCGTTCCACAATAGCCAAGTACAACACGATTGTCGGGGACATCTTAAGATGAAACAAGGAAGGACAATGGCTTGGATTTCGCTGTAGTTAAGAAATGAAAATTGCTTATTGTCACAAGTAGGCTTCAATGAAGTTACTGTGAAAAGCCCCTAGTCGCCACATTCCGGCGCCTGTTCGGGCGGCTGGTACGGGAAAGATGGAAAAGCTGTCAATGTTTGCCATCAATGTTCCACTTAAAACTGGCAGCAACTTTGGGGGTCCAGGTGACCGCAAGATAATGCGGAAATTCGGAGGTTGCAGTTGGAATATCCACCTCCATAAAGTGCACCATAGAGGTTTCTACAGGATGCAGTCTCTATTGCAATAATGGTGATAACTTCCACTCCTACACTGTCTTGCTGTAAAACCCCTTATAAAGTTACACTTTGTTGAATGAGGTGTAACTGGGTTTTTAACTTGATAATTGATGCTATCTTCCATTCCTGGCCCTGAAAAGCTGATTTAATTTATTTGTGGCCAACTAATTTTTTCCACCATGGCAGCAAAAATTCCATATTTTCTTAAAAATAAAATGGTTTTTTATTTTTCAGTCTCTCTTCATTTTAGCTTCTACCTTAATACAGTCATATGATTTTGGTACCTGAGAATTTAAATGAATACTGGAAGATTTTAAGTGCTTTTAACTTCTTAGTTTGCAGTGTGTCAGTTTGATTGGTTGCCTGCCTGCTTGCTGATGTCACCGCTGCTGCATGTAGAGATACCTCTTTGGCTTGATGCCAGATTTAAACGGCCACTGGGAAAGGGAAATTCCCACCATTGAGATCATAGGGGCGCGATTCTCCGACCCCCACGCCGGGTGGGAGAATCGCGGGAGTGCCGGGCGATTCCCGCCACGCCGCCCTGGCACCCGCACACGATTCTCCCACCCCCCCAAAACGGCGTGCCGAGTTTTGCAACAGGCCACTCGGAGAATCGCCGCTCGCCGTTTCTAACGGTCGAGCAGCGATTCTCCGGCCTGGATGGGCCGAGCGGGCCTGCCCAATCCAACCGGTTCCCGCCGGCACCAACCACACCTGGTCGCTGCCGGCGTGAACAGTGCGCGAACGCTGCGTGTGCGGCCTGTGGTTGGGGGGGGGGGGGGGGGGGGGGGGGATTGAGCACCAGGGGGGTGCTCAGGAGGGGTCAGGCCCGCGATCGGTGCCCACCGATTGGCGGGCCGGTGTCTCTAAAGGACAGACTCTTTTTCCTCCGCCGCCCCGCAAGATCAATCCTCCATGTCTTGCGGGGAGGACGGCAACCACGCATGTGCGGGTGATGTCATTTAAGCGCCGCCGGCCGCATCATTTAGGCGCCGCTGCTTTGACACGGATGCCAAGGCCCCGGCGTGCAAAATTGACGCGGCGCCGCTCCTAGACCCCTGGGGGTGGGAGAATAGGGGGCGAGGAGTGGCCTCCGATGCCCGAGTGAAACACTCCGGTTTTCACTCCGGCGTCGGCACTTAGTCTCCCTTTGGGAGAATCGCGCCCTAGATCTTTTGTGGGCAGCTTTCTTTTGAGGTCAGTGGTGAGTGACCTCGCTTCGCCACTGACTGTAAACTCCAGGCTGTGACCTGTCCTGCTGTGATGAACCACCGTCACAGCTAGCTCGTGGATTAGCCTGTAGAGTGAAGCCTCTGCTCTCCATCAATACATGGGACTTAAAAGATGGGCAAAATTTACGTAAAATGTTGAAACTGAGAAGAAAAATAAAAAAACTTCATCATGTCTGTCTATTCAACTTTGCTAGCTATTAGAGAATTTGTTTGTCCTCTTCCCGTGGGGAATAATCTGCTCCAGGGGTGCGTATCAGAAACTTGAGGTTATGGCTTGAATGTTTTGCTCCCATGTCAGGAGCGCACAGTTGGGACAATTCTCATCCCCGCAAACCCGGCTTAGGAGAAAGCGCCCCAGAAGTTGTCTTTTTTTGTTCCGGGGTGGTGGGGTTCCCTGGGAATTAGGCATGGCAACCTGGAATGACTACCGAGGATGCTGGGTGTGGAGGTGGGCTGGGCAGAAGACCCGCATCAGTGCTGCAGTATTGTGTTGAAGTTTTTTCAATTTAAAAAGTAAACACAAAACACCACCCCCCCCTCCCCCAAGCATGACAACCAATGTACTCCACCCACCTCATGGCAGTTCATACCCTCCATGCCGAGTTATGCCCCTCAGCCAATCTCAAAAGCCCTTTATGGCCCTTTTGCCAAAAGTACCAACTCATGCCAATGCATCCCTAACCACCCACCATCCTTTGCCCCGACAGCAATCATGGCAACATATCCAGTATCCACCATGGACAGACTTCTGGAACAATGCTGATGTGACTGGAAGCAGTTGTTAATTTGTATGGGCAGCTGCCTCCGCAAAGCGCACGAAGGTGAAATACGACCTGCTCCTATTCCCGACCCTGCGAAAATGGTTGGTGCAGGACTAGAGTGGGACTTCTCATTTTTGGCATCTCTACCGTTTTTACAGAAACATAGAGACTTCCCATCATTGTGAAAATCCAGGCCTATGTTACACCGGCTTTCCCCCCAGGGAGCTGATGTGACCTGGTAGGGAAGTAGCTAACAAAGAAGCGTACCTTGCAAGTAATCTTTCTTTTGTTTTCAGTTACGGACAATGTCTCCTGAGGATTATGAGCTTGTCATAAGAAACCTGGAAAAGAACTTTAAATATTTCCAGTTGTACAGTAAGGATTCGCAATACTTTTCTGATGAAGATAAGAGAAGACTGGAATCAGATTACAGCTCCAGCAGAGAGCAATATGTAAACATGGTGAATGTTTTGGTTGACGAACGACGAACCAAAGAAGAACATGGTTTGTAATATTACCATTTTGTGTGTGTGTGTGTCTCTGCTGCCTGGTACTGCCACCCTGGTACTGCCACCCTGGTACTGCCATGGTAGCACTGCAAAGCCAGCAGGAGCATTCCCAGGGTGCCAGGGCAGATATGTCAGGCTTCCCAGGTGCCAGGATGGCACTGCCAAGGGTCAGGGCCTCGGGTGGGTCATGCCCATGAAAATGTGGAGGGGGTTATGAAGGGCTTGGGAGGTGCAGGGGTCTCTGGAGGGTTGGGGGGTGAAGGGTGGGGTCCTGGAAGGGGGGGCTCTGAAAGGGGGCATGAGAAGACCTGAAAAGGGGGGCACTCAACAACCTCCAAAGCGGTGTGTCCTTACTTGGCGGAGGGTGGGGGTGGGGATATGTGTGGTGAGGACTCTCAAGCTCACTTAAGGATTGGGGACCCTTTCAAAATGGCGGCCCAATCTCTGAGGAGCCAGCCTGGCCAGTGAGTTCAGCTCCGCAGCAATGAAAATAATTGTGGGCTAAATCAGTGAGAGACTCCCCAAGGCCTAAAAATGTGACTAAAAGTGATCCCGTCCATATTTACATAGCGATATCGTGCAAGATCAAGTTAGATCTTGTGAGGCGTTGCGGGCCGGGTAGACCCCGGGAGCGTGGTCTCCCAACTTCTATCGGCCAGGCTTCGCCACGGCGAGCTGTTTTTCGGGCTCAGCGTGACGTAAGAAGCATGTCGTAAATATGGCTAGATAGCAGTGGGGAACACGCTGACAGAGCCGGGAGGAAACTCCCAGCAAAACCCGTCACAAATGAAATGAAAAAATGAAAATCGCTTATTGTCACAAGTCGGCTTCAATGAAGTTACTGTGAAAAGCCCCTAGTCGCCACATTCCGGCGCCTGTCCGGGGAGGCTGGTACGGGATGACTTGGCAACATTTCCGTTAGATCGTGCAGAAATGCACAACCAGGAAGTGGCAAACATGTTAAAAAGATAACTTGTATTCCTTTTAACATTAGAGGAAAACAACATATCAGGCATACAAGGGAACCTAAATCACAGAACGGTGCAGAAGAGTCCCTCCGGCCCATTGAGTCTGCAATGATGCATGATAGACACCTGACCTGTCTACCTAATCCCGTTTACCAGCCGTTGACCCATAACCTTGAATGTTATGACGTGTCAAGTGCTCATCCAGGTACTTTTTAAAGGATGTGAGGCAACCTGCATTTAGCACCCTCCCTGGCAGTGCATTCCAGACAGACACCACCCTCTGGCTGAAGGATTTTCCTCAAATCCCCCTAAACATCCTGCCTTCACCTTGAACTTGTGCCCCTTTGTAATTGACCCTTCAACTAAGGGGAACAGCTGCTCCCTATCCACCCTGTCCATGCCCCTCAGAATCTCGTACACCTTGATCAGGTCACCCCTCAATCTTCTCTGCTCCAACGAAAACAATCCAAGCCTATCCGACCTCTCTTCATAACTTAAGTGTTCCATCCCAGGCAACTTCCTGGTGAATCGCCTCTGCACCTGCTCCAGTATAATCACATCCTTCCTATAATGTGGTGACCAAAATTGCACACTCGACTCCAGCTACCGTCTCACCAAAGTTCAGTACAATAACGTGACCTCCCTGCTTTTATAATCTATGCCTCGATTGATAACGGCAAATGTCCCATATGCCATTTTCACCACCCTATTAATCTGCACTTCTGCCTTTAGAGATCCAAGGTCCCTTTATCCCTCGGAACCTCCCAGTGTCAGGCCATTCAGTGAATACTTCCTTGTCAAATTACTCCTTCCAAAGTGTATATCCTCACACTTTTCAGGGTTAAATTCCATCTGCCACTTCTCACTTCACTTGACCATCCCGTCCATATCTTCCTGTAACCTAAGACACACAACCGCACTATTAACCACCCGTCCAATCTTTGTGTCATCCGCAATCCCCCCACATAATCTGATCCAACTCCCCTCATAATAGGCGAGGGATTTACAGGTATTAGTGAAAATAAAAATTAATGGGACTTGAAATAGACAAATCTTCAGGACCTGACAGATTCTACCTCATGTTATTAAGAGAAATATGTGAGGAATTTGCAGGCACGGTAAGTTATTCAGTGGTTGTGGGCGTGGCTCCCCATTGACTGCTGACGTGACCTTGTTGTCCCACTGAAATGCATGGCTATTTGCGTTACTCACCGGCCAGACCACCGGGGTCTCTACCGCAGGAGCTCGCTTTCGACAAGACCAGGGGAGCTGGAAAATATCCCCCACCCGGCTCCTCTGATTCAGAAATTTTTGGTATTGATTGGAAAATTACAAATGTCACTATTATTTCGGGGCGGGGAAGGGGAAAACAATAAACTCCAGACGTCCGAGTTTTAACATCAGTTATGGGTTTACTGGAATTTAACCAAGGACAGGATAGCTGAGCGTTCAAACAAGTAGGAGGTAATATCAATATGTTTAACTGACCTAATTCTTAATGAGTACTTTGCATCGGTATTCACAAAGGAGAGGGACAAGGCGGATGTTGAGGCTAGGGATGGATGTTTAAATACTCTCGGTCAAGTTGTCATACGGAAGGGGGAAGTTTTGGGTATTCTAAAAGACATTAAGGTGGACAAGTCCCCAGGACCGGATGGGATATATCCCAGGTTACTGAGGGAAGCGAGGGTCGAAATAGCTGGGGCCTTAACAGATATCTTTGCAGCATCCTTGAGCACGGGTGAGGTCCCGGAGGACTGGAGAATTGCTAATGTTGTCCCTTTGTTTAAGAAGGGTAGCAGGGATAATCCAGGGAATTATAGACCTGTGAGCTTGACGTCCGTGGTAGGCAAACTGTTGGAGAAGATACTGAGGGATAGGATCTATTCACATCTGGAAGAAAATAGACTTATCAGTGATAGGCAGCATGGTTTTGTGCAGGGAAGGTCATGTCTTACAAACCTAATATAATTCTTTGAGGAAGTGACAAAGTTAATTGATGAGGGAAGGGCTGTAGATGTCGTATACATGGACTTTAGTAAGGTGTTTGATAAGGTTTCCCATGGCAGGTTGTTGGAAAAAGTGAAGTCGTATAGGGTTCAGGGTGTACTAGCTAGATGGATAAAGAACTGGCTGGGCAACAGGAGACTGAGAGTAGTGGTGGAAGGGAGTGTCTCAAAATGGAGAAGGGTGACTAGTGGTGTTCCACAGGGATCCACATAAATGACCTGGAGGAAGGTATAGGTGGTCTGATTAGCAAGTTTGCAGATGATACTAAGATTGGTGGAGTTGCAGATAGCGAGGAGGACTGTCAGAGAATACAACAAAATATAGATAGATTGGAGAGTTGGGCAGAGAAATGGCAGATGGAGTTCAATCCAGGCAAATGCGAGGTGATGCATTTTGGAAGATCAAATTCAAGAGCGGACTATATGGTCAATGGAAGGGTCTTGGGGAAAATTGATGTGCAGAGAGATCTGGGAGTTCAGGTCCATTGTACCCTGAAGGTGGCAACGCAGGTTGATAGAGTGGTCAAGAAGGCATACAGCATGCTTGCCTTCATCGGACGGGGTATTGAGTACAAGAGTTGGCAGGTCATGTTACAGTTGTATAGAACTTTGGTTCGGCCACATTTGGAATACTGCGTGCAGTTCTGGTCGCCACATTACCAGAAGGATGTGGATGCCTTGGAGAGGGTGCAGAGGAGGTTCACCAGGATGTTGCCTGGTATGGAGGGTGCTAGCTATGAAGAAAGGTTGAGTAGATTAGGATTGTTTTCGTTGGAAAGACGGAGGAGGAGGGGGGACCTGATTGAGGTCTACAAAATTATGAGAGGTATGGACAGGGTGGATAGCAACAAGCTTTTCCCAAGAGTGGGGGTGTCAGTTACAAGGGGTCACGATTTCAAGGTGAGAGGGGGAAAGTTTAAGGGAGATGTGCGTGGAAAGTTTTTTACGCAGAGGGTGGTGGGTGCCTGGAACGCTTTACCAGCGGAGGTGGTAGAGGCGGGCACGATAGCATCATTTAAGAAGCATCTAGACAGGTATATGAATGGGCGGGAAGTAGACCTTGGAAAATAGGAGACAGGTTTAGATAAAGGATCTGGATCGGCGCAGGCTGGGAGGGCCGAAGGGCCTGTTCCTGTGCTGTAATTTTCTTTGTTCTTTGTTTTGTTCTAATTGTAGTTTTCGAGGAGGCTGCCAAAATCGTGGATAGGAGACTATATGCTTGTGCTTGTAAAAGGCAGTTGAGGTTGTCCAAAATAAGTTGTTAGAGTAAAGGCGCACACAATTTGGGAAACCTTTTGTTGTGGGTTGCTAATTGTTTGACAGGTGGAGGCAGAAGGGAGGGATGTTTCCGAGGGTGGAATATTCCGGCCCCCTCCCGTCAACAGGATCTTCCGGTCCCGCCACATAAACGTCCGCCCTCTGGGTCTGTTCTCTGCTGGTATCTCTCCGATGAAGGCAATTTTTGCGAACTCTTTTTTTTTTGTCTTTCATTAAAACCTCATCTCCAACCATAAGACCATAAAACATCGGAGCAGAATTAGGCCACTCAGCCCATTGAGTCTGTTGCGCCATTCGATCATGGCTGATATTTTTCTCACCCCCCTCCCCCCCCCCGTAACCCGTGATCCCCTTATCAAGAACCTATCTATCTCTGTCTTAAAAGCCACTCAGTGATTTGGCCTCCACAGTCTTTTGTGGCAAGGAGTTCCACAGATTCAGCACCCTCCAGCTGAAGAAATTCCTCCTCATCTCTGTTTTAAAGGATCGTCCCTTTAGTCTGAGATGGTGTCCTCTGGTTCTAGTTTTTCCTACAAGTGGAAACATCCTCTTCAAGTCCACTCTATCCAGGCCTCGGAGTATCCTGTAAGTTGCAGTAAGATCCCCCCTCATCCTAAATTCCAACGAGTACAGACCCAGAGTCCTCAACCCTTCCTCATACGACAAGCTCTTCATTCCAGGAATCATTCGTGTGAACCTCCTCTGGACCCTTTCCAAGGTCAGCACATCCTTCCTCAGATATGGGGCCCAAAACCGCTCACAATATTCCAAATGGGGTCTGACCAGAGCCTTATACAGTCCCAGCAGTACATCCCTGGTCTTATTCTAGCTCTCTCGACCTGAATACTAACGTTGCATTTGCCTTCCTAACTGCCGACTGAACCTTCATGTTAACCTCAAGTGAATCTTCAACAAGGACTCCCAAGTCCCTTAGTTCTTCTGATTTCCTAAGCCTTTCCCCATTTAGAAAATAGTCTGTGCCTCCATTCCTCCTTCTAAAGTACATAACCTCTCACTTTTGCACATTGTATTCCATCTGCCACTTCTTTGCCCACTCTCCTAGCTTGTCCAAGTTCTTCTGCTTCCTCAATACTACCTGTTCCTCTACAGATCTTTGTATCATCTACAAGCTTAGCAACAGTGCCTTCAGTTCCTTCTTCCAGATCATTAATGTATATTGTGAAAAGTTGTGGTCCCAGCACTGACCCCTGAGTCACATCACTAGTTACCGGCTGATCCATCCTCCTTCCCTGCAACTCCACTATTATCCAGCTAGGTGAGACTGTTGCTTACCTAATGTATCATTCTTATTTACCTTATCGTTGTTGGTGAATCTCCTTGCAATGGTTTTTCATCCTGCTCCTGCTCTGTTAAATCTGGACCTATCCTTGCCCCTTCTATTTCTCATCTGTATGCTTGTCCCTGGGTAACATATCTGAAAGCATTTAGTTATCACGTGGTCAGTTTCAGTATTAAAGACAAACTCTGGTTAGCACTTATCTGTGAGGCAGATGTGAATCTCTGAAAAATTATGGTGGTGAATCAATGTTAGTGTTTTAATTGTACTGGCCAAAGGACATGCAACAGGAAAGCTTTGAGAGATCAGAGACACCTTTCGTCTTCCTTCTGCATCAAACTTTTTCCCACTTGCCCCAACCCCACCCCACAAAGTAAGCACAGAAAATACAATTCATGTCATGATTAACTTAATAAAACAGTAGAATACCCACATGGCTAAGAATGGAATTGAAAGAAATGAAGGTAAGACTAGATCAATTAATCAAATACCATACTGGAGGGTCCTCTGGTGTTGATGGAACTGAATGAATCACCGATGGAATGCAGATTGACAGATTTATACAGAACGTTAGCTGTTTCTTTATTTGTGAGGTGGGTTGTTGAGAAAAATGCTGCATTATCATTTTAGAGCTTTGACTGCTTTGTGGGTAATGTACGCTTCTTGAGACTGAGGATTCCTGATGAAGCTAATTCTCTGTTTTTAAAAAATAAATTTAGAGTACCCAATTCTTTTTTTCTAATTAAGGGGAAATTTAGCTTGGCCAATCCACCTACCCTGCACATCTTTTTGGATTGTTGGGGTGAGACCCATGTAGACATGGGGAGAATGTGCAAACTCCACACAGACAGTGACCTGGGGCTGGTATCGAACCCAGGTGCTCAGTGCTGTGAGGCAGCAGTGCTAACCACTGTGCCACCGTGCCGCCCTCTCTATGGTTCTTGAAGGTAATGGTCTTCATAGACTTTATTGATTTATCTCATCCAAAGCTTTTACATTGTTTTGAAACACAGGAACATACGCAGTACCGCCAAAGATTGACATGAATTTCCAGCATGAACTGCAGAACATACGTCGCCGTTTAGATCAGAATGAGAATAAAATGATGGAAAAAATACATCTCCTCATTGATTCTAATGCGCAACTGGACTTTGCGCACAGGATGTCTGAGTTGGAGGTTAGTAGGAAGTGACAGCAATCTGAAATTTTAATGTTGAAATTTTATAGCAGTTATTTGTAATGCTTGTTTGCATTTATTGGTGATGAACTTTATAAATATATACCAATTGTGTTATGAAACCTGGTTAATATGTGTGCAAAAATAGCTCCAAGTTGATCACTACTCAGCTAACTAAATAATAGGTTATTTGGAGAGGTGACATGAGTCCCAGAGCTGTAAGAAATGTTTTAACCTTTGGCCTAACAATGACAGAATAGGCAGCGTTTGACAAGGGCCCCCAAACGTTTCTTATTTAATGCTTTTATCTTATTTGTATTTGTTTTTTAAAGCATTTGCTTTTATCTTATTTACTGTTTCTGGTTTTAATAACTTGGCTAAGTTCACCAAATAGCTTTATTACCCCTAAGAGTATTTAAAATAAGAGGGAAAAGATGAAATGAGAGAAACCCCCCCCCCCCCCCGCATTGGCCAGCAGTGGGATCTACCCCCCCCCCCGCCGCATTGGCCAGCAGTGGGATCTCTCCCCCCCCCCCCCCCCCCCCCCCCCCGGCCGCATTGGCCAGCAGTGGGATCTACCAGTCCTACCAATGTCTCTAGGATTTTGCGTGGCCTGAACCTGGGAGCCAGCTGCCAGGGGGCCGCTATCGGCAGTACACTAAGATCCCACCAGTGGGAAGGGCCAGAAAATTATGCCCAAAGAAATGATGGAAGACAGAAAATCAGAAATAGAACGCTCTTCACTGAATCGGAGATATTTATAATGTTGCGTCACAGCAACCTTTGTACTAGAAGTGACTGCACTTGACCATAGACAGACTGACGAGAATGCATTGGAATTGGATTCTTCAATTATTAGCATGTCTAACAAGTTTTAAAAAAAATCTTACATTTTGTTGGAACTTGTTAATTTTAAATAGGTTGAACATTATCAATAATTAGCAATATTCAGAAACCCCAGGCTAGGTATTCTGCTTTCAAATTAGTGATTAAAAAATCCAGGTTGTGCAATTTCTGGTATAAATGGTGCCAAAGGGGCAGCATGGTGGCCTAGTGGTTAGCACAACTGCCTCACGGCGCTGAGGTCCCAGGTTCGATCCCGGCTCTGGGTCACTGTCCGTGTGGAGTTTGCACATTCTCCCCGTGTCTGCGTGGGTTTCGCCTCCACAACCCAAAAATGTGCAGAATAGGTGGATTGGCCACGCTAAATTGCCCACTTAATTGGAAAAATAATTGGGTACTCTAAATTAAAAAAAAAATAAAAATAAATGGTGCCAAAGTAGAATTTCACCGTGAAATAGGAAAGCACTCCATTAAACAATGTTTTTATCAAGATGGGTACAATTCAGTCAAATAAACTCATTGCGGGCATCATGGTGGTGCAGTGGTTAGCACTGCTGCCCCATGGCGACGAGGGCCCAGGTTTGATCCCGACTCTGGGTCACCGTCCGTGTGGAGTTTGCACATTCTCCCCAGCTTTTCCCACTGTATTTTCCAACTCTTAAGGGGCGGATTCCACTATGTCATGCTGGCGGAGCGGACTTGCCAGAAGTTTAAATTTCTGAACGATAAAGGGGGCCCTGATTTTAATAAACACCCCCCCCGCCTCCCAACCTGGCAATGCCAGGGTACTGCCCGGACATGACCGTATCCCCCTTGGGGGCTGTACTTAGCTGTGCACCACCACCCTGTTCTGTTTATCAGTTCCTTGTTTTACAAAACCCATGTAAACCATGCTGGCGTGACAGGAATTTCCTATGTAGGAGGGGAGATACAGCAGTAAGCCCCGTTAAGTACATGGTAATGTATTCTGATGGGGCTCCCGTCATTACATAAACTCCCATTACTGGCAGGGGCGGCTGGGTGGGGACAATCGATTTGAGAAAATCTCACCGGCATGAAGTCCACTTTGGGACTCCCCCCTCGATTCTCTGCATCTACCGCCATTGCCACCAGTGGCCCGTCAGCCCGTTGCACAGCGCTGCTCAAAAACAACTCGCTACGTATTCTGCGTCCCTTCATCACATATTAATGTTCGGCATTAGTGCATGAAAATTAAGTAACGGACTCTTTGCTGGTTGGTTAATCTTTGTGTGCTATCTCTTAGAAATAGTGAATCTACTAGGCATCTAGATTACATTTGAAATCTGTCCTGGATTTTTAAAACCCAATTTTGGGTTTAACATCAAGTTTTATTACAAGAAATGTTGAATACTGCCAATTTGTTTCTGTGTTTGTTTATCTTTTTTCTTGATTTCACTTCTTGATTTTTTTTTTACAGGTTGCCCACTATGAGTTGAATACAATTGATGATGACTTTGTCAACCTACAGAACAGGTTGTATCAGTTGCCCAATATGTCAAGTGAATTAAGAGCATTCTTTGAAGCAGAATTTGGAGGGATAGCCCAGAGACTGAAGAACGGCAGTGATTTTTCTTCTGCTTATTTAGAAAGGTGCGAGGCAGAGAAAATGAAAGCTATGATTTATAAATTTAAGTAATCTGAATGAAACTGCAATGGATCACATGCATGTACAAATGTACTTTAGAATAGTATAAATATGAAAAATGCAAAGGGTGATGTTGGGTAGGGGAATGCAACATTGAGGGTGGTTTTGTCTGCCATATAATCCTGCCACATGGAAAAAAAACCTTGCAGTCACAGTACCATGATGTATCGCTGGCCGGACGGCCTCTAATTTGCCCATTGCGCAATGAAATCGGACATTCGATGATCCGGGTGCCATTTCTAAAGTTCACCCTAGTACACGACTAGCAAGCCAGGAAACACATTTCACCCAGGTGCATCCCCCTGGTACTACCCTGGAATGACCCTCTTGAACTAAACTCAACTCGAGCTTTTTTGGGAGTACTGCTTGCCAGATGCATGCCTTTTGAGACCAGTCATGTATCACGGTACCGTGGATGGATTTTTTTGATGTGGGGGGAGTGATTCCACCATGTGGGCCTGATAATTATATGTAAATTTATTATTTCATTATAATGTGGTTCCCGATGTTCAACATTGAGAAACGTGGTCTGTCACTGACGGCAGAGGGAACAATCGCTTCCTGCTTTGATGCTGTGAAAAGCAACTTTGGCCTTCTTGTGATATTTTCTGCTCCCATTTCCAAACTCGCCCAATGCAAATTGGAGCAGAAAACCTTGGCCATTGTCTACTTCTACACGGACACGGACCCTATATGTCTGCTGTTGAAACCCTCAGCCATGCTTGTGTTATGTCCAGACTCGCAAGATCCCAGTTCTTCCCTGACTAACCGTTCACATTGCATTCTCCACTCATCCAAAACCCTGCATGCCCAAACCCCAATCACTCATTACCCCTGTACTTACTGACTGACCATTGGCTCCTTGTTCAGCAATTCCATAATTTTAAATGATAATTAATTATTCATTTAAAAAATTCTATCCATGCTTTCAAACTTCGTCATAGTGTTTCCACTCTCTATGGGCGCAATTCTCCGCTCCCCACGCCGGGTGGGAGAATCGCGGGAGGGCCGGGTGACTAATTTCACGCCCCCCCCCCCGGCGATTCTCCCACCCCCCGCTCGGAAGAATCGCCGCTCACCGTTTTTCACGCCGACTGCCGATTCTCCGACCTGGATGGGCCGAGCGGCCTGCCGTTCGCGACCGTTTCACGATGGCGGCAACCACACCTGGTCGCTGCCGTCGTGGACATGGGCGCCAAAGACCCGTTTGAAGCTTGTGGGGGGCGGAGAGGGGAGTGAGCACCATGGCCGTGCTCGGGAGGGGGCTGGCCACCGATCGTCTGGCCGGCGTCTCAAAGCGACGCACTCTTTCCCCTCCGCCGCCCCGCAAGATCAAGCCGCCACGTCTTGCGGGGCAGTGGAGTGGAAGACGGCCACCGCGCATGCGCGGTTTTGAGGCGTCAGCCGTCGTGATGTCAGCCGCGCAGGCGCGGGTTGGAGCTGGCCAACCTGCGCATGCGCGGGTGACGTCACATAGGCGCCGCCGTCGCGTCATTCTCGGTGCGCCGACTTGACGCACAAGCGTCAAGGCCCTGCGGCCGAGAATAACGGAGCGCCGCTCCTAGCCCCCCCGGGTGGGGGTGAATATGGTGAGAGGAGCGGCCTCCGAAGCCGTCGTGAAACTCGGCCGACTTCACGACGGCCTTCACGATTTTTCCCGGGAGCGGAGAATTCCGCCTTATATCTCTCTAACTTCCCTCAACCCTCTGATATCTGCTCTCATCTGTTCTTTCTCCCACTACTTCATGGGTGGCTCTGCCTTCATTTGCTTCTAGAGTTCTTCTAGAAAGTATCTAGAATTCCCTCCAAACCCCCGGCCACTCACTCATTACTTCAGTCCTTTACTACCTGCCTCGTAGACCAAGCTTTTGGCCACCTGCTATTGCATTATGGTGTTGTCAAATTTTGTTTGTTAGTAGTTCTTCAGATAAAACATATTCCATTAGCACAGAAGACTGGTAAGGATGCATCCTAAGAAATCAGGGAACTGTACATATACAGACTGCATGATCCCAATTCAGATCATAGTTATGCCAATGTTATAATTGTGGTTTGAATTTGGCCCAGGTGTTTTCTAGAGGCTGATATCATCAAGCATAAGCTTTAATGGAGGCACATGAAGATTTTACATTTCAATTCTGTTAGTCCATTTAGTCATCCTATTGTGAAATATGTTTTAAAAATCTAGTTCAAACTCTTATTTTTGGACATTAGAAATTACAGTTTGCAGGGGAAAAGCAGCTGATTTTTTTTTTAAGAAAGCATTTTGAATAATCATGGAAAGCTGGTAGCCAGACTACACAATGACAAGCCTTCCCTGTTTTATTTTTTCATGGCATGCCAGAGTTTATTGCTCACACCTAATTGTCATTGAGAAGGTGGTGCTGAGTGACCTTCTTGAACTGCTGCAGTTCGTACAATGTTGATACAATCTTAGTGGTGGGAAGTTGTGTGTGGAGGCTGAGGAGATAAGCCAGATACTAAATGAATACTTTTCGTCAGTATTCACTCAGGAAAAAGATAATGTTGTGGAGGAGAATGCTGAGACCCAGGCTATTAGAATAGATGGCATTGAGGTGCGTAGGGAAGAAGTGTTGGCAATTCTGGACAAGGTGAAAATAGATAAGTCCCCGGGGCCTGATGGGATTTATCCTAAGATTCTCTGGGAAGCCAGGGAAGAGATTGCTGAGCCTTTGGCTTTGATTTTTATGTCATCATTGGCTACAGGAATAGTGCCAGAGGACTGGAGGATAGCAAATGTGGTCCCTTTGTTCAAGAAGGGGAGTAGAGATAACCCCGGTAACTATAGGCCAGTGAGCCTCACGTCTGTTGTGGGTAAAGTCTTGGATAGGATTATAAGAGATACGATTTATAATCATCTAGATAGGAATAATATGATTAGGGATAGTCAGCATGGTTTTGTGAAGGGTAGGTCATGCCTCACAAACCTTATCAAGTTCTTTGAGAAGGTGACTGAACAGTAGACGAGGGTAGAGCAGTTGATGGGGTGTATATGGATTTCAGTAAAGCGTTTGATAAGGTTCCCCACGGTCGGCTATTGCAGAAAATACGGAGGCTGGGGATTGAGGGTGATTTAGAGATGTGGATCAGAAATTGGCTAGTTGAAAGAAGACAGAGGGTGGTGGTTGATGGCAAATGTTCAGAATGGAGTTCAGTTACGAGTGGCGTACCACAAGGATCTGTTCTGGGGCCGTTGCTGTTTGTCATTTTTAGAAATGACCTAGAGGAGGGCACAGAAGGTTGGATGAGTAAATTTGCAGACGACACTAAAGTCGGTGGAGTTGTAGACAGTGTGGAAGGATGTTGCAGGTTACAGAGGGACATAGATAAGCTGCAGAGCTGGGCTGAGAGGTGGCAAATGAAGTTTATTGTAGAGAAGTGTGAGGCGATTCACTTTGGAAAGAATAACAGGAATGCGGAATATTTGGCTAATGGTAAAATTCTTGGTAGTGTGGATGAGCAGAGGGATCTCGGTGTCCATGTACATAGATCCCTGAAAGTTGCCACCCAGGTTGATAGGGTTGTGAAGAAGGCCTATGGTGTGTTGGCCTTTATTGGTAAAGGGATTGAGTTCCAGAGCCATGAGGTCATGTTGCAGCTATACAAAACTCTAGTACGGCCGCATTTGGAGTATTGCGTACAGTTCTGGTCGCCTCATTATAGGAAGGACGTGGAAACTTTGGAACGGGTGCAGAGGATATTTACCAGGATGTTGCCTGGTATGGAGGGAAAATCTTATGAGGAAAGGCTGATGGACTTGAGTTTGTTTTTGTTAGAGAGAAGAAGGTTAAGAGGTGACTTAATAGAGGCATACAAAATGATCAGAGGGTTAGATAGGGTGGACAGTGAGAGCCTTCTCCTGCGGATGGAGGTGGCTAGCACGAGGGGACATAGCCTTAAATTGAGGGGTAATAAATATAGGACAGAGGTAGGTTTTTAACGTAAAGAGTGGTGAGGCCGTGGAATGCCGTACCTGCAACAGTAGTGCACTCGCCAACATTGAGGGCATTTAAAAGTTTATTGGATAAGCATATGGATGATAATGGCATAGTGTAGGTTAGATGGCCTTTAGTTTTTGACTTCCCATGTCGGTGCAACATCGTGGGCCGAAGGGCCTGTACTGCGCTGTATCGTTCTATGTTCTATGTTCTCGTGCCATTTGGAAAGAGTTCCAGGATTTTGACCCAGTAACAGTAAAGGAACAGTGATACAAGTCCGCATGCTTGGAGAGGTGGTGTTCCCATGCATTTGCTGCCTTTGTCCTTCCAGGTGGTGGTGTTCACCGATTTGTAAGGTGCTGTTGAAGGAGCTTTGATGAGTTAATGCAGTGCATCTTGTATATTAAGTCGTCTCACAACACCAGGTTAAAGTCCAGCAGGTTTATTTGAAATCGCAAGCTTTTGGAGCACTGCTCCTTCATGGATGAAGTGGAGGCAGGTTCACAAACACAGCATACATAGGCAGAGACACAATTGCAAAGACAATTACAGGTTGGAATGTGAAGAATGTTTGGAATTCGAGTCTTTACAGGTAAACAAGTCTTTACAGGTACAAACAGTGAGAGTGGAGTGAGCGATAATTACAGGTAATCGAGGTGAGAATTGTCTCAAGCTGGGACAGTTAGCAGGATTCTGCAAACCCGGGCAGTATGGTGGGGGTTACATGTAAAGTGACATGAACCCGAGATCCCAGTTGAGGCCGTCGTCGTGCGTGCGGATCTTGGCTACCAGTTTCTGCTTGGCGGTTCTGCATTGTGTGTCTTGAAGGCATCCTTGGAGAATGTTTACCCGAAGATCAGAGGCTGAATGTCCTGACTGCTGAAGAGTTCCCCGACTGTAAGAGAGCACTCCTGCCTGGTGATTGTTGCGCAATGTCCGTTCATCCATTGTCGTAGTGTCTGCATGGTCTTGCTGATGTAACGCACCTCGGGACATCTTGTATATGGCACACGCTGTTGCCACTGCGTCATTGATGGAGGGCGTGAATATTTTGGGGGGGGTGCTGATAAACCATGCAGCTTTGTTTTGGATTGTTTTGAGCTTGAGTGTTGTTGGAGTAGTACCGGCCAAGTGGAGAGTATTCCATCACACTCCTGATTTGTGCTTTTTGGACAGGCTCTCTAGAGTCAGGAAGTGAGTTGCCTAGCTCAGAATTCTTAGCTTCTGACCTGCTCCTGTTGTCACAGTATCCAAATGGCTGGTCTAGTTAAGTTTCTAGTCAGTGGCAATCCCCAGGATGTTGATAGTAGGGGATTTAGTGATGGTGATACCATTGAATAACATGGGGTGATGGTTAGATTCTCACTTGTTGGAGATGGTCGTTGCCTGCCGCTTGTGTGGCATGAATGTCATTTGCCACTTATCAGCCCAAGCCTGAATGTTGTCCAGGCCTTGCTGCATGTGGACCACAGACTGCTTCATTATCTGCGGAGTTGCAAATTAAGCTAAATGTTACACAATCATCCTACATCTGTCCTTATGGGCTGGAGATCATTGAAGCAGCTGAAGATGAGGGTGGCACAGTGGTTAACACTGCTAGCTCACAGCGCCAGGACTGGGGTCGATTCGACCATAGGTGACTGACTGACTATGTGGAGTTTGCAAATTCTCACCGAGTCTGTGTGGGTTTCCTTCGGGTGCTCTGGTTTCTTCCTACAGTCCAAAGATGTGCAGGTTAGGTGGATTGGCCATGTTAAATTGCTCCTTCGTGTCCAAAGGCATGAGGATAGGGCAGGGGAGTGGGCCTAGGTCGGGTGCCCTTTTATAGGGTCGGTGTAGACTCAATGGGCTGAATGGCCTCCTTCTGTACTGTTGGGATTCAATGTATGACTCCAACCAAACTTTTCCGTCATTCCCATTGACTTCAATTGTGCCAGGATTTTTTGGGTCACTCACAGCTCTGGAATTCAGTTCTTTTGTCCATGTTTCGACCAAAGCTGTAATGAGGTCAGGGGCACCATGCCCCTGGTAGAAGCAAACTGAGCCTCAGTGAACCAGTGAACCAAGTTGTAGAGTAAGTGCTGCTTGGTAGTACTGACAGCGACCCTTTCCATGACTTTGTTAATAATTGAGAGTAGACTGATGGGGCAGTATTTGACCGGGTTGAATTAGTCCTGCCTTTTGTAAACTGGACATACCTGGGCAATTTTCCACATAGATGCCAGTTCAGCGACAACTCTAGTGGATGCTGGTGTGGTAGCTATACTGGAATAGCTTGGATAGTTCTGGAGCACAAGTCTCTGTTACTGCTAGAACGTTGTTGTGGGCCCATACCCATTGCACTACTTGGGAAAAACCCATAATAATAATAAACTTTAAGGTGTCACAAGTAGGCTTACATTAACACGGCAATGAAGTTACTGGGAAAATCCCCCAGTCAACGCACTCCGTTGCTTGTTCGGGTACGCTGAGGGAGAATTCAGAATGTCCAATTCACCTAACAGCACATCTTTTGGGACTTGGAGGAGCACCCAGGCGTGCAGACTCCACACAGATAGTTACCCAAGTGGGAATCAAACCTGGGATCCTGCCGCTGTGAAGCATCAATCACTGTGCTACCATCCGAACATAGACATAAGAATTATTGGTGAATAAGGCTTCCCCATTGCAATTGAATCAAAAATGTATCCTTCTGCTTTATTATAGCTTTGTAGAATCCCCTCTTCTCAGCTTTAAGAACCATGCTGGAGTGTTATTTGTGAGCCCATGTTAATTGTTTATTTCTGTTTTTGCACGAAAGCACTAATTGCATTAATTTGGTTTTAGAATGAAAGCACTGAAGTTGCTCTTTCAAAATATTCTGGAGGCGGAGGATGTGATAAAAGTTTATGAAGCTCGACTAACTGAAGAGGAAACAGTCCCAATGAGTTTGGATAAAATAGAATTACACAGATTCAATCTCAAGGTAAACAGAATTGTTTTTAATTTGTTCAGGAGGTGAGGGCGTCGCTGGCTGGGCCGGCATTCATTGGACTGAGTGGTTTACTGGATAATTTCAGTGGGCATTTAAGAGTTAGCCACATTGCTGTGGGTCTAGAATAACATGTAGTCCAGGTAAGGATGGCAGATTTCCTTCCCTAAAGGACACTAGGGAACCAGGTGGCTTTTTACGACAATCAACAATGATTTCATGGTCATCATTAGACTTTTATTGACTTCAGATTTCACCATCTGCCGTGGTGGAATTTGAACCCGGGTCCCCAGAGTATTATTCTGGTTCTCTGGATTACCAGTGACGACACCACTGCTCCTCTGCCTCCCCATACCACTGTGCCACAGCCTCCCTGTATCCTAACTATATCAGAGCCACTTGTGTTAACTTTCAGTTCTCATTAAACACATTGGGGGTAATTTTCACCTTTTTTGCGGGTAGATAGTTAAATTGTTGTGGTAGATTGCCCGTCCATTGTAGAACTTGTCCTATTTGGTCCCATTGGTTTCCACAAAGTCCATGTGATCTGCTCAAAGTATCACTGGGGTACATCTCAATATTTCTATTTTTACCCCTGCAGTACAAAGGGATCAGTTTTAGGGTGAAAACAGTGAGTGTTAGGTTATTCAGCGATGGAGGGAATCACACCCAAGACTGGATCTGTACTCCCACAACATGCATACACTTTCCAATAGCAGTCAGTGAATCAGCAAATCTTCCCCTGAAAAACTGCCTCTGCTTAAGCCCACTTTGATCTGCCTCTGCTAAGCCCACTTTGAGATACCAGATAACTTAGTTACCTAACTGAGGAGTCTAGAAAATGGGACAAGATTCTGCAAACGTCACTGGGTGGTTTTGTCTTCCACCCTGCCCATCTCCCGCCAGTTTTACGCTGGCACACCTGGCCAGTATTAATGTTCGAGCTAAAAGCCAAACCATGCAAATTGGAAGTCTGAAAAGTAATTTGATGGGACAGTGTCAGGGTGCTGGAGGGAGGGCTATTGAGGAGCTCCACTGGGGGGGGGGAGGATTCCTCATATTGGTTTTGTGGGCGGGAAGGGTGGTATCGTGTGCATTGTTGGGGGGGGGGGGGGGGGGGGGGGGGGGGGATTTCCGGTGTCGCATATCGCCAATCAGAGCTCCCATTAAAACGCTGCCCTGATCTTGGATTCCCGGCTGTGCAGGGAATTGAAAATTCCGCCCGTTATCTTTTTTTTAAATAATTAGCCTTGTGCACTAATGTTTTACACTGTTTTTCTCTTAGAAAATGAAGAGTGAACTGGATCAGAAGAAAGACTTAATTATGACGATGCAGCAAAATATGCAGAAGTCCCACCGAATCAATGATGACATAATGCCATCTTTCTACAAATGTGATATTGACCTCACGAAATACAATGAAAAGGTCACACAGCTGTCTGACCGATGGCAGAGAATTTACAAAGAAATTGATAGCAGGTTGGATATTGCCTATTTATAATTTTTTAAAATTAAGTTCAGTTCAGTCGGTAGCAATCTTGTCCTGAATGAAGAGATTATAGGTTCACATTTCATGTCAAGGATCCTGGAAGTTTGAGCTTGTCAATTCTACACTGAACTGGGTTTTAGTTGTAAATTGAAGGGAGGGTACACAAGAACAGGAAAGGTAACTAATAGTTTGAACACCACTAAACACATCCAGTTTATAGTACCTCTGATAAATGTACAAAATCCTGCTGAAGTATTGGTAGCTGTCATAGAACCATCAAATCTCTACAGTGCCAGGGGAGGGTTAGCCCTCCCGAATCTACAATTCTACCACTGGGCAGCAACAGCCGAGCGAGTAAGGGGATGGATCCAGGAGCCAGAAGCTGAGTGGGTGCGTGCGGAGGAGGCCTCCTGCATGGGAACCTCCCTCCGGGCCCTCGCCACGGCAGCACTCCCATCCCCACCCAAAAAACACTCCAGCAGCCCAGTGGTGACAGCCACCCTCCAATCCTGGAACCAACTGCGGCAGCAACTTGGCCTGACCAAAATGTCGAACAGGGCTCCCATCTGCAACAACCATAGGTTCAAACCAGCACTGACCGACGCCACCTTCAAAAGGTGGAGGCAGGACGGGGGGACACTGACAGTCAGGGACCTATACACGGACGACAGGATCGCAACACTGGACGAACTGACAGAGAAATTTCAGCTAGCTGGGGGGAACGAGCTACGGTACCTGCAGCTCAAAAACTTCCTACGAAAGGAGACAAGGACGTACCCACAACCGCCACGACAGACACTACTGGAAGACCTACTGGACGCAAGTATCCTAGAGAAAGGGAACTGTAGTGACATGTATGACCGACTGGTAGATAGGGACGACACCGTACTGGACGCAACAAGGAGGAAATGGGAGGACGACCTGGGGATGGAGATCGGGTGGGGACTCTGGAGCGAAGCACTGCATAGGGTCAACTCCACCTCCACGTGCGCAAGGCTCAGCCTGACGCAACTAAAAGTGGTACATAGAGCCCACTTAACAAGAACCCGTATGAGTAGGTTCTTCCCGGAGGTGGAAGACAGATGTGAACGGTGCCAAAGAGGCCCGGCCAACCACGCCCACATGTTCTGGTCTTGCCCCAGACTCGTGGAGTACTGGACAGCCTTCTTCGAGGTAATGTCCAAAGTGGTGGGAGTGAGGGTGGAGCCATGCCCGATAGTGGCGGTCTTCGGGGTTTCAGAACAGCCAGATCTATTCCTGGGGAGGAGGGCAGACGCCCTTGCCTTTGCCTCCCTGATCGCCCGCCGTAGAATCCTGTTTGGCTGGCGGTCAGCAGCACCGCCCAGAGCTGCGGACTGGCTGTCCGACCTCTCGGAATCTCTCCAAATGGAGAAAATCAAATTTGCCATCCGAGGGTCGGACGACGGCTTCCACAGAACGTGGGAGCCATTCATGCAACTGTTCCGGGACCTATTTGTGGCCAATGTACAAGAGGAAGAATAGTCGGGGGAAGGTAGCGGGAGGGGGGGGGGGCTACAGGTTCGTTACGGGGGTTCGATGGCTAGCTAAGGCCCAAAACCAAACTAAATAAACATGTTGAGGGGGGGGGGGGGGCGCAGTTACTACTACGAAGATGCTTACCTGTAAATATGTATGTTAATTTTTGCGTGTTTGTTTTTTTTTCTTTCTCCTAACAATTTGTAATTTGTTCAATATAAAATATGAAAACTGAATAAAAACATTTATAAAAAAAAAAAAAATCTCTACAGTGCAGAAAGAGGCCATTCAGTCCAGTGAGTCTGTACTGACCCTCCAAAAGAGTACCCTACCTAGACCCACCCATTAACACCAAGGGGCAATGTTAGCATGGTCAGTCCACCTAACCTGCATATCTATGGGCTGTAGAAGGAAACCAGGGCACCCAGAGGAAACCAACGCAGGCACTGGGAGAACATGCAAACTCCACACAGTCACCCAAGGCCGGAATCGAACCCAGGTCCCTGGCGCAGTGATGCCATCTACGCACTGACTTTGTGGCTGGGTAATTCAGGATTTGAATTTTGAATGGTCGGATTGCTATAAGGAGATAATATTTGTAAAGAAACGGTAATTGAAGGAGTGCGCCTAATTCCAGCATACTGGACTTGGTAAGATTGGTTGTGCATTTCAATTTACATTCCTTTGGGGGTGGTTCAAAAGGCATCTTCAGCAAGAAGCCTGCCTGAAGGAAAGGCTCCATCTTGAATAAAATGCCTTCTGGAGCCAGAGTGTTGTGGCCTTAGACTAATAGTTTGGGGTGACACGGTGGCACAATGGTTATCGCTGCTGCATCACAGCACCGGGGACCCCGGTTCGATTCCGACCTCTGGTGACTGTCGATGGAGTCTGCCCATTCTCTCCGTGTCTGCGTGCGTTTCCTCCGGGTGCTCCGGTTTTCTCCCACAGTCCAAAGATGTGCAGGTTAGGTGGATTGGCCATGCTAAGTTGCTCCTAAGTGTGCAAAGCTTGGGTGGGGTTACAGAGATAGGGCGGGATTGGGTCTGTGCAGGGTGGCCTTTCAAATCGCCGCAGCAGACTTGACGGGCCGAATGGCCTCCCTCTGCACTGTGGGGATTCTATGATTCTATGTCAATACCCAGTTTTCTGGTGAAATGGCCTCATTTGTCTCCATTACTGACGAGAGGCTGAGGTCACTCCAGACTGTCCCCAGTAGAGAATGTGGAGTTAAAATCTAGTAGTGGGGAAACATGGCAGCTAAGGAAGGTAGAAGTGTCTTAATAAGGGGCTTTTCACATTAACTTCATTGCAGTGTTAATGTAAGCCTACTTGTGACAATAATAAAGATTCTTGTTATAGTGAAATGAAAGATATTAAATCTTATGGAGAAGGATTTGGATACTCCCACAGATAGACATCAAAGCACTTCACAAAAATTGTCCTGAGTGTATCATAATCTCTGCCCCATTTTCATAGAATCCCTACAGTGCAGAATCAGGCCATTCAGCTCATCGGGTTTACACCGAACCTTCGAAAAAGCCCTCTACCCACGCCCATCCCCTCTATCTTCGTAACTCCATAACCTGATCTGCACATCCCTGGACACTAAAGGGCAATTTATCATGGCCAGTCCACCCAACATGCACATCTTTGGATTGTGGGAAGAAACCCACAAAGACATTGGGAGAAGGTGCAAACTCCACACAGGCAGTAACCCAAGGCTGGAATTGAATCTGAGTCCCTGGTGCTATGAGGCAGCAGTGCTAACCACTATGCAATCATGCCGCCCTTTAAATTAAGTCACCCATTTTATATCATCTCTGCCCCATTTTTATAGAATCCCTACAGAAGACGGCCATTCAGTGAATTCTTATATTGATGTGAAAGTATATTGATGTTTGGTAGGTGAAGATGTTGAGGGATGTCCAGATCTGTAATCAAGTGGGGGGGGGGGGGGGGGGGAAACCCAAGTACCTGTGTCCCAAACAATTTCAGGAAAAGGGTCCAAATTTTTGTGGGCTCCAAAGTAAAGGGTGTTGAAGTGGACCAATTCTGAACCCAGTTTAATGCCACCCATACTGACAAAATCAGGTCATAGCAGATTCTTAATGTTTACTGATGTTTGTAGGACTCTTTTAGGATTAGCATCAGTCAGCACTAGCTGCCCAATAGCAGTTCATTTACATTTGGGGAAGATTGTGGTTTCAACGTAAATACTGGACCAAGCAGTGTATATTGTAATGTTCACGTTTAAAAAAAAATTCATTTATAGATGTGGTTTGCGCTGGCTCATCCAGCAATTTTTCCCGATCCCTAATTGCCCTTGAGAAGGAGGCGGTGAGCTGCCTTCCTGAACTACTTCAGTCCTTGTGACGTAGGTACACGCACCGTACAGTTCTAAGATTTTAACTCGGCTACAGTGAAGGAACGGTGATATATGCCCAAGCCAGGAAATTGAGTGGCTTGGAGGGGAACCTCAAGATGGTGGTGTTCTCGGAGTCTGTTGAGTGGTCCTTCCAGTTGGTAATGGCCATGAATTTGGGAGGTGTTGGCTGAAGAGCCTTGGTGAGTCTGTGCAGTGCGTTTTAACGATACACAGCAGCAACTGTGCGCCGATGGTAGAGGGAGTGAACGTTTGTGGATCGGGGCCACCAAGCGTATTGTTTTGTCCTGGATGGTGTTGAACCTCTTGAGTGTTGTTGCAGCTGCACTTATCTAGGCAGATAGGGAGTATTCCTTCACACTCCTGACTTGTACCTTGTAAATCATGGACAGCCTTTGGAGAGTGAGTTACTCATTGCAGGATTCCCAACCTCTGATCTATTACAGCCATGGTGGCCGGGAGTTTCTAGCACTAGCCCCCCATCCTCCCCTGCACCATGTTTTCCAGCAGTGGAGGACGCTCGCCATTGGCCGCTGGCAGAATCGTCTGGTCCCACTGAAGTCTATAGCGTTCTGCATGGTTCGCTCGACAGTCCCATCACCGGGGAACCCACCATGGGGGTCACCTTCAGCAGGACTGAAGGAGCATGCTGGTAGAAAGGGCTAGAAAATGCCGCATAATCATTTGGCAAGACCAGTTCAGTTTCTGGTCAATGGTGACCCCCTGGATGTTGATAGTGGGGGACTCGGTAATGGTAATGTCATTGAATGACATGGGGATGATGATTCTATGATTCTTTCTTGTTAGAGGTGGTTTTTTTCCTGTCACTTGCGTGGTGTGAAGATTATTTGCTACTTGTCAACCCAAGTCTGGATATTGTCCAGATCTTGCTGCCTTTGGACATGGTTTACTTCAGTATCTGAGGAGTTCCAAATGGTGCTGAGCATTGTGTGATAATTAGCAAACATCCCCAATTAGAACATAGAACAGTACAGCACAGAACAGGCCCTTCGGCCCTCAATGTTGTGCCGAGCCATGATCACCCTACTCAAACCCACGTATCCACCCTATACCCGTAACCCAACAACCCCCCCCTTAACCTTACTTTTATTAGGACACTACAGGCAATTTATCATGGCCAATCCACCTAACCCGCACATCTTTGGACTGTGGGAGGAAACCGGAGCACCCGGAGGAAACCCACGCACACAGGGGGAGGACGTGCAGACTCCACACAGACAGTGACCCAGCCGGGAATCGAACCTGGGACCCTGGAGCTGTGAAGCATTGATGCTAACCACTATGTTACCCTGCTGCCCACCTTAAGATGGAAGGAAGGTCATTGAATCAGTTGAAGGTGGTCGGGCTTCGGACACTACCCTGAGGAACTCCTGCAGTGATATTTTGGAACGGAGATGTTTGACCTCCTGCAACTGTTTTCTTTGTGGGTGTGACTCCAGCCAGCGGGGAGTTTTCCCCCTGATACCTATTCACTCCAGTTTTGCTGAGGCACCTTGATGCCACACTCTGCCAAATGCTCCTTGATGTCAAGGCTGCGACTCTCTCTTCACTCTAAGTTACTCACTCATAGCTTCTCTTATTCATGCTTCTCCGGCAGCTGTTCCTTGCTACAGCCCAAAACATTTCTGAAGTTGTGGCTAGAAACCTTGATATGACAGTAATTTTGCTGGCTAATAATTTACAAGAAAAAAAATAAAAGTTAAATCATAAAGACATTGCAATCAATTCATTATTACTCCCGTGGAATTAGTTATGTTTTTTTCCTTTATTCTGCAGATATTTAGACTTAGATAAGGAACATAGGCAATTGAAAGACTATGGAGAATTGTTCCAGAACCTGAGCAAGTGGATTGACGTGACAAAACAGAAACAGGATACATTGCAAGTTAATAGATTTGGGGATATAAATATCCTAGTGGATCAGCTAAATGAGCAGAAGGTTTGTATGAATTTACCTTTTTGAACTATACTGTCTTCTTGTAATTACTGGACAAAGTCATTGTTATACGTGTATTGATTTCAAACCGATTTAACTGGTTAAATCCAGTGAAAGTTTCATAAGAATGTAGGAACCAGGAGTGTCAGCAATTCAGCCCCTCGAGCCTGCGCTGTCATTTAATACAATCATGGCTGACCTCATCTCAGGCTCAACTCCACTTTCCTGCCCATTCCATAACCTTTCAACCCATTACTAATTAAAAATCTGCCTGCCTCCTCCAATTTACTCCAACATCCCGGTATCCACCGCACTCTGGGATAGGGAATTCAACGGATTCATGAGTAATTTCTCCTCGTCTCCGTTTTAAATCTGCTGCCCCTTATCTTAAACTATTCTAAATTGCCCCACAAGAGAAAATATTTGCTCTACGTCTACTTTATCAATACTTTTTATCTACTTGTGTACCTCAATTAGATCTCCTCTCATTCTTTTAAACTCGAGAGTATAGACCTAAACTGTTCAATTGCTCTTCATAAAACCAACCCCTCATCTCGGGAATCAATCTAGTGACCCTTCTCTGAACTACCACTAATGCAACTACATCCCTCCTCAAAATGTGGAGATGCTGGCGTTGGACTGGGGTGAGCACAGTAACCTGAGGAAGGAGCAGTGCTCCGAAAGCTAGTGTTTGAAACAAACCTGTTGGACTTTGACCTGGTGTTGTAAGACTTCTTACTGTGATCCCTCCTCAAGTAAAGGGACTAAAGCTGTACACAGTACTCCAGGTGTGATCTCACCATTGCTGTATACAATTGCAGCCACACTTCCCTACTTTTATACTCTATTCCATTAGCTATAAATGCCAAAATTCCATTTGCCTTCCTTATTACCTGCATACTAGTTTTCTGTGATTCTTGCACGAGGGCACCCAGATCCCTGTGCACTGAAACACTCTGGATGTTTCTCTCCATTTAGATAAGTTGCCTTTCTATTTTTCCGACTAAAGTGGATAACCTCACATTTATCCATGTTAAACTCCATCTGCCAAATTTTGGCCCACTCACCTATCCTATCCATATCCATTTGTAAATGTCCTATTTCCTCATTGCAACTTACCATCTGCAAATGTGCCTTTTGTACCTTCTATCCCGGCATCCAAGTTGTTAATATAGGTTGTAAATAGTTGGGGCTAGAGGACTGAATGCTGTGACATCCCACTTGCAACCAGAAAAAGACCCATTTATGCTGACTCTTGGCCTTCTTTCGGTTAGCCAGGCCTCTATCCAAGGTAATAAATTAGGTAAGATAAAGTCGGCATAGTCCCAGATGACCATGGGCTGTTTTCCCCTTCGATGGATTGTGTTTTGACATTCCAAATATCCTGTTGTTACTTCCTTAATAATGGATTTGAACAATTTCCCAACAACAGATGTTAAACTAACTGGTCCAATGTTTCCTAATTTCTGCCTCCCTCTCTTTTTGAATACGGACATTATATTAGCATTTTTCAAAATCACTGGAACCTTTCTTGCATCCAGGGAATTTTGGAATATTGCAACTAATCGATCCATTATCTCCACTGCCACTTTAAGACCCTAAGATGTAGGCCATCCGGCCCTGCGGACCCCTCTGCTCTCAATAGTTTCTTCAGCACTAATTGAGGAGGGGACGTGGACGGATGCCCTGGAGAGAGTGAATTCCTCCTCTTCCTGTGCGAGGCTTAGCCTCATACAGTTCAAGGTGCTGCTTAGGGCCCACATGACTGGGACGAGGATGAGTAGGTTTTTCGGGGGCGAGGACAGGTGTGCTAGGTGCTCGGGGAGCCCAGCGAACCACGCCCATATGTTTTGGGCGTGCCCAGCGCTGGGGGAGTTTTGGAAGGGGGTAGCAAGGACGGTGTCGAGGGTGGTGGGATCCAGGGTCAAGCCAGGCTGGGGACTCGCAATTTTTGTGGTTGCAGTGGAGCCGGGAGTGCAGGAGGCGAAAGAGGCCGGTGTTCTGGCCTTTGCGTCCCTAGTAGCCCGGCGGAGGATTCTTCTTCAGTGGAAGGATGCGAGGCCCCCAAGCGTGGAGGCCTGGATCAATAATATGGCGGGGTTCATCAAATTGGAAAAGGTGAGATTTGCCCTGAGGGGATCAGTACAAGGGTTTTTTAGGCGGTGGCAGCCTTTCCTGGACTTCCTGGCGGAACGGTAGGGAAATAGGCCGGCAGCAGCAGCAACCCGGGGGCGAGGGGGGGAGGGAGGGCGGGCGGGAGGGGGGGGGGTTTGGATCGGGGGGAGGGAGAACTGTATACATGAGTCTGTGGGATGTGGCGGGTGTTATCTCTTTCCCTTTTGGTGTTGGGTGTTCTTTGGTTTTTTTTCTTTTGTTTGTAGTTGCTTTTGAAGTTGGGTGGGAATTGTTCTTGGGGTGTTACCGCGGTTGTTTTGTTAATAGAGTTGAGTTGTTTATATTTTGTAAAAATTTCAATAAGAATTGTTTTTTTAAAAAAAATAGTTTCTTCAGCACTTTTTCCCCATTGATGATGATTGTTCTGTTCGGTCCTTTCTATTACCTCTCCATTACCTGTTACTTGAAAAGTGAGGCTTTATTAGGCTCTCTGCCATATCTGTGTTCCCCACTATGAACTCTCTGATCCCATCCTCCAAGGGACCGACATTCATTTTAGCTACTCTCTTCTGTTTTATATACTTGCTGTCCTTAGTTATATCTTGCACTAGTTTTCATTCATAAATTTACGTTGGTTCTTTTAATTACCTTTTTTCATAACCCTTTGTTGATCTTTAAAAATTTCCCAATCTTCCATCCTGCCACTGGCCTTTGCAATATGACATGCCTCAGTTTTTGTCTTTGTATTGGCCTTAACCTCTTTGCTTCGCCATGGACATTATTCCCCCTCTTGCAATCCTCCTTCCTCTCTGGAATATATTTTAGTTGGGAGGAATTGAATATCTCTTTAATGACTGCCACTGCTCATCAACTGTCCTGTCTTTTAGTCTTCCTGCCAAGTCCATTAGAGATAAATCTGTCCCCATGCCTAGTAATTACCTTTATTAACTCCAGAAAGCTCGTGTTCGACTCCAGTTTCTTGTCCTCAAACTGAATATGAAATTCTAACATGCTATGATCACTCTTCCTTGGAGGATCCTTAACTATGAGATCATTAATTAATCCCCTCTCATTGCACAGTATCAGATTCAGAATAGCTTGTTCCCTGGCTGGGTCCACAACATATTGCTCCAAGAAACAATCTCTTATGCGTTCAATGAACTCTCCCTCAAGGCTACCTTTGCCAATTTGATTACTCCAGTCTTTTTGCATATTAAAATCACCCATGATTGTTGCCGTACCTTTCTTACAAGCCGCCAGTGTTTCCTGGTTTATACTGTGCTCCACCGCGGAACTACTGTTTGGGGACCTATAGCTTACTCCTACCAGGGACTTCTTCCCTTTGCTATTTCTTATTTCTACCCGGACTGATTCTATGTCTTGATCTCCAGTGTCTTTTCACTACAGCACAAATCCCTTTCTTTACTAGTAAAGCTACACCACTTCCTTTTCCTTTCTGGGTATCCTTCCAGAATACCCTTGGATATTCAACTCCCAGGCCTGGTCTCCGTGTAACCATGTCTCAGTAGGCGTCAACAAATCATATCCCTTTGTCTCTATTTGCGCCGTTAACTTATTGATTTATTCCGAAATGCTTCGTGCATTCAGGTACAAAGCCTTCAAGTTTGTTTTATTATCAAATTTCCTTACTCTTGTAGCCCTAGATGTGCGATTCGCCAGGACTCTAGTCCAAGCTTGATTCAGGTGAAGACCCCCCCCCCCATCGGAACAGCTCCCACCTTCCCCTGTACTGGTGCCAATGTCCCATGAATTCAAACCCATTTCTTCCACACCAATCTTTGAGCCACATGTTTACCTATTTAATCTTATTGACCCTCTGTGCCAATTAGCTCGAGGCTCAGGTAGTAATCTGGAGATTATTACCTTTTTGGTTCTGCTTTTTAATTTAGCCCCGAGCTGCTCATACTCCCTCAACAGAACTTCTATCCTTGTTCTGCCTATATCGTTGGTACCAACGTGGGCCAGGACATCTGGATCTTTTCCCTTCCGCTCTCAAGTTCCTCTACAGCCCAGATGAGATATCCCGAATCCTGGTACCAAGTAGGCATCACAACCGTTGGGACTCTTGATCACAGAGAACAGTCCCTATGCCCCTAGCTATCCTATCCCCAATTACGGATACAATTCTCTTTTCTCCCCTCGCTTGAATGGCTCCCTATACCACGGTGCTGTGGTCAGTTGCTCCTCCTCCGTACAGACTCCGCTCTCATCCACACAAGGAGAAAGAATTTTGCCCTGTTGGACAGGGGCTGAAACTGCTGCAACCCCCCTGTCCCTGAGCACTGTCCAAATTCAAGGTAATTAATCTAAGGGGGAGTGGCTATCTCCTGAAATACAGTGGCCAGGTAACACACTCCCTCCCTAGTGCATCGCTGCAACCGAAGCTCAGACTCCAGCGTGTCAACTCTGAGCTGACGTTACCCGAGCAACCAACACTTGCTGCAGATGTGGTCACTAGTAACCAGCTCCCACATCATGCAGGTACAGCACATCGCCTGGCCTTGCATCTCTATTTTATTTACTTGCTTTTAAATTTGCATTTAAAAAAAAATTTCCTGCTGATATTTAGTGTTTTTAATCTGTTGAAATATTTCTCCTTTTCACCTTTAACTGGCCGGGTCCACCTCTCTCCATGTTGTTTCTCGCTCTGAATCTCCTCTCCCTTTTCCTGCTGCTTTAACTGACTGGATCCTCCTCTCTCTATGCTGTTTCTCGTTCTGAAGCTGCTCTCCCTTCCCCTGCTGTTCTAAGTGGCCTGGTCCACCTCTCTCCGTGCTGTTTCTCTTGCTGAAGCTGCTCTCGCCCCTGTTGTTGTAACTGGCCGGGTCTGCCTCTGTCTGTGCTGCTCCTTGCTTTCCAGATTGTTCATTGAGCATCTCAAAAAAGCTGATGACCAATTGTGGTATTGCATATTTCCACAAAAAAAGATTTACAGTAACTGTTCGGTATCTATTTTGCCTGCATTTTGGGGTTGGAGCCAAGAAATGGTGCGAGTTGTTCCCTCTCTTAAGCTTTAGGAAATCTAAATCATGCTGAAACCAAACTAAAGAGAGAAAGACTAATGAGATTGAGAGATAAGGGACAGAAAAATAGTTAATTCTTAACCCTAAAAACGCTGAAGGAATCTGACTCCACATTTGTAAAGTAAAATTTTCAGTGCCAGAGAGGTTATTTGGAAATAATTATGACATGGCATGCGGTTTAAAAATTAATAATAATCTTTACGAGTGTTAGAAGTAGGCTTACATTAATACTGCAGTTAAGTTACTGTGAAAATCCCCTCGTCACCACACTAGAGCGCTTATTTAGGTATTACACTTGAAAGCACCAGGGTTAGTTTATTCCACTATGCCCAGTGGACAATTACAGCAACTTCATGTTGTTGCATGGATTTCAATTCTGGACCTCTGGGAGGACTGGGGTAACTTAAAAAGCAACTTTAGGATTTGCATTTTTAATTGTACATGTGCGCGCTTTGGAAGTTGTCCAATTTACTCCATAAAAAAGTGAGTGTTCAGGGCATCATTGTTCATTTTAGCATAAATCTGGGCCCTGAATTATACACTGGCAATGATTAAAATACATTGTAGGATCATCATAACTTGTGTCTGTTCTGCTTCTCCACACCGTTTTATTTTCCCCACTTTTCTGGTCTTTCCATGGCATGCAACAGTTGTTGTGGATTGAGAGTGGGAAGTCCGCCCCTCAAGTTCCCTGTCGATTCTCTTACCTACTCGCAGCAAAACTCATCATTATGGCTTTGTTGTACCTCATTCTAGTTTTTCACAACCCTCTACCCGCTTTGGGCAGGCGCTGAAGTTTCTGTCGGACAGCATACAGCTGCGTTCAAGATATTCGCGGAAACCCAGTGTACTTCATTACCCTGGTCCAGTGTAGGGAAGGAAATGTGTGTCCTTTCCGGCTTGCAACATTGGTAATGACCTACTGTGGGAGCAGCCAGGGATGCTTTCATCAAAAAATTGGATTTATACAGCATGTTTGACATGGTTTAATGTCTGAAGCCATCTCAGTGAAGTATTAGTAAACAGAATTTTGAGGTTTTAGGGCAGATAAAAGCCTGGTCAAAAAGTGAGATTTTCACAAGCATCTCAAAGGCTGAGATGTGTGCTGGTGGAGGGATGCTGTTCTGGTGTTTTGGGTCTATGTAGGTGGAGGCATTGCAACCAAGAAAGAAGTTATTGAAATTGGAGATGGTGGAGTGGGGGAGGGTGGTGTGGTGCGGGGTGGCTAGAATTAAGAAGCACAGAGTCTCAGAGGTTTGTATGGCTCAAAGAGGTTACAGAGATGGGGAGGTAGTGATGTCATTGAGGGATTTGACAAGAATTTAAAATATAAACAGTGCTGGAAACACTCAGCAAGCCCGGCAGTAACATTGGAGAGAGAAACCGAGTTTAATGTTTCGATTCGCATATGACTTACCTCCCATTCACCTCAACTCTGAAAATGAATGTTAATTCCATTACCAACCATTCATTATTATAACTGAGATGGACTAATTTTATTGAAAATGTTTTCCTTATTGAATGCAAACATACTTTATTGTTGAACAGAAGTTGTACTCTGAAGTAAAGAGCAAACGAGGCAATGTTGAAGATTACCAAAAGCATGCAGACCTATGTGCAACGTCAGTAAAGGTAAGAAACTCCAATACGGTCTTGTAGGCGAATAATTTAATTTTGTATGTGTTATTGTGGGATATGTTACATACATAATTATTTGTTAAACAGGATTATGAGCTACAACTAGCGTCCTACAGTGCTGGTTTGGAAACACTGCTTAATATTCCAGTCAAAAGACAGCTGACTCAATCAATTTCCAGTACAATTCTTCATGAGGTAGGAAACACTTACTTGTTCTGAACTTTTGCTGCAGTCTATTGCCTTGTCTTGTGTTGAGCACAAAAGTTATCACTGACTAAAATAGTAATTGAATTTTTAACCCCTTGACATGACATTCTCTGTTCACTATTTCAATTACGGCATAAATCCATTTATTTAAACCCATTAAACATCTGGTTGCTAATGAAACCTAGAATAATTTGCTAACCTTGTTAGGTGTTCATTGAAGTGTAAAATGTGTTTTTGAATGTTAGCCCTCACTTCAGAAATATTGGGCGACATGTTTGACCACGATAGAGGCAGAGTGCCATTGGCTGGCAGCAGGATATTCTGGTTCCATGGTCCCATCAATGCCGACGGGGTTTCCTGGTGTTTGCACTGGGGCTACCATTGCTGGGGGGTTGCCGTCGGTGTGACCAGGAGATCCCGCTGTCTGGAACAGCCGGAAAACTCTGGCCATTGTTTTAGAAACGCCATTAAGGTGTGCTGTGTGTTCCTGTACTTGAAAGTTGCTGTAAAATTACATTTTCTATCAAGCTGCATGACAATCAGTAAGCAACCGATTACTACTGGTAATAACTACAGACCAACGCTTATCCTTGACCTTCCTGCATTCTCAGTTAATGCAGCATTTAAATCTTAATTAATCTTAATAAATCCAACACTATTAAAAGTTATATTTAAATTATTGCTCATAAATTTCCCATGTTTTCCACTCTGTGGGTTTTTTCCCCCCTTTATACCATCTAGTTATTGTTGCATAGTCTGAGCTCCCCCCCCCCCCCCCCCCAGTCACGGCTAATTTAAATAATACAAGTTCATATATGAATGGCAGTATAGCACATCGGAGTTTGGAGAATATTATAGTCCCAGCTAATCACATCAGCAGAAAGTACTTTCACCTTGAGCTGCTTCATCTCCCAGAATGTTAAGCTGGAGTCTGAGGTGTAGACATTATGGGGTATCAGGGAAGGGAAACATTGACAGGTTTGATTCGGGGGAGAGGGGCCGGTTTGTTGGGAAGTGGAGAGGACTGCCTCCTTGCACTTTTACCAGTGGTGGCTTCAGAGCAGCGGCAGCAATCCACCCACTCGCGGTGGGAAGCCAATAACGGTTTTGGAAAGCTATGTGGCGGGATTCTCCATAGCCTTACGTCGAAATCTGGAAGGCGATTGGGCGGAGAATGGCTCCTGATGCCGAAATCGCAGCAGGCACTGGTTTGACGCTGGGTCGCGATGCTCCACCCCCTCCAAGTCGGCGACATCGAGACGTGCGCCGCACGCAGTCGCAACCAGTTGGAATGTAATTCGCGGGCCTGCCCATGATGCTCCGCCTCCGATGGGCCGCGTTCCCGACGGCGCGGGCCATGTGTGGTCTCAGCAGTCATTAGCCTGGCATGGCGCCCGCGGAGGGAGAGAGAGAGAGGGCATGTGGACAGTATCCAGCACCGCCACACTCGGCTGAGATCTGTGCCGCTGGCCGGGGGGGCTTCTGCCAGGGGGGAGTGATGGGGGTTGGCCAGGAAGTGGGCTGTGGGGTTCGGTGGGTATGTGGTCCAGCACAGCTCGGGGCCATCTTTTCCGATGCAATCGGTGCGTGTGTGGGGTGTGTAGACTTTATGGTCTGTCAGCCCTGTGCCTGTGAAGCACGGACCAGGTGATTCTCCAAAAATTTCCACGCATTCCGCTGGTGTTTCACATGGCACCGGCGCTAGCCCTTCACCGGCAGCGGAATCGATGAGGATTTCACGCAGATTTTCCCATCGTGAAACACCATGGATCCCCCATTGGCGTCGTACTTGGTGTCATGAACAGAGAATCCAGTCCATGGTAGTTTGACAGTGGCAGATAGGACCCTACATGTCTGCAGCTTGTCTACTCACAGGAGGTGACAGCAGCACGTGAGGTTGGAGTGCCACTGGATATATATGCAAGGGTCACCCTAAATCAGGATATCTGCAAACCTAAAGCTTGAAATGTCTTGAGTCATCTGCAGATCGATCCATTGGAGATTGGCCAGAATTCTCCTTTTGGGAGGCTGTTTTGGGAGCACAAATCAGAGGCGATTCACTAGGCAAGGGATTTCTTTGCGAATCCCACTATTGGGCTACCATTGTGAGCAGGCGGCTTCATAGCGAGGTCTGGCGACTTCCTCCTCTTCTCTTCCCCTCCCCCCCTCCCCCCAAACAACTCAATCCCGCACCTTCAACATGTGATTTTCTGTTAATCCGCCCCCAACAGTACGAGGGTGACCTGCACCCTGCTCAGAAACCACCCCCCTCCATTACAGAGACCCCTGCCTGGAGCAATCCAGACAGAGACAGTGAAAATAATCGCTGCTTTAAAACTCGCCTGTGCAATAAACCTGCTGGCTCAGGCAGAGGAAGCAGCCCCTGTCAATTTACAGAACGAGAAAGCCACATCAGCTTAATTTAAACTCCCTCAGATCTTTGATCTGCAATGCTTTCATTCATATAAATGTGAAATTGATTTTACTGGGCTATGATTGACAGCTTCCACACACCACCAGCTCCTTGGATTATTTAATCTCATTTCCCTTCACACTCGAGTGGATTTCAAGTAGTCAGCTGTGAAACTAACAGCATGTTTCATAGAAGTTACAATGCAGAAGTAGGCCATTCGACCTATCGAATCTGTGCTGGCCCTTGGAAAAAGCACCCTACTTAATCCCATGCCTCCACCCGATCCCCACCTAACCTTTTTGACACTTAAGGGGAAATTTAGCATGGCCAGTCCACCTAGCCTGCACATCTTTGGACTATGGGAGGAAACCCGGAACACCTGGAGGAAAGCCATGCAGACACTGGAAGAACGTTTAAACTCCACACAGTCACCCAAGGCGAGAATTGAACCGGGGGCCCTGGAGCTGTGAGGCAGCAGTGGCTGCCCTTTTCCCTTTTGTTTCAGATTCCAGCATCCGCAGTAATTTGCTTTCATATTATATGGCTTTGTGCCAACGTGCTGCCACCAAGTTTATAAACATCGAGCAATGATTGACAGCTTTTCAACCACATCAAAGACGGTTAAGTGCTTTCTGCAAAGAAAAAGTGGAAGTGAGAGCAGGATTTGCAGCATGGCAGCACAGTGGTTAGCACAGTTGCTTCACAGCTCCAGGGCCCCAGGTTCGATTCCCGGCTTGGGTCACTGTCTGTGAGGAGTCTGCACGTTCTCCCAGTGTGTGCGTGGGTTTCCACTGGTTGCTTCGGATTCCTCCCACAGTCCAAAGATGTGCAGCATACGTGGATTGGCGATAATAAATTGCCCTTAGTGTCCAAAAAGGTTAGGTGGGGTTACTGGGTTACGGAGATAGGGTGGAGGCGTGGGCTTAAGTAGGGTGCTCTTTCCAAGGGCCGGTGCAGTTTCAATGGGCTGAAAGGCCTCCTTCTGCACTGTAAATTCTATGATTAGCATTGTGGAGGGGGGGGGGGGGGGGGGGTGGCCTTCGATGAACTTTGGGGGGAACTCCCTTCCAAGACCGCGCAGGCAAATACGTGCACCCATTTTCATTCACATGTGCCCCGACCCAAAGTACGGAAGATTCAGACAGACTTGGAGAATCTGGTGCTCAACCCATTATTAAGATGCGAATGGGTCAGTTTGACCCCTTTTGCATCACTGCATCAGGAACTTTGTTACTGGCGGCGGGCAGCAGAGAATCCAGCCCTGCATTGTGTGTAGGTAAATAGCTTCTGATCCCATCAGCAAGATGGCATCTCCATCTTTTGTCTCTCCTTCAGTAGCAGGTGGCATTCACATTGGCTCTGCTGGCAGCCCTTCACTTTGGGTACTCTGGCCGTCCCAAATTCTCAGGTGCTCATTGCCCCTAACTGGTGCTCCAGTGATCCCGGAGACATTGATTTAATTGGTCCTTTCTGTGAAAGTTGTGCCCATTTATTTGCCATGCATGTATCAAATTTACAACTTCGAAATGAGCCCAATATTAGGCTCGTGACTTGAAGGGGAAAATTCACCCTATCCTGTCTGTCATTTCCCTTTAGCTTGGAAAATTGCACACGTCATTTTACTATTTAACAAAAGTGAGTGGACAGCCGAGGGAATTGTAGATATAAACGTCTGCTGCCGGGAGTCTACAATTAAGGATCAGATGACTAAACGAGCACCTTGAAAATTTTTGGCCGACAGATGGCCAACATTGGAATTGTAAAAAGTATCCCCTGCCCAACAAACCTGATTGAATTTATTTAAAAAGGTGACGAAAATTGTGGATGGGGAATGCCCGGTTGTCATTTATGTGGTGTTTCAGAAGGCATTTGAGAAAATGTCTCATAGAAGACTGTTGCCCGAAGTAAATCGAGTTTTGTAAGCAAAATTACAGATCTGGTTCAGAAATTGATTGAGTGGTAGGAGTTCGAAAGCAGGGATAAGGGGCAAATTTTCTAATTGGGAGGATATAACCAATGCTGTCTCACAAGGACCGGTATTGGGGTAGAAAGCTGCATGTCCAAATTCATTGATGGTACAAAGATAGGCAGTATTATAAGCGGTGCTGATAGAAGCATAAAATTACAGATATTTTGTAGATTAATTGAATGGTAAAACTGGAGCAAAGGGATTTTGGTATAGGTAAATGGGTGGTTGTCCATTTGGGAGTTAGATAGAATAGAACACGGTACTTCCTAAATGCTAGAAACTGTGAGGATCCAGGTACATGGATCATTAACCAAAGAGAAAATGCTCAAATCTCAGCAGGTCTGGCAGCATCTGTAGAGAGAGAAAAGAGTTAAAGTTTCGAGTCCAGATGACCCTTTATCAACATGGATCATTAAGGTGCCATGAACCAGTGCAGAAAATGATTTGAAAAACTTATGGAATGCTAGCCTGTGTATCTGGAGGGCTGGAATGAAAGGAGGGTGATGTCTTGCTTTGTCAGTGATACAAAGCACTGGTTAGATCATACCTGAATTACTTGAACAGTTCAGGTACCGCACCTTGGGAAGGTCTTGGAATGAGTGCAGAGGCTAATATACAAAGAGAAATTATACAAACTAGGGGGTGTATTCTGTTATGTTCTTCGTTGCAGCCGCAAAGAGAGGGACTTTGAGTTGGCACATGTTGAATTCGTAAAACATAGTGCATGGGGTTTATTTATAAGATGCTGCTCAAACGGGTACAATGGTGAACTCCACAAAAACCTGTGAAACGGTCCGACGCTGTCATTGCGGAACACGTGACATTACACTATTACACTCTGATACATAACGTCCTTCCCTCATTACTCCTTTAGTGTCCCTGACATTTTTACTTAATCAAACATTTAACACAGATCCAACATACGATGTCATAACTAACATTATATTACGGATACACATATACATTAGTAAGACAGTCTCTTGGGTGGATGTCTGTCTCTTTTTTTAATAAACAATTTTAATGAGCTATTTTTGGCATTACAAACAACAACAGTATAAAACAAAGGACAATAAACATAGTGCAATCACCGACTCCCATTCCGCCTAATTGACCCCCTATTCTACGCTACCCTAGCCCTCCCCCCATGCTGACGATTAGTTCTCTGCGAAGAAGTCGATGAATGGTTGCCACCTCCGGGCGAACCCTAACAGTGACCCCCTCAGGGCGAACTTAATCTTCTCTAAGCCGAGAAAGCTCGCCTTGTCAGTTAGCCAGGTCTCCGATTTCAGGGGCTTTGAGTCCCTCCAAGCTAGCAGTATCCGTCTCCTGGCTACCAGGGAAGCAAAGGCCAAAACATCAGCCTCTTTCTCCTCCTGGACTCCCGGGTATTTCGAGACCCCAAAAACCGGCACCTCTGGACCCCTTGCCACTCTTGTTTTCAATACTCTGGACATGACGTCCGCAAACCCCTGCCAATATCCCCTAAGTTTTGGACACGTCCAGAACATGTGAACATGGTTCGCTGGTCCTCCCGTACATTTTGCACACCTGTCCTCTACCCCAAAGAATCTACCCATCCGGTCATGTGGGTCCGGTGGACCACCTTGAATTTGATCAGGCTGAGCCTGGCACATGTTGCGGTCGCTTTGACTCAACGCGTCTGCCCATAAGCCATCCTCCATTTCACCACCAAGCTCCTCCTCCCACTTACGCTTCAGCTCCTCGGTCTGCGTCTCCTCCAACTCCATGGGTTCTTTGTAGATGTCCGAGATGCTCCCCTCCCCCACCCATCCTCTAGACACTACCCTGTCCTGGATCCCCCTTAGTGACAGGAGTGGGAAGGATGATACCTGCCTACGCAGAAAGTCCCGCACCTGTAAGTATCTAAAGTCGTTCCCCCTTGCCAACCCAAACTTCTCCTCTGCGTCCTCAAGCTAGGAAAGCTCCCCTCTAAGAACAGGTCCCCCATCCTCTCAATTCCCGCCCTTCGCCGTACTCGAAACCCCCCCATCCAAGCTCCCCGGGGCAAACCGGTGATTGTCACATATTGGGGACCAGACTGATGCTCCCACTGATCCAGCGTACCTCCTCCACTGACCCCAGATTCTCAGGGCTGCCATCACTACGGGGCTGGTGGAGTACCTCGCCCGCGGAAAGGGCAGAGGTGCCGTTATCAATGCCCACAGACTGTACCCCTACACGAAGCTGCCTCCATCCGCCTCCAAACGGACTCCGCCCCTACCACCCACTTCCTTATCATGGCTATGTCAGCCGCCCAGTAATAATTACTAAAATTTGCCAGCGCAAGACCCCCCCCCCCTGATTCCGCTCGAGCATCGCCTTCACTCATGGGGACTTACCCGCCCACACGAAGCCCAGGATGATTTTATTAACCCTCTTAAAAAAGGACTGCAGGATGAAGATTGGGAGACACTGAAATAGGAACAGAAATCCTGGTACGACCGTCATTTTGACCGTCTGCCCTCTCCCAGCTAACTGCAGTGGGAGCGCATCCCATCTCCGAAACTCGCCCCTCATCTGTTCAACCAACCGGGCAAGTTCAACTTGTGTAACCAGCCCCAGTTGCTCGCCACTTGTACCTAAACGGCAGCTCCCTCAGCCGACCCTCCTGACCCCTTCTCTGGACTACAAACATCTCACTCTTTGTCATATTCAGTTTATACCCCAAAAACCGGCCAAACTCCCCCAAAATCGCCATAAGTTTGCCCATCCCTGCCCCTGGATCCAATACGTATAAGAGCAGGTCGTCCGCGTACAGCGAGACTCTATGTTTCACCCCCCCTGAACCAGGCCCTTCCAACCCCTTGAAGCTCTCTGAGCAATTACCAGCGGCTCTATAGCTAACGCAAACAACAGTGGGGAGAGGGGGCACCCCTATCTTGTCCTCCGGTACAGTCTAAAATAGACCGAGGTCGTCGTATTCGTCCTTGCACTAGCCTCCGGGGCCTGGTACAACAGCCTGACCCAGTCGATAAAGCCCTTACTGAACCCAAATCATCCCAGCACCACCCATAGATAGTCCCACTCCACCCGGTCGAACACCTTTTCCGCATCCATTGCCACAACTACCTCAACCTCTCTACTCTCCGGGGGCATCATGATCACATTGAGCAGCCTTCTTATATTGGCCACCAACTGCCTGCCCTTAACAAACCTGGTTTGATCCTCCATAATCACATCCAGCACACACAATCTTCAATCCTGGAGGGCAAAATTTTGGCCAGCAACTTGGCATCCACATGATGTCTGTCTGTTGACAGAACATAACATTCAGGAACTTGACTCTTTGAGGTACTAGGAGTGTATTTCTGTACACTGGTTGGTGTTACATCTAGCGAAACCAACTCGGGAACTGTTTCTGGTTGTGTGATGGTTCTGTCAATAATTTTGGCAGTTGTAGTCCTCCAGTCGGGTCTGCCACTGGTAAAAACATCTGGTACAGATTCTGTACTCGAACTACGTGTAGATAATAATTGGTCAGTGTGCCAGCGCCAGATTTGTTATACATCGGATTGTAAGTATATGAAAGCGGACCAGTTTTGGCTAATACAATTGCTGGAGTCCATTGTCGAAGTCTATGGACTTCTGAACAGCTCGGGGCATTTCTCGGCCCCAATGGGTCTGTAAAATTCCAACCGAGGAAATGCTTCTATACGCAGGTCTTGTAGAGTGTTCTGAACATGAAATTGATGCTAGATCATTCTAATTCTTAAATCTGCGATTAGTAGATATTTGTTACCCAAAGACAGGCTGCTGAGCAGCCACGATCTCGTTGGTTGGCAGCACAGGCTTGAGGGATTAAATAGCCCATAATCCAAAATGTTCCAGTCCTGCAGAAACGTTTTAAGTAAAACAATCTATTTCCTTCTTAACTCGTGCAATTTTTTCTATGCTTCTCCTTGATGCCTTTCAGTCCCAATCTCTTTTCCTTTGTGCATCCTCATGTCAGGACAGCTGATGCTTTCCAGCAGGGCCTTGCGAAACTGAGGCTGTAGGTCATTTTCTGCTTCAGTGTGAAGTAATTTGCCTTCCACCTTATGAAATGCAGTCCGAATCATAGAATCTATGGCACCGAGACAGGCCCTTCGGCCTAAACTGGTCGATGCCAACCAAAAAGCCCATCTTTTTGGGCCAAAAGCTAGCCCCATTTGTCTGCATTTGGCCCAATAGAATCAACGGCACGGACACAGAAAATTTAAAGTGATGGAAGGTGTAATCAACAATGCTATCACCGGCATTTTCTCAGCAATTACCTGCTCAATGGTGCTCAGTTTGGGTTCTGCGTAACAGCCTTGATTCAAACATGGAAGCGATCCTCGAACCCCCCACCCCAGCCCAAGCGCACTATGGGAGAGTCCCCGCCCTGCACCCCAACACCCAAGCAGGGCACCCCCAGCCCGATCGTGTTCGAAAAATATCTGATTGGCATCCTTGCAGCACCCTGGCCGTGCCGTTACCATCTGGCAGTGCCAGCCTGGCACCCAGGTGGCACTGCCAAGGTGCTAGGCTGGCACTGCCAGGGTGCCCAGGTGCCACCAGTAGTGCCAGGGCACCACTCTTCCCAAAGGATGCCAGAAAACATTCTTTAATGAGGCTGATATCAGGTGAGGAGAGTGATCAAACATTTTGTCACTGAACTTCTGGTGCTAATTGACTCTGCAGCAGTTGATGTAGGTCACTGCATATAGTAATAGTGGTTATGTGATAGTAAACTAGTAATCTAGAGGTCATGCCAATACTATTTTAGCAAGATGTGAATTCAGTGAACATGGTAATATGAATTCCAGAAATAATCTGGGGCCTTTTATAAAAATCCCTTCTTGTTTTAATTTAGTCTGCAGATCTGCAATCTCGTTACGTAGAACTTCTTACAAGATCTGGTGACTACTACAAGTATCTAAGTGAGATGCTAAAGAACATGGAAGAAGTAAAGGTGAACTTATTTTTCTTTAGCTGTTCCAAGAAAGTTAATATTCACATTGTTGCTCTTCCTGAAAATATTGCAATGGTAGCGGGCTGTTTTCCAATAGGAAGTAAAAAGTATTCTCTTTTGTAATATAGTTTGGTGTATATTTACCAATTGAATAGCCTTTTATTTACTCTCTAAAAAATAACGATGGGTACAAATATAAATAACTTTTTAGATTGCATTTTGTTTGTATTAAAATGTAGGATACAAAGCAAAATATCACAGGCCACTTCCATCTAATTTTAATTATACAGATAAAAAACACAAAAATAGAACTTTTGGAAGAGACACTTAAACATTCCCAAGATGAGAATGCTGATAGTATTCAGAAGAAGAAGTTTCTTGATCAACATTTGAGCCAGGTTCAAACTGATTGTACAGACTTGAGGAGAAGGATTATGATCCTAGAGGAGCAGAAGCGAAATATTGAGTTGGACCGTGATACCATAAAGCAGGGGAAGGATGCATATCTTCTCCAAACAAAAGAAATTAATGAGAGCATTACAAAGCTGACATTTGAAGTTGATGAGGAAAGAAGAAAGAGAAAAGCAGTTGAAAACCGGTACGAACAACAAAAGAATGAACATGACAGAACTTCACAGTTGACGCAGAAAGGACTGGATGAGACTTTGTGGCAAAAATCAGAAATTGAGAAATCAATCAAAGACAAAGAGAGAGATATAGAAAGGCTTAGGAATGCATTGCAGGAAGAGTCTTCAAAAGTCAGACGTCTTGAAAGTGAACGAGATAAGCTTAGGGACAAGTTTGAGGAAGAAAACAGGACCTTGAAGTCACAGATTGAAAGAGAGATTCATATAAGAGAAACCACGATTACAACACTGGGTCAACAAAAGGAAGATGGTATCACAACTTTGAAAATTCAGTTGGAGAAAACATTGAAAGAGAAACAGAATCTCACGGATGAAATAGAACGATTAAGAAGTTCCATCAGAGAGACAGAATTCAGGAGAAAAACAACAGAAAATGATGCTTTGCAGCAGAAATCAGCTTGCGTTGAGGAATCGAGAAAGAGACGGGAACTTGAAATAGAAATTGAAACACTCACCAAATTTAAAACAGATGAAACGCTGAGGCTTAAATTACTTCAGCAGGATACATCCAAGGCTATACAAGACAAAGGAAAGGAGATTGATAAACTAAGAAGTTTGTTCGACGAAGAAGTCAGAAAACGGAAATATTTAGAAAATGAAAATGACAAATTAAAACAACTGCAAATTGATTTTCAGAAGAAGGACACAGAAAGAATTAGCAAAGTTAAAATTACAGAGCAGGAGGTTACAGTCATAAAGATAGAACATGAGAAATTATCCAGAGAAAAATCTAGACTGGAGCAAGAAATTGCACGTCTTCAGAACGATATAAGGGAAGCAAACCGTGTCAAATACAAGGTAGACGAGGAATTAATACACCTGAGGAGGAATGTACTTGAAGAATCTTCAAAGAGAAAAAGGGCTGAAGAAGAAGCTGAACGCGTTGAAAAGAAACTCAGGGAGCATACGCTCACAATTACACAGCTCACGCAACAGATTGAGCATATCTCAATCATGAAGAAAAAAGTTGAAGATGATCTCTGCCAGCAGCAGAAAGCTTTTGACCAACAGCTGAAAGAAAAGAATATAAGCTCAGGGGAATTGAACAGACTGTATGTTGATGTAGAAACATTGCGTCGTCAGTTGAATCAAGAACAGGAAAATACAAGACAGGCGTATCAGAGAAACGAACATTTGCAAAAGACTATTGAAGAAAAAACCAAGGCTTTGAATGAAAGATTAAGCGACATAGATAGACTGCATTCAGTTGTAGAAAATCTCACAAAAGAACGACTCAAGCTGGAAGAAGAGTTAAGGAATTTGAGGTCAAATTATGATGATATAAATAGAGTCCAAAATGAAGCCGAAGATGATAAATCAAAAACTATCTCTGAACTGAGGCTCCAGCTTGAACTAACAAACAAAAGAACCACTGACCTTCAAGGGCTAATTAATGAGTTAAAGAATGAGAGGGAAAAATTGAGACTGGAGGTTGAAAGATTCCAAAAGCAGGCTCTAGAGGTACATGCAAGTTTTACTGTTTTATCATGTAAAGTATTTTTTATCAGTTTTATTAACAATCTTTACTCGGTGTATAAAAAAAATCCCCAAATGAATGCTTATCTAATTTAGTATTTTACTACTTCAAATATTCGCAGTTGGGCACCCTTAGTTATGGAAGTAAATTATGGAAGAATTCCTGTGAGAATTCCCCAATCTCCCAACATAGCAGATTGGTAAAATGGCTGTTCATTCTCTGGATTTTCATTCAAGCTACATCACCTAATGAGGGAACCCCTGCAGAAAGTATTGCTGCTTTGCAGAACACTCCCACACCGTACGTAAGTAGGACCCGGACCTTCTTGTCAATTGCCATTCCAACTTGCCGTCTTCCTCTCACGTCCAAATGTCCAATGTTCCAGTGAAGCCCAGCGCAAACTGGAGGAACAACACCTCATCTTCCGATTGGGCATGTTACAGCCTTCCGGACTTAACATTGAGTTCAACAACTTCAGACTGTGAACTCTCTTTCTCCACCTTCACCCTATTTTTAGTTCTATCAATTTATTTTCATTTCTCCCAGTGATCTAGTTTTCCCTCACCTTTGTTCCCCCTCTTCCCACCCCACATGGGCCATCTGTTCCTAGTTGCCCTTTGACAAACTGCTCACCTTTGTTCTGCAATTCACACACTAATCTCTTTCTGTGCCACTATCACCACCCTTCTTAGTCTTAATTACCCTCATTTATGTTCCTTTTGTCTTTCTGCCTTCTGCCCTCAACATCATGTGCAGGGAAGGTCATGTCTTACAAACCTAATAGAATTCTTTGAGGAAGTGACAAAGTTAATTGATGAGTGAAGGGCTGTAGATGTCATATACATGGACTTCAGTAAAGCATTTGATAATGTTTCCCATGGCAGGTTGATGGAAAAAGTGAAGTCGTATGGGGTTCAGGGTGTACTAGCTAGATGGATAAAGAACTGGCTGGGCAACAGGAGACTGAGAGTAGTGGTGGAAGGGAGTGTCTCAAAATGGAGAAGGGTGACTACTGGTGTTCCACAGGGATCCGTGCTCGGACCACTGTTGTTTGTGATATACATAAATGATCTGCAAGAAGGTATAAGTGATCTGATGAGCAAGTTTGCAGATAATATTAAGATTGGTGGAGTTGCAGATAGCGAGGCGGACTGTCAGAGAATACAGCAAAATATAGATAGATTGGAGAGTTGGGCAGAGAAATGGCAGATGGAGTTCAATCCAGGCAAATGCGAGGTGATGCATCTTGGAAGATCTAACTCAAGAGCAGACTATATGGTCAATGGAAGAGTCTTGGGGAAAATTGATGTACAGAGAGATCTGGGAGTTCAGGTCCATTGTACCCTGAAGGTGGCAACGCAGGTCGATAGAGTGGTCAAGAAGACATACAACATGCTTGCCTTCATCGGACGGGGTATTGAGTACAAGAGTCGGCAGGTCATGTTACAGTTGTATCGGACTTTGGTTAGGCCACATTTGGAATACTGCGTGCAGTTCTGGTCGCCACATTACCAGAAGGATGTGGATGCTTTAGAGAGGGTGCAGAGGAGGTTCACCAGGATGTTGCCTGGTATGGAGGGTGCTAGCTATGAAGAAAGGTTGAGTAGATTAGGATTGTTTTCATTGGAAAGACGGAGGTTGAGGGGAGACCTGATTGAGGTCTACAAAATTATGAGAGGTATGGACAGGGTGGATAGCAACAAGCTTTTTCCAAGAGTGGGGGTATCAATTACAAGGGGTCACGATTTCAAGGTGAGAGGGAAAAAGTTTAAGGGAGATGTGCGTGGAAGGTTTTTTACACAGAGGGTGGTGGGTGCCTGGAATGCTTTGCCAGCGGAGGTGGTAGAGGCGGGTACGATAGCATCATTTAAGATGCATCTAGACAGATATATGAGCGGGTGGGGAACAGAGAGAAGTAGACCTTGGAAAATAGGAGACAGGTTTAGATAAAGGATCTGGATCGGCGCAGGCTAGGAGGGCCGAAGGGCTTGTTCCTGTGCTGTAATTTTCTTTGTTCTTCTTCGTTCTTTGTTCTATCTTCATCTATTTTCACCTATCCGTGGCCCCCTATCCAGCACCACCGCTCCATGCTCTCCCCCCCCCCCCCCCCCCCCCCCCCCGCCCCCCCCCCCCCCCTCACAGTATAAATCTGACCCTATTTCCAGTTCTCTCCAGCTTTGACAAGGCATCATCCAGACTCCCTTCTATCTCCACAGATGCTGTCAGACCTGGCTGAGATTGTCCAGAATTTTCTGTTTATGTTTAAGAAACTTAGCATCTGCAGTCATTTGCTTTTATCTGATTGCTGCTTATTTATATTTACAGAATCTGGGATTTAAAATTTTAATTAAAACAATTAAGATCAAACATTACTACAGTGCGTTTTTTCCGAACACTTGTCATAACATGCAGATAATTGTCAATCCCAGAAAAATGGCAAAGCAGTTGTTTTCTACCATTTGATCTTCTGTCAAAGTTACAAAAAGATTGGGGACCCCTACCAACATTCATCAGTCTGTAATTGTGGTAGTAAAAAAAACGATTCTTTTCAATTTTCTTAAGTAGCATCTTGAGGTTTTGAGCACTGTGACATTGTGATTATACATAGAAAATGGAAGCAGGAGGAGGCCATTTGGCCATTCGAGTCTGCCCCGCCATTCATTATGATTATACACTGATCCTGCCTAGCCCCCCCCCCCCCCTCCCCAATAGCCCTTGATCTCTTTAGTCCCAAGAGCTGTATCTGATTCCTTTTTGCAATTGCACAACATTTTGGCCTGAACTACTCTGGTAGCGAATTCCACAGATTCACCACTCACTGGGTGAAGAAATTGCTCCTCACCTCAGTCCTGAAAGGTTTACCCCATATCCTCAAACTATGACCGCGATGAATCCAGTGATTCTCTCAATCGTAAAAGCTCCCAAATCTTCATTACCTAAAGGAACAAGGGGGACAAGTAAATGCAAAATCTCTTCCATGTCACACTCCATCTTGATTTGGAAGTATATTGGGCCAAAACCGCAGAATGTTGTAGAGTTGTGAGTACCTGAACCATGCGAACTGCAGTGGTTCAAAAAGGCAGTTCACCACCTTCTCGAGGATATTGACGATGGACCTTGCCAGTGATTTCCACATGAATAAAAGAAAATCTCCGTAGCACTACAAAATTACATTCCATTTTGTTGTTCCTCATGGGATGGAATTATTCAGTTTCTTGACCTTTTATGGTCATATATTTGTGCAGGAACACACAGAAAATGACTAAATGAACATTTACAGCTTTTGTCTGAGGTTCACCAAGCAGAGAGTTCCTCCTAGTGCAGGGGGCAATAGATGCCCTTCAACTGACATTATTTTTTAAGTGATTATGCGGGCATTATCTCATTGTGAGATCTCACTGTGTGCAAATTGGCTGCAGCTTTCCCTGTGGTACAGCAGTGATAACACTCCAAAAGCACTTTAATCCCTGTAAAGTGATTAGAGGCCTGTAAAGTGATTTGAGACACCTTGAGGTTATGAAAGATGCTCTAATAAATTGAAGTTTTTTTTTCTTTTCATATTTTATGTTTGGCACTCCTTTAAATTGCTCTCTTTCTGCCACTCAAACCCTTTGTTTTGTTTTTTGTAATTGATGTGATAGTGAAACATTAAGGATGTCCAATCTTTTTCATCCTGAATCTTTTATTTTATCTGCCTCTGCGAAGTATTGTTCATTCTTTTAAATTATTCCATGTTCTAAATGTTTAATAAGGGTTTTATTTCATTTCTGACTTAATTTTTTAAAACATTTTGATCGAAGAGTCCTTTTCAAAGATGCTCTTGTGTCAGTCAATGTTCCAGGGCACCCCCTGGTACTACCTAGGCAGTGCAGGGGTTCCCCGAGTACCAGGAGGTGCTTGGGCAGTGCTGGTGGTGCCAGGGTACTACCTGTGGATGACTCTGTTCTCCACCCCCTCCCCGAACACTGCATTCAACTGAGCTCCCCTGGGATGCCTGCTTATCTGATGCACACCTTTGGAGACTAGTCAAGATTCACACCGTTCTGTCATCATGCCACTGTGGATAGATTTTGTTTACAGGGGTGGGGAATTATTCAGGCATACGGGCAGGGGACAATGGGTCATGCGTTCATTGGAGTGGAAATTTCCAGACCAGTGTCTTTCACAAGCTCAGGGCATCCCAAAGCACTTTACAGCTCAGTTAACTACTTTTTTTTAAGTGTACTGTTGGAAATTATGAAAAACATTTTCCCTGTAAAATGGCCTAAAGGACAATAGCAGAAGCTGACCATGATTATTAAGGCCAATGTATTCACCTTTATTCTTTTCTTATCTAGATATGTTACAAGGACTCTGCTTTATTCTTCGAGTCAGTTTGTCTAAACCTGTTTCAGTTCTGTCTGGCTATAGAATTTGTGAATTGTCTGACAATGTTAACCTTCTGGTTTACTCGAGTAGATTCCCACAACATATCATTGATTCAACTCTCGCTTACTATTCACCATACAACTATTATATAGCATGACTAAAAGGCTATAGACTCTCCACATTTGTTCACATTGAAACAACCGGCTTCCTTCAACTTTTGAAATACCTAGCTGAATGAATGTTTGTTCCCCAAATTATCTGGGAATACTCAGATTCCAAGATTATCTTCTGATTTGCCAAAAGGAGACAAACAATTCTACTTATTCTGAAACACATGGAAGAGACGACATGTAGCACCTTAAAATGTAATAAAACACTCCGGGGCATTTCAGAACAAGATATAACACTGAGCTACATGAGGTATTGGGGCAGATGACTAAATTTGGTCAAATAGGTAGGCTTTTAAGAATTCCCGTAAAATGAGGAACTGAGGTCGAGAGGTAGAGATTTAGGGATGGGTTCATGACCTTTGGTCTCGGGCAGTTTACTCGCCCACCAATGGGGAACAATTAAAGTTCCGTTATCTTGAACCATGGCTTGTTACCTCCTTGTCGTTTATCAAAATTCCTATCCTCTTTGTCCATTGTCCATCTTGTTTGTGAAGCCCATTTACAGCTGTGGGAACTTCACAGAATTTTCACAGCAGTTTTCCAGAACTTTACTGTAATCAATTCACAAGGGAGCTCTGTGGCATTCAATGATTTTAACCCCTTCAAGAAGGGTGGCACAGTGGTTAGCATTGCAGTCTCACAGCACCAGGGACCCGGGTTCAATCCCAGCCTTGGGTGACTGTGTGGAGTTTGCACTTCCTCCCCGTGTCTGCGTGGGTTTCCCTCCAGATGCTCCGGTTTTCCCCCACAGTCCAAAGGTGTGCAGGTTAGGTTGATTGGCCAAGATAATAAATTGCCCCTGAGTGTCCAAGGTTCTACAGGTTGGTGAGGTTACGGGATAGGGTCGGGGATGGGCCTCAATCGGGCACTCTTTCATAGGGTCGGTGCAGACTCGATGGACCGAATGGCTCCTTCTGCATTATAGAGATTCCTGATTCTAGAAGCAATGCAACTGGGGCTCAAAACGTCATAGTTATCCTGGGCTTAAATATATATACAAGTTGATTTCCCATTCATGTTCTACCAGGTGGATAATCATATCTCTTTCCATGGTTTTTCTAAAAGAA